>NW_026518975.1:0-313000 GCF_947347685.1 Pleuronectes platessa
AGCGCTTTTGCGCATCTTGGGCACATCTGTGATGAAAAATTGAAGATTTTAACCATTGTTGCAAAAATAGGCTTATCTCCCCGTTTCCAGCACTTTTTGGCACTTAGAGCCAATCTGACAGTAGAAACCGTGCAGTTGCTACTTTTTCATTGGGGTTTCCAAAACTTAAAATCTTTTTTTTAAAGAGTTCCTTTAGAGTTGAAACCAAGATTTCAAATTATCCTTTTTCTTTATTATAATCCACTGTATGCATTTTAAGTATCAAGGAATTTGACTGAAGGCCTTTTGAGAAAACACGTTGATTAGTGACCCTATTTCATTATGGCAGTCAAACCACTGATTTTCAACTTTGGTCTATGAAACCTCCAAACCTTAAACATTGTTGCAAAATTAGGCTTATCTCACCGTTTCCAGCACTTTTGTGCACCTTGGGCATATCTGTGATGAAAAAATGAAGATTTTAACCAAAGTTGCAAAAATAGGCTTATCTCACCGTTTCCAGCGCTTTTGTGCATCTTGGACACATCTGTGATGAAAAATTGAAGATTTTAACCATTGTTGCAAAAATAGGCTTATCTCACCGTTTCCAGCGCTTTTGCGCATCTTGGACACATCTGTGATGAAAAATTGAAGATTTTAACCAAAGTTGCAAAAATAGGCTTATCTCACCGTTTCCAGCGCTTTTGCGCATCTTGGGCACATCTGTGATGAAAAATTGAAGATTTTAACCAAAGTTGCAAAAATAGGCTTATCTCACCGTTTCAAGCGCTTTTGCGCATCTTGGGCACATCTGTGATGAAAAATTGAAGATTTTAACCATTGTTGCAAAAATAGGCTTATCTCCCCGTTTCCAGCACTTTTTGGCACTTAGAGCCAATCTGACAGTAGAAACCGTGCAGTTGCTACTTTTTCATTGGGGTTTCCAAAACTTAACATCTTTTTTTTAAAGAGTTCCTTTAGAGTTGAAACCAAGATTTCAAATTATCCTTTTTCATTATTATAATCCACTGTATGCATTTTAAGTATCAAGGAATTTGACTGAAGGCCTTTTGAGAAAACACGTTGATTAGTGACCCTATTTCATTATGGCAGTCAAACCACTGATTTTCAACTTTGGTCTATGAAACCTCCAAACCTTAAACATAGTTGCAAAATTAGGCTTATCTCACCGTTTCCAGCACTTTTGTGCACCTTGGGCATATCTGTGATGAAAAAATGAAGATTTTAACCAAAGTTGCAAAAATAGGCTTATCTCACCGTTTCCAGCGCTTTTGGGCATCTTGGGCACATCTGTGATGAAAAATTGAAGATTTTAACCAAAGTTGCAAAAATAGGCTTATCTCACCGTTTCCAGCGCTTTTGTGCATCTTGGACACATCTGTGATTAAAAATTGAAGATTTTAACCATTGTTGCAAAAATAGGCTTATCTCCCCGTTTCCAGCTCTTTTTGGCACTTAGAGCGAATCTGACAGTAGAAACCGTGCAGTTGCTACTTTTTCATTGGGGTTTCCAAAACTTAAAATCTTTTTTTTAAAGAGTTCCTTTAGAGTTGAAACCAAGATTTCAAATTATCCTTTTTCATTATTATAATCCACTGTATGCATTTTAAGTATCAAGGAATTTGACTGAAGGCCTTTTGAGAAAACACGTTGATTAGTGACCCTATTTCATTATGGCAGTCAAACCACTGATTTTCAACTTTGGTCTATGAAACCTCCAAACCTTAAACATTGTTGCAAAATTAGGCTTATCTCACCGTTTCCAGCACTTTTGTGCACCTTGGGCATATCTGTGATGAAAAAATGAAGATTTTAACCAAAGTTGCAAAAATAGGCTTATCTCACCGTTTCCAGCGCTTTTGTGCATCTTGGACACATCTGTGATGAAAAATTGAAGATTTTAACCATTGTTGCAAAAATAGGCTTATCTCACCGTTTCCAGCGCTTTTGTGCATCTTGGACACATCTGTGATGAAAAATTGAAGATTTTAACCAAAGTTGCAAAAATAGGCTTATCTCACCGTTTCCAGCGCTTTTGTGCATCTTGGGCACATCTGTGATGAAAAATTGAAGATTTTAACCAAAGTTGCAAAAATAGGCTTATCTCACCGTTTCCAGCGCTTTTGTGCATCTTGGACACATCTGTGATTAAAAATTGAAGATTTTAACCATTGTTGCAAAAATAGGCTTATCTCCCCGTTTCCAGCTCTTTTTGGCACTTAGAGCGAATCTGACAGTAGAAACCGTGCAGTTGCTACTTTTTCATTGGGGTTTCCAAAACTTAAAATCTTTTTTTTAAAGAGTTCCTTTAGAGTTGAAACCAAGATTTCAAATTATCCTTTTTCATTATTATAATCCACTGTATGCATTTTAAGTATCAAGGAAATTGAGTGAAGGCCTTTTGAGAAAACACGTTGATTAGTGACCCTATTTCATTATGGCAGTCAAACCACTGATTTTCAACTTTGGTCTATGAAACCTCCAAACCTTAAACATTGTTGCAAAATTAGGCTTATCTCACCGTTTCCAGCACTTTTGCGCACCTTGGGCACATCTGTGATGAAAAATTTAAGATTTTAACCAAAGTTGCAAAAATAGGCTTATCTCACCGTTTCCAGCGCTTTTGCGAATCTTGGGCACATCTGTGATGAAAAATTGAAGATTTTAACCAAAGTTGCAAAAATAGGCTTATCTCACCTTTTCAAGCGCTTTTGCGCATCTTGGGCACATCTGTGATGAAAAATTGAAGATTTTAACCAAAGTTGCAAAAATAGGCTTATCTCACCGTTTCAAGCGCTTTTGCGCATCTTGGGCACATCTGTGATGAAAAATTGAAGATTTTAACCAAAGTTGCAAAAATAGGCTTATCTCACCGTTTCCAGCGCTTTTGCGCATATTGGACACATCTGTGATGAAAAATTGAAGATTTTAACCAAAGTTGCAAAAATAGGCTTATCTCACCGTTTCCAGCGCTTTTGCGCATCTTGGGCACATCTGTGATGAAAAATTGAAGATTTTAACCAAAGTTGCAAAAATAGGCTTATCTCACCGTTTCAAGCGCTTTTGCGCATCTTGGGCACATCTGTGATGAAAAATTGAAGATTTTAACCAAAGTTGCAAAAATAGGCTTATCTCACCGTTTCCAGCGCTTTTGCGCATCTTGGGCACATCTGTGATGAAAAATTGAAGATTTTAACCATTGTTGCAAAAATAGGCTTATCTCCCCGTTTCCAGCACTTTTTGGCACTTAGAGCCAATCTGACAGTAGAAACCGTGCAGTTGCTACTTTTTCATTGGGGTTTCCAAAACTTAAAATCTTTTTTTTAAAGAGTTCCTTTAGAGTTGAAACCAAGATTTCAAATTATCCTTTTTCATTATTATAATCCACTGTATGCATTTTAAGTATCAAGGAATTTGACTGAAGGCCTTTTGAGAAAACACGTTGATTAGTGACCCTATTTCATTATGGCAGTCAAACCACTGATTTTCAACTTTGGTCTATGAAACCTCCAAACCTTAAACATTGTTGCAAAATTAGGCTTATCTCACCGTTTCCAGCACTTTTGTGCACCTTGGGCATATCTGTGATGAAAAAATGAAGATTTTAACCAAAGTTGCAAAAATAGGCTTATCTCACCGTTTCAAGCGCTTTTGCGCATCTTGGGCACATCTGTGATGAAAAATTGAAGATTTTAACCATTGTTGCAAAAATAGGCTTATCTCACCGTTTCCAGCGCTTTTGTGCATCTTGGACACATCTGTGATGAAAAATTGAAGATTTTAACCAAAGTTGCAAAAATAGGCTTATCTCACCGTTTCCAGCGCTTTTGTGCATCTTGGACACATCTGTGATTAAAAATTGAAGATTTTAACCATTGTTGCAAAAATAGGCTTATCTCCCCGTTTCCAGCTCTTTTTGGCACTTAGAGCGAATCTGACAGTAGAAACCGTGCAGTTGCTACTTTTTCATTGGGGTTTCCAAAACTTAAAATCTTTTTTTTAAAGAGTTCCTTTAGAGTTGAAACCAAGATTTCAAATTATCCTTTTTCATTATTATAATCCACTGTATGCATTTTAAGTATCAAGGAATTTGACTGAAGGCCTTTTGAGAAAACACGTTGATTAGTGACCCTATTTCATTATGGCAGTCAAACCACTGATTTTCAACTTTAGTCTATGAAACCTCCAAACCTTAAACATTGTTGCAAAATTAGGCTTATCTCACCGTTTCCAGCACTTTTGCGCTCCTTGGGCACATCTGTGATGAAAAATTTAAGATTTTAACCAAAGTTGCAAAAATAGGCTTATCTCACCGTTTCCAGCGCTTTTGCGCATCTTGGGCACATCTGTGATGAAAAATTGAAGATTTTAACCAAAGTTGCAAAAATAGGCTTATCTCACCGTTTCAAGCGCTTTTGCGCATCTTGGGCACATCTGTGATGAAAAATTGAAGATTTTAACCAAAGTTGCAAAAATAGGCTTATCTCACCGTTTCCAGCGCTTTTGCGCATCTTGGGCACATCTGTGATGAAAAATTGAAGATTTTAACCATTGTTGCAAAAATAGGCTTATCTCCCCGTTTCCAGCACTTTTTGGCACTTAGAGCCAATCTGACAGTAGAAACCGTGCAGTTGCTACTTTTTCATTGGGGTTTCCAAAACTTAAAATCTTTTTTTTAAAGAGTTCCTTTAGAGTTGAAACCAAGATTTCAAATTATCCTTTTTCATTATTATAATCCACTGTATGCATTTTAAGTATCAAGGAATTTGACTGAAGGCCTTTTGAGAAAACACGTTGATTAGTGACCCTATTTCATTATGGCAGTCAAACCACTGATTTTCAACTTTTGTCTATGAAACCTCCAAACCTTAAACATTGTTGCAAAATTAGGCTTATCTCACCGTTTCCAGCGCTTTTGTGCATCTTGGACACATCTGTGATGAAAAATTGAAGATTTTAACCATTGTTGCAAAAATAGGCTTATCTCACCGTTTCCAGCGCTTTTGTGCATCTTGGACACATCTGTGATGAAAAATTGAAGATTTTAACCAAAGTTGCAAAAATAGGCTTATCTCACCGTTTCCAGCGCTTTTGCGCATCTTGGGCACATCTGTGATGAAAAATTGAAGATTTTAACCAAAGTTGCAAAAATAGGCTTATCTCACCGTTTCCAGCGCTTTTGCGCATCTTGGGCACATCTGTGATGAAAAATTGAAGATTTTAACCATTGTTGCAAAAATAGGCTTATCTCCCCGTTTCCAGCACTTTTTGGCACTTAGAGCCAATCTGACAGTAGAAACCGTGCAGTTGCTACTTTTTCATTGGGGTTTCCAAAACTTAAAATCTTTTTTTTAAAGAGTTCCTTTAGAGTTGAAACCAAGATTTCAAATTATCCTTTTTCATTATTATAATCCACTGTATGCATTTTAAGTATCAAGGAATTTGACTGAAGGCCTTTTGAGAAAACACGTTGATTAGTGACCCTATTTCATTATGGCAGTCAAACCACTGATTTTCAACTTTGGTCTATGAAACCTCCAAACCTTAAACATTGTTGCAAAATTAGGCTTATCTCACCGTTTCCAGCACTTTTGTGCACCTTGGGCATATCTGTGATGAAAAAATGAAGATTTTAACCAAAGTTGCAAAAATAGGCTTATCTCACCGTTTCCAGCGCTTTTGTGCATCTTGGACACATCTGTGATGAAAAATTGAAGATTTTAACCATTGTTGCAAAAATAGGCTTATCTCACCGTTTCCAGCGCTTTTGCGCATCTTGGACACATCTGTGATGAAAAATTGAAGATTTTAACCAAAGTTGCAAAAATAGGCTTATCTCACCGTTTCCAGCGCTTTTGCGCATCTTGGGCACATCTGTGATGAAAAATTGAAGATTTTAACCAAAGTTGCAAAAATAGGCTTATCTCACCGTTTCAAGCGCTTTTGCGCATCTTGGGCACATCTGTGATGAAAAATTGAAGATTTTAACCATTGTTGCAAAAATAGGCTTATCTCCCCGTTTCCAGCACTTTTTGGCACTTAGAGCCAATCTGACAGTAGAAACCGTGCAGTTGCTACTTTTTCATTGGGGTTTCCAAAACTTAAAATCTTTTTTTTAAAGAGTTCCTTTAGAGTTGAAACCAAGATTTCAAATTATCCTTTTTCATTATTATAATCCACTGTATGCATTTTAAGTATCAAGGAATTTGACTGAAGGCCTTTTGAGAAAACACGTTGATTAGTGACCCTATTTCATTATGGCAGTCAAACCACTGATTTTCAACTTTGGTCTATGAAACCTCCAAACCTTAAACATTGTTGCAAAATTAGGCTTATCTCACCGTTTCCAGCACTTTTGTGCACCTTGGGCATATCTGTGATGAAAAAATGAAGATTTTAACCAAAGTTGCAAAAATAGGCTTATCTCACCGTTTCCAGCGCTTTTGGGCATCTTGGGCACATCTGTGATGAAAAATTGAAGATTTTAACCAAAGTTGCAAAAATAGGCTTATCTCACCGTTTCCAGCGCTTTTGTGCATCTTGGACACATCTGTGATTAAAAATTGAAGATTTTAACCATTGTTGCAAAAATAGGCTTATCTCCCCGTTTCCAGCTCTTTTTGGCACTTAGAGCGAATCTGACAGTAGAAACCGTGCAGTTGCTACTTTTTCATTGGGGTTTCCAAAACTTAAAATCTTTTTTTAAAGAGTTCCTTTAGAGTTGAAACCAAGATTTCAAATTATCCTTTTTCATTATTATAATCCACTGTATGCATTTTAAGTATCAAGGAATTTGACTGAAGGCCTTTTGAGAAAACACGTTGATTAGTGACCCTATTTCATTATGGCAGTCAAACCACTGATTTTCAACTTTGGTCTATGAAACCTCCAAACCTTAAACATTGTTGCAAAATTAGGCTTATCTCACCGTTTCCAGCACTTTTGTGCACCTTGGGCATATCTGTGATGAAAAATTGAAGATTTTAACCATTGTTGCAAAAATAGGCTTATCTCACCGTTTCCAGCGCTTTTGTGCATCTTGGACACATCTGTGATGAAAAATTGAAGATTTTAACCAAAGTTGCAAAAATAGGCTTATCTCACCGTTTCCAGCGCTTTTGCGCATCTTGGGCACATCTGTGATGAAAAATTGAAGATTTTAACCAAAGTTGCAAAAATAGGCTTATCTCACCGTTTCCAGCGCTTTTGCGCATCTTGGGCACATCTGTGATGAAAAATTGAAGATTTTAACCATTGTTGCAAAAATAGGCTTATCTCCCCGTTTCCAGCACTTTTTGGCACTTAGAGCCAATCTGACAGTAGAAACCGTGCAGTTGCTACTTTTTCATTGGGGTTTCCAAAACTTAAAATCTTTTTTTTAAAGAGTTCCTTTAGAGTTGAAACCAAGATTTCAAATTATCCTTTTTCATTATTATAATCCACTGTATGCATTTTAAGTATCAAGGAATTTGACTGAAGGCCTTTTGAGAAAACACGTTGATTAGTGACCCTATTTCATTATGGCAGTCAAACCACTGATTTTCAACTTTGGTCTATGAAACCTCCAAACCTTAAACATTGTTGCAAAATTAGGCTTATCTCACCGTTTCCAGCACTTTTGTGCACCTTGGGCATATCTGTGATGAAAAATTGAAGATTTTAACCATTGTTGCAAAAATAGGCTTATCTCACCGTTTCCAGCGCTTTTGTGCATCTTGGACACATCTGTGATGAAAAATTGAAGATTTTAACCAAAGTTGCAAAAATAGGCTTATCTCACCGTTTCCAGCGCTTTTGCGCATCTTGGGCACATCTGTGATGAAAAATTGAAGATTTTAACCAAAGTTGCAAAAATAGGCTTATCTCACCGTTTCCAGCGCTTTTGCGCATCTTGGGCACATCTGTGATGAAAAATTGAAGATTTTAACCATTGTTGCAAAAATAGGCTTATCTCCCCGTTTCCAGCACTTTTTGGCACTTAGAGCCAATCTGACAGTAGAAACCGTGCAGTTGCTACTTTTTCATTGGGGTTTCCAAAACTTAAAATCTTTTTTTTAAAGAGTTCCTTTAGAGTTGAAACCAAGATTTCAAATTATCCTTTTTCATTATTATAATCCACTGTATGCATTTTAAGTATCAAGGAATTTGACTGAAGGCCTTTTGAGAAAACACGTTGATTAGTGACCCTATTTCATTATGGCAGTCAAACCACTGATTTTCAACTTTGGTCTATGAAACCTCCAAACCTTAAACATTGTTGCAAAATTAGGCTTATCTCACCGTTTCCAGCACTTTTGTGCACCTTGGGCATATCTGTGATGAAAAAATGAAGATTTTAACCAAAGTTGCAAAAATAGGCTTATCTCACCGTTTCCAGCGCTTTTGTGCATCTTGGACACATCTGTGATGAAAAATTGAAGATTTTAACCATTGTTGCAAAAATAGGCTTATCTCACCGTTTACAGCGCTTTTGTGCATCTTGGACACATCTGTGATGAAAAATTGAAGATTTTAACCAAAGTTGCAAAAATAGGCTTATCTCACCGTTTCCAGCGCTTTTGTGCATCTTGGACACATCTGTGATTAAAAATTGAAGATTTTAACCATTGTTGCAAAAATAGGCTTATCTCCCCGTTTCCAGCTCTTTTTGGCACTTAGAGCGAATCTGACAGTAGAAACCGTGCAGTTGCTACTTTTTCATTGGGGTTTCCAAAACTTAAAATCTTTTTTTTAAAGAGTTCCTTTAGAGTTGAAACCAAGATTTCAAATTATCCTTTTTCATTATTATAATCCACTGTATGCATTTTAAGTATCAAGGAATTTGACTGAAGGCCTTTTGAGAAAACACGTTGATTAGTGACCCTATTTCATTATGGCAGTCAAACCACTGATTTTCAACTTTAGTCTATGAAACCTCCAAACCTTAAACATTGTTGCAAAATTAGGCTTATCTCACCGTTTCCAGCACTTTTGCGCACCTTGGGCACATCTGTGATGAAAAATTTAAGATTTTAACCAAAGTTGCAAAAATAGGCTTATCTCACCGTTTCCAGCGCTTTTGCGAATCTTGGGCACATCTGTGATGAAAAATTGAAGATTTTAACCAAAGTTGCAAAAATAGGCTTATCTCACCGTTTCAAGCGCTTTTGCGCATCTTGGGCACATCTGTGATGAAAAATTGAAGATTTTAACCAAAGTTGCAAAAATAGGCTTATCTCACCGTTTCAAGCGCTTTTGCGCATCTTGGGCACATCTGTGATGAAAAATTGAAGATTTTAACCAAAGTTGCAAAAATAGGCTTATCTCACCGTTTCCAGCGCTTTTGCGCATCTTGGACACATCTGTGATGAAAAATTGAAGATTTTAACCAAAGTTGCAAAAATAGGCTTATCTCACCGTTTCCAGCGCTTTTGCGCATCTTGGGCACATCTGTGATGAAAAATTGAAGATTTTAACCAAAGTTGCAAAAATAGGCTTATCTCACCGTTTCAAGCGCTTTTGCGCATCTTGGGCACATCTGTGATGAAAAATTGAAGATTTTAACCAAAGTTGCAAAAATAGGCTTATCTCACCGTTTCCAGCGCTTTTGCGCATCTTGGGCACATCTGTGATGAAAAATTGAAGATTTTAACCATTGTTGCAAAAATAGGCTTATCTCCCCGTTTCCAGCACTTTTTGGCACTTAGAGCCAATCTGACAGTAGAAACCGTGCAGTTGCTACTTTTTCATTGGGGTTTCCAAAACTTAAAATCTTTTTTTTAAAGAGTTCCTTTAGAGTTGAAACCAAGATTTCAAATTATCCTTTTTCATTATTATAATCCACTGTATGCATTTTAAGTATCAAGGAATTTGACTGAAGGCCTTTTGAGAAAACACGTTGATTAGTGACCCTATTTCATTATGGCAGTCAAACCACTGATTTTCAACTTTGGTCTATGAAACCTCCAAACCTTAAACATTGTTGCAAAATTAGGCTTATCTCACCGTTTCCAGCACTTTTGTGCACCTTGGGCATATCTGTGATGAAAAAATGAAGATTTTAACCAAAGTTGCAAAAATAGGCTTATCTCACCGTTTCAAGCGCTTTTGCGCATCTTGGGCACATCTGTGATGAAAAATTGAAGATTTTAACCATTGTTGCAAAAATAGGCTTATCTCACCGTTTCCAGCGCTTTTGTGCATCTTGGACACATCTGTGATGAAAAATTGAAGATTTTAACCAAAGTTGCAAAAATAGGCTTATCTCACCGTTTCCAGCGCTGTTGTGCATCTTGGACACATCTGTGATTAAAAATTGAAGATTTTAACCATTGTTGCAAAAATAGGCTTATCTCCCCGTTTCCAGCTCTTTTTGGCACTTAGAGCGAATCTGACAGTAGAAACCGTGCAGTTGCTACTTTTTCATTGGGGTTTCCAAAACTTAAAATCTTTTTTTTAAAGAGTTCCTTTAGAGTTGAAACCAAGATTTCAAATTATCCTTTTTCATTATTATAATCCACTGTATGCATTTTAAGTATCAAGGAATTTGACTGAAGGCCTTTTGAGAAAACACGTTGATTAGTGACCCTATTTCATTATGGCAGTCAAACCACTGATTTTCAACTTTAGTCTATGAAACCTCCAAACCTTAAACATTGTTGCAAAATTAGGCTTATCTCACCGTTTCCAGCACTTTTGCGCACCTTGGGCACATCTGTGATGAAAAATTTAAGATTTTAACCAAAGTTGCAAAAATAGGCTTATCTCACCGTTTCCAGCGCTTTTGCGCATCTTGGGCACATCTGTGATGAAAAATTGAAGATTTTAACCAAAGTTGCAAAAATAGGCTTATCTCACCGTTTCAAGCGCTTTTGCGCATCTTGGGCACATCTGTGATGAAAAATTGAAGATTTTAACCAAAGTTGCAAAAATAGGCTTATCTCACCGTTTCCAGCGCTTTTGCGCATCTTGGGCACATCTGTGATGAAAAATTGAAGATTTTAACCATTGTTGCAAAAATAGGCTTATCTCCCCGTTTCCAGCACTTTTTGGCACTTAGAGCCAATCTGACAGTAGAAACCGTGCAGTTGCTACTTTTTCATTGGGGTTTCCAAAACTTAAAATCTTTTTTTTAAAGAGTTCCTTTAGAGTTGAAACCAAGATTTCAAATTATCCTTTTTCATTATTATAATCCACTGTATGCATTTTAAGTATCAAGGAATTTGACTGAAGGCCTTTTGAGAAAACACGTTGATTAGTGACCCTATTTCATTATGGCAGTCAAACCACTGATTTTCAACTTTTGTCTATGAAACCTCCAAACCTTAAACATTGTTGCAAAATTAGGCTTATCTCACCGTTTCCAGCGCTTTTGTGCATCTTGGACACATCTGTGATGAAAAATTGAAGATTTTAACCATTGTTGCAAAAATAGGCTTATCTCACCGTTTCCAGCGCTTTTGTGCATCTTGGACACATCTGTGATGAAAAATTGAAGATTTTAACCAAAGTTGCAAAAATAGGCTTATCTCACCGTTTCCAGCGCTTTTGCGCATCTTGGGCACATCTGTGATGAAAAATTGAAGATTTTAACCAAAGTTGCAAAAATAGGCTTATCTCACCGTTTCCAGCGCTTTTGCGCATCTTGGGCACATCTGTGATGAAAAATTGAAGATTTTAACCATTGTTGCAAAAATAGGCTTATCTCCCCGTTTCCAGCACTTTTTGGCACTTAGAGCCAATCTGACAGTAGAAACCGTGCAGTTGCTACTTTTTCATTGGGGTTTCCAAAACTTAAAATCTTTTTTTTAAAGAGTTCCTTTAGAGTTGAAACCAAGATTTCAAATTATCCTTTTTCATTATTATAATCCACTGTATGCATTTTAAGTATCAAGGAATTTGACTGAAGGCCTTTTGAGAAAACACGTTGATTAGTGATCCTATTTCATTATGGCAGTCAAACCACTGATTTTCAACTTTGGTCTATGAAACCTCCAAACCTTAAACATTGTTGCAAAATTAGGCTTATCTCACCGTTTCCAGCACTTTTGTGCACCTTGGGCATATCTGTGATGAAAAAATGAAGATTTTAACCAAAGTTGCAAAAATAGGCTTATCTCACCGTTTCCAGCGCTTTTGTGCATCTTGGACACATCTGTGATGAAAAATTGAAGATTTTAACCATTGTTGCAAAAATAGGCTTATCTCACCGTTTCCAGCGCTTTTGTGCATCTTGGACACATCTGTGATGAAAAATTGAAGATTTTAACCAAAGTTGCAAAAATAGGCTTATCTCACCGTTTCCAGCGCTTTTGCGCATCTTGGGCACATCTGTGATGAAAAATTGAAGATTTTAACCAAAGTTGCAAAAATAGGCTTATCTCACCGTTTCAAGCGCTTTTGCGCATCTTGGGCACATCTGTGATGAAAAATTGAAGATTTTAACCATTGTTGCAAAAATAGGCTTATCTCCCCGTTTCCAGCACTTTTTGGCACTTAGAGCCAATCTGACAGTAGAAACCGTGCAGTTGCTACTTTTTCATTGGGGTTTCCAAAACTTAAAATCTTTTTTTTAAAGAGTTCCTTTAGAGTTGAAACCAAGATTTCAAATTATCCTTTTTCATTATTATAATCCACTGTATGCATTTTAAGTATCAAGGAATTTGACTGAAGGCCTTTTGAGAAAACACGTTGATTAGTGACCCTATTTCATTATGGCAGTCAAACCACTGATTTTCAACTTTGGTCTATGAAACCTCCAAACCTTAAACATTGTTGCAAAATTAGGCTTATCTCACCGTTTCCAGCACTTTTGTGCACCTTGGGCATATCTGTGATGAAAAAATGAAGATTTTAACCAAAGTTGCAAAAATAGGCTTATCTCACCGTTTCCAGCGCTTTTGTGCATCTTGGACACATCTGTGATGAAAAATTGAAGATTTTAACCATTGTTGCAAAAATAGGCTTATCTCACCGTTTCCAGCGCTTTTGTGCATCTTGGACACATCTGTGATGAAAAATTGAAGATTTTAACCAAAGTTGCAAAAATAGGCTTATCTCACCGTTTCCAGCGCTTTTGCGCATCTTGGGCACATCTGTGATGAAAAATTGAAGATTTTAACCAAAGTTGCAAAAATAGGCTTATCTCACCGTTTCAAGCGCTTTTGCGCATCTTGGGCACATCTGTGATGAAAAATTGAAGATTTTAACCATTGTTGCAAAAATAGGCTTATCTCCCCGTTTCCAGCACTTTTTGGCACTTAGAGCCAATCTGACAGTAGAAACCGTGCAGTTGCTACTTTTTCATTGGGGTTTCCAAAACTTAAAATCTTTTTTTTAAAGAGTTCCTTTAGAGTTGAAACCAAGATTTCAAATTATCCTTTTTCATTATTATAATCCACTGTATGCATTTTAAGTATCAAGGAATTTGACTGAAGGCCTTTTGAGAAAACACGTTGATTAGTGACCCTATTTCATTATGGCAGTCAAACCACTGATTTTCAACTTTGGTCTATGAAACCTCCAAACCTTAAACATTGTTGCAAAATTAGGCTTATCTCACCGTTTCCAGCACTTTTGTGCACCTTGGGCATATCTGTGATGAAAAAATGAAGATTTTAACCAAAGTTGCAAAAATAGGCTTATCTCACCGTTTCCAGCGCTTTTGGGCATCTTGGGCACATCTGTGATGAAAAATTGAAGATTTTAACCAAAGTTGCAAAAATAGGCTTATCTCACCGTTTCCAGCGCTTTTGTGCATCTTGGACACATCTGTGATTAAAAATTGAAGATTTTAACCATTGTTGCAAAAATAGGCTTATCTCCCCGTTTCCAGCTCTTTTTGGCACTTAGAGCGAATCTGACAGTAGAAACCGTGCAGTTGCTACTTTTTCATTGGGGTTTCCAAAACTTAAAATCTTTTTTTTAAAGAGTTCCTTTAGAGTTGAAACCAAGATTTCAAATTATCCTTTTTCATTATTATAATCCACTGTATGCATTTTAAGTATCAAGGAATTTGACTGAAGGCCTTTTGAGAAAACACGTTGATTAGTGACCCTATTTCATTATGGCAGTCAAACCACTGATTTTCAACTTTGGTCTATGAAACCTCCAAACCTTAAACATTGTTGCAAAATTAGGCTTATCTCACCGTTTCCAGCACTTTTGTGCACCTTGGGCATATCTGTGATGAAAAAATGAAGATTTTAACCAAAGTTGCAAAAATAGGCTTATCTCACCGTTTCCAGCGCTTTTGTGCATCTTGGACACATCTGTGATGAAAAATTGAAGATTTTAACCATTGTTGCAAAAATAGGCTTATCTCACCGTTTCCAGCGCTTTTGTGCATCTTGGACACATCTGTGATGAAAAATTGAAGATTTTAACCAAAGTTGCAAAAATAGGCTTATCTCACCGTTTCCAGCGCTTTTGTGCATCTTGGGCACATCTGTGATGAAAAATTGAAGATTTTAACCAAAGTTGCAAAAATAGGCTTATCTCACCGTTTCCAGCGCTTTTGTGCATCTTGGACACATCTGTGATTAAAAATTGAAGATTTTAACCATTGTTGCAAAAATAGGCTTATCTCCCCGTTTCCAGCTCTTTTTGGCACTTAGAGCGAATCTGACAGTAGAAACCGTGCAGTTGCTACTTTTTCATTGGGGTTTCCAAAACTTAAAATCTTTTTTTTAAAGAGTTCCTTAAAAGTTGAAACCAAGATTTCAAATTATCCTTTTTCATTATTATAATCCACTGTATGCATTTTAAGTATCAAGGAAATTGAGTGAAGGCCTTTTGAGAAAACACGTTGATTAGTGACCCTATTTCATTATGGCAGTCAAACCACTGATTTTCAACTTTAGTCTATGAAACCTCCAAACCTTAAACATTGTTGCAAAATTAGGCTTATCTCACCGTTTCCAGCACTTTTGTGCACCTTGGGCATATCTGTGATGAAAAAATGAAGATTTTAACCAAAGTTGCAAAAATAGGCTTATCTCACCGTTTCCAGCGCTTTTGGGCATCTTGGGCACATCTGTGATGAAAAATTGAAGATTTTAACCAAAGTTGCAAAAATAGGCTTATCTCACCGTTTCCAGCGCTTTTGTGCATCTTGGACACATCTGTGATTAAAAATTGAAGATTTTAACCATTGTTGCAAAAATAGGCTTATCTCCCCGTTTCCAGCTCTTTTTGGCACTTAGAGCGAATCTGACAGTAGAAACCGTGCAGTTGCTACTTTTTCATTGGGGTTTCCAAAACTTAAAATCTTTTTTTTAAAGAGTTCCTTTAGAGTTGAAACCAAGATTTCAAATTATCCTTTTTCATTATTATAATCCACTGTATGCATTTTAAGTATCAAGGAATTTGACTGAAGGCCTTTTGAGAAAACACGTTGATTAGTGACCCTATTTCATTATGGCAGTCAAACCACTGATTTTCAACTTTAGTCTATGAAACCTCCAAACCTTAAACATTGTTGCAAAATTAGGCTTATCTCACCGTTTCCAGCACTTTTGCGCACCTTGGGCACATCTGTGATGAAAAATTTAAGATTTTAACCAAAGTTGCAAAAATAGGCTTATCTCACCGTTTCCAGCGCTTTTGCGCATCTTGGGCACATCTGTGATGAAAAATTGAAGATTTTAACCAAAGTTGCAAAAATAGGCTTATCTCACCGTTTCAAGCGCTTTTGCGCATCTTGGGCACATCTGTGATGAAAAATTGAAGATTTTAACCAAAGTTGCAAAAATAGGCTTATCTCACCGTTTCCAGCGCTTTTGCGCATCTTGGGCACATCTGTGATGAAAAATTGAAGATTTTAACCATTGTTGCAAAAATAGGCTTATCTCCCCGTTTCCAGCACTTTTTGGCACTTAGAGCCAATCTGACAGTAGAAACCGTGCAGTTGCTACTTTTTCATTGGGGTTTCCAAAACTTAAAATCTTTTTTTTAAAGAGTTCCTTTAGAGTTGAAACCAAGATTTCAAATTATCCTTTTTCATTATTATAATCCACTGTATGCATTTTAAGTATCAAGGAATTTGACTGAAGGCCTTTTGAGAAAACACGTTGATTAGTGACCCTATTTCATTATGGCAGTCAAACCACTGATTTTCAACTTTGGTCTATGAAACCTCCAAACCTTAAACATTGTTGCAAAATTAGGCTTATCTCACCGTTTCCAGCGCTTTTGTGCATCTTGGACACATCTGTGATGAAAAATTGAAGATTTTAACCATTGTTGCAAAAATAGGCTTATCTCACCGTTTCCAGCGCTTTTGTGCATCTTGGACACATCTGTGATGAAAAATTGAAGATTTTAACCAAAGTTGCAAAAATAGGCTTATCTCACCGTTTCCAGCGCTTTTGCGCATCTTGGGCACATCTGTGATGAAAAATTGAAGATTTTAACCAAAGTTGCAAAAATAGGCTTATCTCACCGTTTCCAGCGCTTTTGCGCATCTTGGGCACATCTGTGATGAAAAATTGAAGATTTTAACCATTGTTGCAAAAATAGGCTTATCTCCCCGTTTCCAGCACTTTTTGGCACTTAGAGCCAATCTGACAGTAGAAACCGTGCAGTTGCTACTTTTTCATTGGGGTTTCCAAAACTTAAAATCTTTTTTTTAAAGAGTTCCTTTAGAGTTGAAACCAAGATTTCAAATTATCCTTTTTCATTATTATAATCCACTGTATGCATTTTAAGTATCAAGGAATTTGACTGAAGGCCTTTTGAGAAAACACGTTGATTAGTGACCCTATTTCATTATGGCAGTCAAACCACTGATTTTCAACTTTGGTCTATGAAACCTCCAAACCTTAAACATTGTTGCAAAATTAGGCTTATCTCACCGTTTCCAGCACTTTTGTGCACCTTGGGCATATCTGTGATGAAAAAATGAAGATTTTAACCAAAGTTGCAAAAATAGGCTCATCTCACCGTTTCCAGCGCTTTTGTGCATCTTGGACACATCTGTGATGAAAAATTGAAGATTTTAACCATTGTTGCAAAAATAGGCTTATCTCACCGTTTCCAGCGCTTTTGTGCATCTTGGACACATCTGTGATGAAAAATTGAAGATTTTAACCAAAGTTGCAAAAATAGGCTTATCTCACCGTTTCCAGCGCTTTTGTGCATCTTGGGCACATCTGTGATGAAAAATTGAAGATTTTAACCAAAGTTGCAAAAATAGGCTTATCTCACCGTTTCCAGCGCTTTTGTGCATCTTGGACACATCTGTGATTAAAAATTGAAGATTTTAACCATTGTTGCAAAAATAGGCTTATCTCCCCGTTTCCAGCTCTTTTTGGCACTTAGAGCGAATCTGACAGTAGAAACCGTGCAGTTGCTACTTTTTCATTGGGGTTTCCAAAACTTAAAATCTTTTTTTTAAAGAGTTCCTTTAGAGTTGAAACCAAGATTTCAAATTATCCTTTTTCATTATTATAATCCACTGTATGCATTTTAAGTATCAAGGAAATTGAGTGAAGGCCTTTTGAGAAAACACGTTGATTAGTGACCCTATTTCATTATGGCAGTCAAACCACTGATTTTCAACTTTAGTCTATGAAACCTCCAAACCTTAAACATTGTTGCAAAATTAGGCTTATCTCACCGTTTCCAGCACTTTTGTGCACCTTGGGCATATCTGTGATGAAAAAATGAAGATTTTAACCAAAGTTGCAAAAATAGGCTTATCTCACCGTTTCCAGCGCTTTTGGGCATCTTGGGCACATCTGTGATGAAAAATTGAAGATTTTAACCAAAGTTGCAAAAATAGGCTTATCTCACCGTTTCCAGCGCTTTTGTGCATCTTGGACACATCTGTGATTAAAAATTGAAGATTTTAACCATTGTTGCAAAAATAGGCTTATCTCCCCGTTTCCAGCTCTTTTTGGCACTTAGAGCGAATCTGACAGTAGAAACCGTGCAGTTGCTACTTTTTCATTGGGGTTTCCAAAACTTAAAATCTTTTTTTTAAAGAGTTCCTTTAGAGTTGAAACCAAGATTTCAAATTATCCTTTTTCATTATTATAATCCACTGTATGCATTTTAAGTATCAAGGAATTTGACTGAAGGCCTTTTGAGAAAACACGTTGATTAGTGACCCTATTTCATTATGGCAGTCAAACCACTGATTTTCAACTTTAGTCTATGAAACCTCCAAACCTTAAACATTGTTGCAAAATTAGGCTTATCTCACCGTTTCCAGCACTTTTGCGCACCTTGGGCACATCTGTGATGAAAAATTTAAGATTTTAACCAAAGTTGCAAAAATAGGCTTATCTCACCGTTTCCAGCGCTTTTGTGCATCTTGGACACATCTGTGATTAAAAATTGAAGATTTTAACCATTGTTGCAAAAATAGGCTTATCTCCCCGTTTCCAGCTCTTTTTGGCACTTAGAGCGAATCTGACAGTAGAAACCGTGCAGTTGCTACTTTTTCATTGGGGTTTCCAAAACTTAAAATCTTTTTTTTAAAGAGTTCCTTTAGAGTTGAAACCAAGATTTCAAATTATCCTTTTTCATTATTATAATCCACTGTATGCATTTTAAGTATCAAGGAAATTGAGTGAAGGCCTTTTGAGAAAACACGTTGATTAGTGACCCTATTTCATTATGGCAGTCAAACCACTGATTTTCAACTTTAGTCTATGAAACCTCCAAACCTTAAACATTGTTGCAAAATTAGGCTTATCTCACCGTTTCCAGCACTTTTGTGCACCTTGGGCATATCTGTGATGAAAAAATGAAGATTTTAACCAAAGTTGCAAAAATAGGCTTATCTCACCGTTTCCAGCGCTTTTGGGCATCTTGGGCACATCTGTGATGAAAAATTGAAGATTTTAACCAAAGTTGCAAAAATAGGCTTATCTCACCGTTTCCAGCGCTTTTGCGCATCTTGGGCACATCTGTGATGAAAAATTGAAGATTTTAACCAAAGTTGCAAACATAGGCTTATCTCACCGTTTCAAGCGCTTTTGCGCATCTTGGGCACATCTGTGATGAAAAATTGAAGATTTTAACCAAAGTTGCAAAAATAGGCTTATCTCACCGTTTCCAGCACTTTTGTGCACCTTGGGCATATCTGTGATGAAAAATTTAAGATTTTAACCAAAGTTGCAAAAATAGGCTTATCTCACCGTTTCCAGCGCTTTTGCGCATCTTGGGCACATCTGTGATGAAAAATTGAAGATTTTAACCAAAGTTGCAAAAATAGGCTTATCTCACCGTTTCAAGCGCTTTTGCGCATCTTGGGCACATCTGTGATGAAAAATTGAAGATTTTAACCAAAGTTGCAAAAATAGGCTTATCTCACCGTTTCCAGCGCTTTTGTGCATCTTGGACACATCTGTGATTAAAAATTGAAGATTTTAACCATTGTTGCAAAAATAGGCTTATCTCCCCGTTTCCAGCTCTTTTTGGCACTTAGAGCGAATCTGACAGTAGAAACCGTGCAGTTGCTACTTTTTCATTGGGGTTTCCAAAACTTAAAATCTTTTTTTTAAAGAGTTCCTTTAGAGTTGAAACCAAGATTTCAAATTATCCTTTTTCATTATTATAATCCACTGTATGCATTTTAAGTATCAAGGAATTTGACTGAAGGCCTTTTGAGAAAACACGTTGATTAGTGACCCTATTTCATTATGGCAGTCAAACCACTGATTTTCAACTTTAGTCTATGAAACCTCCAAACCTTAAACATTGTTGCAAAATTAGGCTTATCTCACCGTTTCCAGCACTTTTGCGCACCTTGGGCACATCTGTGATGAAAAATTTAAGATTTTAACCAAAGTTGCAAAAATAGGCTTATCTCACCGTTTCCAGCGCTTTTGTGCATCTTGGACACATCTGTGATTAAAAATTGAAGATTTTAACCATTGTTGCAAAAATAGGCTTATCTCCCCGTTTCCAGCTCTTTTTGGCACTTAGAGCGAATCTGACAGTAGAAACCGTGCAGTTGCTACTTTTTCATTGGGGTTTCCAAAACTTAAAATCTTTTTTTTAAAGAGTTCCTTTAGAGTTGAAACCAAGATTTCAAATTATCCTTTTTCATTATTATAATCCACTGTATGCATTTTAAGTATCAAGGAAATTGAGTGAAGGCCTTTTGAGAAAACACGTTGATTAGTGACCCTATTTCATTATGGCAGTCAAACCACTGATTTTCAACTTTAGTCTATGAAACCTCCAAACCTTAAACATTGTTGCAAAATTAGGCTTATCTCACCGTTTCCAGCACTTTTGTGCACCTTGGGCATATCTGTGATGAAAAAATGAAGATTTTAACCAAAGTTGCAAAAATAGGCTTATCTCACCGTTTCCAGCGCTTTTGGGCATCTTGGGCACATCTGTGATGAAAAATTGAAGATTTTAACCAAAGTTGCAAAAATAGGCTTATCTCACCGTTTCCAGCGCTTTTGCGCATCTTGGGCACATCTGTGATGAAAAATTGAAGATTTTAACCAAAGTTGCAAAAATAGGCTTATCTCACCGTTTCAAGCGCTTTTGCGCATCTTGGGCACATCTGTGATGAAAAATTGAAGATTTTAACCAAAGTTGCAAAAATAGGCTTATCTCACCGTTTCCAGCACTTTTGTGCACCTTGGGCATATCTGTGATGAAAAATTTAAGATTTTAACCAAAGTTGCAAAAATAGGCTTATCTCACCGTTTCCAGCGCTTTTGCGCATCTTGGGCACATCTGTGATGAAAAATTGAAGATTTTAACCAAAGTTGCAAAAATAGGCTTATCTCACCGTTTCAAGCGCTTTTGCGCATCTTGGGCACATCTGTGATGAAAAATTGAAGATTTTAACCAAAGTTGCAAAAATAGGCTTATCTCACCGTTTCCAGCGCTTTTGTGCATCTTGGGCACATCTGTGATGAAAAATTGAAGATTTTAACCATTGTTGCAAAAATAGGCTTATCTCCCCGTTTCCAGCTCTTTTTGGCACTTAGAGCGAATCTGACAGTAGAAACCGTGCAGTTGCTACTTTTTCATTGGGGTTTCCAAAACTTAAAATCTTTTTTTTAAAGAGTTCCTTTAGAGTTGAAACCAAGATTTCAAATTATCCTTTTTCATTATTATAATCCACTGTATGCATTTTAAGTATCAAGGAATTTGACTGAAGGCCTTTTGAGAAAACACGTTGATTAGTGACCCTATTTCATTATGGCAGTCAAACCACTGATTTTCAACTTTAGTCTATGAAACCTCCAAACCTTAAACATTGTTGCAAAATTAGGCTTATCTCACCGTTTCCAGCACTTTTGCGCACCTTGGGCACATCTGTGATGAAAAATTTAAGATTTTAACCAAAGTTGCAAAAATAGGCTTATCTCACCGTTTCCAGCGCTTTTGCGAATCTTGGGCACATCTGTGATGAAAAATTGAAGATTTTAACCAAAGTTGCAAAAATAGGCTTATCTCACCGTTTCAAGCGCTTTTGCGCATCTTGGGCACATCTGTGATGAAAAATTGAAGATTTTAACCAAAGTTGCAAAAATAGGCTTATCTCACCGTTTCAAGCGCTTTTGCGCATCTTGGGCACATCTGTGATGAAAAATTGAAGATTTTAACCAAAGTTGCAAAAATAGGCTTATCTCACCGTTTCCAGCGCTTTTGCGCATCTTGGACACATCTGTGATGAAAAATTGAAGATTTTAACCAAAGTTGCAAAAATAGGCTTATCTCACCGTTTCCAGCGCTTTTGCGCATCTTGGGCACATCTGTGATGAAAAATTGAAGATTTTAACCAAAGTTGCAAAAATAGGCTTATCTCACCGTTTCCAGCGCTTTTGCGAATCTTGGGCACATCTGTGATGAAAAATTGAAGATTTTAACCATTGTTGCAAAAATAGGCTTATCTCCCCGTTTCCAGCACTTTTTGGCACTTAGAGCCAATCTGACAGTAGAAACCGTGCAGTTGCTACTTTTTCATTGGGGTTTCCAAAACTTAAAATCTTTTTTTTAAAGAGTTCCTTTAGAGTTGAAACCAAGATTTCAAATTATCCTTTTTCATTATTATAATCCACTGTATGCATTTTAAGTATCAAGGAATTTGAATGAAGGCCTTTTGAGAAAACACGTTGATTAGTGACCCTATTTCATTATGGCAGTCAAACCACTGATTTTCAACTTTGGTCTATGAAACCTCCAAACCTTAAACATTGTTGCAAAATTAGGCTTATCTCACCGTTTCCAGCACTTTTGTGCACCTTGGGCATATCTGTGATGAAAAAATGAAGATTTTAACCAAAGTTGCAAAAATAGGCTTATCTCACCGTTTCCAGCGCTTTTGTGCATCTTGGACACATCTGTGATGAAAAATTGAAGATTTTAACCATTGTTGCAAAAATAGGCTTATCTCACCGTTTCCAGCGCTTTTGTGCATCTTGGACACATCTGTGATGAAAAATTGAAGATTTTAACCAAAGTTGCAAAAATAGGCTTATCTCACCGTTTCCAGCGCTTTTGTGCATCTTGGGCACATCTGTGATGAAAAATTGAAGATTTTAACCAAAGTTGCAAAAATAGGCTTATCTCACCGTTTCCAGCGCTTTTGTGCATCTTGGACACATCTGTGATTAAAAATTGAAGATTTTAACCATTGTTGCAAAAATAGGCTTATCTCCCCGTTTCCAGCTCTTTTTGGCACTTAGAGCGAATCTGACAGTAGAAACCGTGCAGTTGCTACTTTTTCATTGGGGTTTCCAAAACTTAAAATCTTTTTTTTAAAGAGTTCCTTTAGAGTTGAAACCAAGATTTCAAATTATCCTTTTTCATTATTATAATCCACTGTATGCATTTTAAGTATCAAGGAAATTGAGTGAAGGCCTTTTGAGAAAACACGTTGATTAGTGACCCTATTTCATTATGGCAGTCAAACCACTGATTTTCAACTTTAGTCTATGAAACCTCCAAACCTTAAACATTGTTGCAAAATTAGGCTTATCTCACCGTTTCCAGCACTTTTGTGCACCTTGGGCATATCTGTGATGAAAAAATGAAGATTTTAACCAAAGTTGCAAAAATAGGCTTATCTCACCGTTTCCAGCGCTTTTGGGCATCTTGGGCACATCTGTGATGAAAAATTGAAGATTTTAACCAAAGTTGCAAAAATAGGCTTATCTCACCGTTTCCAGCGCTTTTGTGCATCTTGGACACATCTGTGATTAAAAATTGAAGATTTTAACCATTGTTGCAAAAATAGGCTTATCTCCCCGTTTCCAGCTCTTTTTGGCACTTAGAGCGAATCTGACAGTAGAAACCGTGCAGTTGCTACTTTTTCATTGGGGTTTCCAAAACTTAAAATCTTTTTTTTAAAGAGTTCCTTTAGAGTTGAAACCAAGATTTCAAATTATCCTTTTTCATTATTATAATCCACTGTATGCATTTTAAGTATCAAGGAATTTGACTGAAGGCCTTTTGAGAAAACACGTTGATTAGTGACCCTATTTCATTATGGCAGTCAAACCACTGATTTTCAACTTTAGTCTATGAAACCTCCAAACCTTAAACATTGTTGCAAAATTAGGCTTATCTCACCGTTTCCAGCACTTTTGCGCACCTTGGGCACATCTGTGATGAAAAATTTAAGATTTTAACCAAAGTTGCAAAAATAGGCTTATCTCACCGTTTCCAGCGCTTTTGTGCATCTTGGACACATCTGTGATTAAAAATTGAAGATTTTAACCATTGTTGCAAAAATAGGCTTATCTCCCCGTTTCCAGCTCTTTTTGGCACTTAGAGCGAATCTGACAGTAGAAACCGTGCAGTTGCTACTTTTTCATTGGGGTTTCCAAAACTTAAAATCTTTTTTTTAAAGAGTTCCTTTAGAGTTGAAACCAAGATTTCAAATTATCCTTTTTCATTATTATAATCCACTGTATGCATTTTAAGTATCAAGGAAATTGAGTGAAGGCCTTTTGAGAAAACACGTTGATTAGTGACCCTATTTCATTATGGCAGTCAAACCACTGATTTTCAACTTTAGTCTATGAAACCTCCAAACCTTAAACATTGTTGCAAAATTAGGCTTATCTCACCGTTTCCAGCACTTTTGTGCACCTTGGGCATATCTGTGATGAAAAATTGAAGATTTTAACCAAAGTTGCAAAAATAGGCTTATCTCACCGTTTCCAGCGCTTTTGCGCATCTTGGGCACATCTGTGATGAAAAATTGAAGATTTTAACCAAAGTTGCAAAAATAGGCTTATCTCACCGTTTCCAGCGCTTTTGCGCATCTTGGGCACATCTGTGATGAAAAATTGAAGATTTTAACCAAAGTTGCAAAAATAGGCTTATCTCACCGTTTCAAGCGCTTTTGCGCATCTTGGGCACATCTGTGATGAAAAATTGAAGATTTTAACCAAAGTTGCAAAAATAGGCTTATCTCACCGTTTCCAGCACTTTTGTGCACCTTGGGCATATCTGTGATGAAAAATTTAAGATTTTAACCAAAGTTGCAAAAATAGGCTTATCTCACCGTTTCCAGCGCTTTTGCGCATCTTGGGCACATCTGTGATGAAAAATTGAAGATTTTAACCAAAGTTGCAAAAATAGGCTTATCTCACCGTTTCAAGCGCTTTTGCGCATCTTGGGCACATCTGTGATGAAAAATTGAAGATTTTAACCAAAGTTGCAAAAATAGGCTTATCTCACCGTTTCCAGCGCTTTTGTGCATCTTGGGCACATCTGTGATGAAAAATTGAAGATTTTAACCATTGTTGCAAAAATAGGCTTATCTCCCCGTTTCCAGCTCTTTTTGGCACTTAGAGCGAATCTGACAGTAGAAACCGTGCAGTTGCTACTTTTTCATTGGGGTTTCCAAAACTTAAAATCTTTTTTTTAAAGAGTTCCTTTAGAGTTGAAACCAAGATTTCAAATTATCCTTTTTCATTATTATAATCCACTGTATGCATTTTAAGTATCAAGGAATTTGACTGAAGGCCTTTTGAGAAAACACGTTGATTAGTGACCCTATTTCATTATGGCAGTCAAACCACTGATTTTCAACTTTAGTCTATGAAACCTCCAAACCTTAAACATTGTTGCAAAATTAGGCTTATCTCACCGTTTCCAGCACTTTTGCGCACCTTGGGCACATCTGTGATGAAAAATTTAAGATTTTAACCAAAGTTGCAAAAATAGGCTTATCTCACCGTTTCCAGCGCTTTTGCGAATCTTGGGCACATCTGTGATGAAAAATTGAAGATTTTAACCAAAGTTGCAAAAATAGGCTTATCTCACCGTTTCAAGCGCTTTTGCGCATCTTGGGCACATCTGTGATGAAAAATTGAAGATTTTAACCAAAGTTGCAAAAATAGGCTTATCTCACCGTTTCAAGCGCTTTTGCGCATCTTGGGCACATCTGTGATGAAAAATTGAAGATTTTAACCAAAGTTGCAAAAATAGGCTTATCTCACCGTTTCCAGCGCTTTTGCGCATCTTGGACACATCTGTGATGAAAAATTGAAGATTTTAACCAAAGTTGCAAAAATAGGCTTATCTCACCGTTTCCAGCGCTTTTGCGCATCTTGGGCACATCTGTGATGAAAAATTGAAGATTTTAACCAAAGTTGCAAAAATAGGCTTATCTCACCGTTTCCAGCGCTTTTGCGAATCTTGGGCACATCTGTGATGAAAAATTGAAGATTTTAACCAAAGTTGCAAAAATAGGCTTATCTCACCGTTTCAAGCGCTTTTGCGCATCTTGGGCACATCTGTGATGAAAAATTGAAGATTTTAACCAAAGTTGCAAAAATAGGCTTATCTCACCGTTTCCAGCGCTTTTGTGCATCTTGGGCACATCTGTGATGAAAAATTGAAGATTTTAACCAAAGTTGCAAAAATAGGCTTATCTCACCGTTTCCAGCGCTTTTGCGCATCTTGGGCACATCTGTGATGAAAAATTGAAGATTTTAACCAAAGTTGCAAAAATAGGCTTATCTCACCGTTTCCAGCGCTTTTGCGCATCTTGGGCACATCTGTGATGAAAAATTGAAGATTTTAACCAAAGTTGCAAAAATAGGCTTATCTCACCGTTTCAAGCGCTTTTGCGCATCTTGGGCACATCTGTGATGAAAAATTGAAGATTTTAACCAAAGTTGCAAAAATAGGCTTATCTCACCGTTTCCAGCGCTTTTGCGCATCTTGGGCACATCTGTGATGAAAAATTGAAGATTTTAACCATTGTTGCAAAAATAGGCTTATCTCCCCGTTTCCAGCTCTTTTTGGCACTTAGAGCGAATCTGACAGTAGAAACCGTGCAGTTGCTACTTTTTCATTGGGGTTTCCAAAACTTAAAATCTTTTTTTTAAAGAGTTCCTTTAGAGTTGAAACCAAGATTTCAAATTATCCTTTTTCATTATTATAATCCACTGTATGCATTTTAAGTATCAAGGAATTTGACTGAAGGCCTTTTGAGAAAACACGTTGATTAGTGACCCTATTTCATTATGGCAGTCAAACCACTGATTTTCAACTTTAGTCTATGAAACCTCCAAACCTTAAACATTGTTGCAAAATTAGGCTTATCTCACCGTTTCCAGCACTTTTGCGCACCTTGGGCACATCTGTGATGAAAAATTTAAGATTTTAACCAAAGTTGCAAAAATAGGCTTATCTCACCGTTTCCAGCGCTTTTGTGCATCTTGGACACATCTGTGATTAAAAATTGAAGATTTTAACCATTGTTGCAAAAATAGGCTTATCTCCCCGTTTCCAGCTCTTTTTGGCACTTAGAGCGAATCTGACAGTAGAAACCGTGCAGTTGCTACTTTTTCATTGGGGTTTCCAAAACTTAAAATCTTTTTTTTAAAGAGTTCCTTTAGAGTTGAAACCAAGATTTCAAATTATCCTTTTTCATTATTATAATCCACTGTATGCATTTTAAGTATCAAGGAAATTGAGTGAAGGCCTTTTGAGAAAACACGTTGATTAGTGACCCTATTTCATTATGGCAGTCAAACCACTGATTTTCAACTTTAGTCTATGAAACCTCCAAACCTTAAACATTGTTGCAAAATTAGGCTTATCTCACCGTTTCCAGCACTTTTGTGCACCTTGGGCATATCTGTGATGAAAAAATGAAGATTTTAACCAAAGTTGCAAAAATAGGCTTATCTCACCGTTTCCAGCGCTTTTGGGCATCTTGGGCACATCTGTGATGAAAAATTGAAGATTTTAACCAAAGTTGCAAAAATAGGCTTATCTCACCGTTTCCAGCGCTTTTGCGCATCTTGGGCACATCTGTGATGAAAAATTGAAGATTTTAACCAAAGTTGCAAAAATAGGCTTATCTCACCGTTTCAAGCGCTTTTGCGCATCTTGGGCACATCTGTGATGAAAAATTGAAGATTTTAACCAAAGTTGCAAAAATAGGCTTATCTCACCGTTTCCAGCACTTTTGTGCACCTTGGGCATATCTGTGATGAAAAATTTAAGATTTTAACCAAAGTTGCAAAAATAGGCTTATCTCACCGTTTCCAGCGCTTTTGCGCATCTTGGGCACATCTGTGATGAAAAATTGAAGATTTTAACCAAAGTTGCAAAAATAGGCTTATCTCACCGTTTCAAGCGCTTTTGCGCATCTTGGGCACATCTGTGATGAAAAATTGAAGATTTTAACCAAAGTTGCAAAAATAGGCTTATCTCAC
The DNA here is from genome assembly GCF_947347685.1 of Pleuronectes platessa. NCBI lineage: Eukaryota > Metazoa > Chordata > Actinopteri > Pleuronectiformes > Pleuronectidae > Pleuronectes > Pleuronectes platessa. The sequence goes on from NW_026518975.1 coordinate 27,645, forward strand.
CGTTTCCAGCGCTTTTGTGCATCTTGGGCACATCTGTGATGAAAAATTGAAGATTTTAACCATTGTTGCAAAAATAGGCTTATCTCCCCGTTTCCAGCTCTTTTTGGCACTTAGAGCGAATCTGACAGTAGAAACCGTGCAGTTGCTACTTTTTCATTGGGGTTTCCAAAACTTAAAATCTTTTTTTTAAAGAGTTCCTTTAGAGTTGAAACCAAGATTTCAAATTATCCTTTTTCATTATTATAATCCACTGTATGCATTTTAAGTATCAAGGAATTTGACTGAAGGCCTTTTGAGAAAACACGTTGATTAGTGACCCTATTTCATTATGGCAGTCAAACCACTGATTTTCAACTTTAGTCTATGAAACCTCCAAACCTTAAACATTGTTGCAAAATTAGGCTTATCTCACCGTTTCCAGCACTTTTGCGCACCTTGGGCACATCTGTGATGAAAAATTTAAGATTTTAACCAAAGTTGCAAAAATAGGCTTATCTCACCGTTTCCAGCGCTTTTGCGAATCTTGGGCACATCTGTGATGAAAAATTGAAGATTTTAACCAAAGTTGCAAAAATAGGCTTATCTCACCGTTTCAAGCGCTTTTGCGCATCTTGGGCACATCTGTGATGAAAAATTGAAGATTTTAACCAAAGTTGCAAAAATAGGCTTATCTCACCGTTTCAAGCGCTTTTGCGCATCTTGGGCACATCTGTGATGAAAAATTGAAGATTTTAACCAAAGTTGCAAAAATAGGCTTATCTCACCGTTTCCAGCGCTTTTGCGCATCTTGGACACATCTGTGATGAAAAATTGAAGATTTTAACCAAAGTTGCAAAAATAGGCTTATCTCACCGTTTCAAGCGCTTTTGCGCATCTTGGGCACATCTGTGATGAAAAATTGAAGATTTTAACCAAAGTTGCAAAAATAGGCTTATCTCACCGTTTCCAGCGCTTTTGCGCATCTTGGGCACATCTGTGATGAAAAATTGAAGATTTTAACCATTGTTGCAAAAATAGGCTTATCTCCCCGTTTCCAGCACTTTTTGGCACTTAGAGCCAATCTGACAGTAGAAACCGTGCAGTTGCTACTTTTTCATTGGGGTTTCCAAAACTTAAAATCTTTTTTTTAAAGAGTTCCTTTAGAGTTGAAACCAAGATTTCAAATTATCCTTTTTCATTATTATAATCCACTGTATGCATTTTAAGTATCAAGGAATTTGACTGAAGGCCTTTTGAGAAAACACGTTGATTAGTGACCCTATTTCATTATGGCAGTCAAACCACTGATTTTCAACTTTAGTCTATGAAACCTCCAAACCTTAAACATTGTTGCAAAATTAGGCTTATCTCACCGTTTCCAGCACTTTTGCGCACCTTGGGCACATCTGTGATGAAAAATTTAAGATTTTAACCAAAGTTGCAAAAATAGGCTTATCTCACCGTTTCCAGCGCTTTTGCGAATCTTGGGCACATCTGTGATGAAAAATTGAAGATTTTAACCAAAGTTGCAAAAATAGGCTTATCTCACCGTTTCAAGCGCTTTTGCGCATCTTGGGCACATCTGTGATGAAAAATTGAAGATTTTAACCATTGTTGCAAAAATAGGCTTATCTCCCCGTTTCCAGCACTTTTTGGCACTTAGAGCCAATCTGACAGTAGAAACCGTGCAGTTGCTACTTTTTCATTGGGGTTTCCAAAACTTAAAATCTTTTTTTTAAAGAGTTCCTTTAGAGTTGAAACCAAGATTTCAAATTATCCTTTTTCATTATTATAATCCACTGTATGCATTTTAAGTATCAAGGAATTTGACTGAAGGCCTTTTGAGAAAACACGTTGATTAGTGACCCTATTTCATTATGGCAGTCAAACCACTGATTTTCAACTTTGGTCTATGAAACCTCCAAACCTTAAACATTGTTGCAAAATTAGGCTTATCTCACCGTTTCCAGCACTTTTGTGCACCTTGGGCATATCTGTGATGAAAAAATGAAGATTTTAACCAAAGTTGCAAAAATAGGCTTATCTCACCGTTTCAAGCGCTTTTGCGCATCTTGGGCACATCTGTGATGAAAAATTGAAGATTTTAACCATTGTTGCAAAAATAGGCTTATCTCACCGTTTCCAGCGCTTTTGTGCATCTTGGACACATCTGTGATGAAAAATTGAAGATTTTAACCAAAGTTGCAAAAATAGGCTTATCTCACCGTTTCCAGCGCTTTTGTGCATCTTGGGCACATCTGTGATGAAAAATTGAAGATTTTAACCAAAGTTGCAAAAATAGGCTTATCTCACCGTTTCCAGCGCTTTTGTGCATCTTGGGCACATCTGTGATGAAAAATTGAAGATTTTAACCAAAGTTGCAAAAATAGGCTTATCTCACCGTTTCCAGCGCTTTTGCGCATCTTGGGCACATCTGTGATGAAAAATTGAAGATTTTAACCATTGTTGCAAAAATAGGCTTATCTCCCCGTTTCCAGCACTTTTTGGCACTTAGAGCCAATCTGACAGTAGAAACCGTGCAGTTGCTACTTTTTCATTGGGGTTTCCAAAACTTAAAATCTTTTTTTTAAAGAGTTCCTTTAGAGTTGAAACCAAGATTTCAAATTATCCTTTTTCATTATTATAATCCACTGTATGCATTTTAAGTATCAAGGAATTTGACTGAAGGCCTTTTGAGAAAACACGTTGATTAGTGACCCTATTTCATTATGGCAGTCAAACCACTGATTTTCAACTTTAGTCTATGAAACCTCCAAACCTTAAACATTGTTGCAAAATTAGGCTTATCTCACCGTTTCCAGCACTTTTGCGCACCTTGGGCACATCTGTGATGAAAAATTTAAGATTTTAACCAAAGTTGCAAAAATAGGCTTATCTCACCGTTTCCAGCGCTTTTGCGAATCTTGGGCACATCTGTGATGAAAAATTGAAGATTTTAACCAAAGTTGCAAAAATAGGCTTATCTCACCGTTTCAAGCGCTTTTGCGCATCTTGGGCACATCTGTGATGAAAAATTGAAGATTTTAACCATTGTTGCAAAAATAGGCTTATCTCCCCGTTTCCAGCACTTTTTGGCACTTAGAGCCAATCTGACAGTAGAAACCGTGCAGTTGCTACTTTTTCATTGGGGTTTCCAAAACTTAAAATCTTTTTTTTAAAGAGTTCCTTTAGAGTTGAAACCAAGATTTCAAATTATCCTTTTTCATTATTATAATCCACTGTATGCATTTTAAGTATCAAGGAATTTGACTGAAGGCCTTTTGAGAAAACACGTTGATTAGTGACCCTATTTCATTATGGCAGTCAAACCACTGATTTTCAACTTTGGTCTATGAAACCTCCAAACCTTAAACATTGTTGCAAAATTAGGCTTATCTCACCGTTTCCAGCACTTTTGTGCACCTTGGGCATATCTGTGATGAAAAAATGAAGATTTTAACCAAAGTTGCAAAAATAGGCTTATCTCACCGTTTCAAGCGCTTTTGCGCATCTTGGGCACATCTGTGATGAAAAATTGAAGATTTTAACCATTGTTGCAAAAATAGGCTTATCTCACCGTTTCCAGCGCTTTTGTGCATCTTGGACACATCTGTGATGAAAAATTGAAGATTTTAACCAAAGTTGCAAAAATAGGCTTATCTCACCGTTTCCAGCGCTTTTGTGCATCTTGGGCACATCTGTGATGAAAAATTGAAGATTTTAACCAAAGTTGCAAAAATAGGCTTATCTCACCGTTTCCAGCGCTTTTGTGCATCTTGGGCACATCTGTGATGAAAAATTGAAGATTTTAACCAAAGTTGCAAAAATAGGCTTATCTCACCGTTTCCAGCGCTTTTGTGCATCTTGGGCACATCTGTGATGAAAAATTGAAGATTTTAACCAAAGTTGCAAAAATAGGCTTATCTCACCGTTTCAAGCGCTTTTGCGCATCTTGGGCACATCTGTGATGAAAAATTGAAGATTTTAACCAAAGTTGCAAAAATAGGCTTATCTCACCGTTTCCAGCGCTTTTGTGCATCTTGGACACATCTGTGATTAAAAATTGAAGATTTTAACCATTGTTGCAAAAATAGGCTTATCTCCCCGTTTCCAGCTCTTTTTGGCACTTAGAGCGAATCTGACAGTAGAAACCGTGCAGTTGCTACTTTTTCATTGGGGTTTCCAAAACTTAAAATCTTTTTTTTAAAGAGTTCCTTTAGAGTTGAAACCAAGATTTCAAATTATCCTTTTTCATTATTATAATCCACTGTATGCATTTTAAGTATCAAGGAATTTGACTGAAGGCCTTTTGAGAAAACACGTTGATTAGTGACCCTATTTCATTATGGCAGTCAAACCACTGATTTTCAACTTTAGTCTATGAAACCTCCAAACCTTAAACATTGTTGCAAAATTAGGCTTATCTCACCGTTTCCAGCACTTTTGCGCACCTTGGGCACATCTGTGATGAAAAATTTAAGATTTTAAACAAAGTTGCAAAAATAGGCTTATCTCACCGTTTCCAGCGCTTTTGCGAATCTTGGGCACATCTGTGATGAAAAATTGAAGATTTTAACCAAAGTTGCAAAAATAGGCTTATCTCACCGTTTCAAGCGCTTTTGCGCATCTTGGGCACATCTGTGATGAAAAATTGAAGATTTTAACCAAAGTTGCAAAAATAGGCTTATCTCACCGTTTCAAGCGCTTTTGCGCATCTTGGGCACATCTGTGATGAAAAATTGAAGATTTTAACCAAAGTTGCAAAAATAGGCTTATCTCACCGTTTCCAGCGCTTTTGCGCATCTTGGACACATCTGTGATGAAAAATTGAAGATTTTAACCAAAGTTGCAAAAATAGGCTTATCTCACCGTTTCCAGCGCTTTTGCGCATCTTGGACACATCTGTGATGAAAAATTGAAGATTTTAACCATTGTTGCAAAAATAGGCTTATCTCCCCGTTTCCAGCACTTTTTGGCACTTAGAGCCAATCTGACAGTAGAAACCGTGCAGTTGCTACTTTTTCATTGGGGTTTCCAAAACTTAAAATCTTTTTTTTAAAGAGTTCCTTTAGAGTTGAAACCAAGATTTCAAATTATCCTTTTTCATTATTATAATCCACTGTATGCATTTTAAGTATCAAGGAATTTGACTGAAGGCCTTTTGAGAAAACACGTTGATTAGTGACCCTATTTCATTATGGCAGTCAAACCACTGATTTTCAACTTTGGTCTATGAAACCTCCAAACCTTAAACATTGTTGCAAAATTAGGCTTATCTCACCGTTTCCAGCACTTTTGTGCACCTTGGGCATATCTGTGATGAAAAAATGAAGATTTTAACCAAAGTTGCAAAAATAGGCTTATCTCACCGTTTCCAGCGCTTTTGTGCATCTTGGACACATCTGTGATGAAAAATTGAAGATTTTAACCATTGTTGCAAAAATAGGCTTATCTCACCGTTTCCAGCGCTTTTGTGCATCTTGGACACATCTGTGATGAAAAATTGAAGATTTTAACCAAAGTTGCAAAAATAGGCTTATCTCACCGTTTCCAGCGCTTTTGTGCATCTTGGACACATCTGTGATGAAAAATTGAAGATTTTAACCATTGTTGCAAAAATAGGCTTATCTCACCGTTTCCAGCGCTTTTGTGCATCTTGGACACATCTGTGATGAAAAATTGAAGATTTTAACCAAAGTTGCAAAAATAGGCTTATCTCACCGTTTCCAGCGCTTTTGTGCATCTTGGGCACATCTGTGATGAAAAATTGAAGATTTTAACCAAAGTTGCAAAAATAGGCTTATCTCACCGTTTCCAGCGCTTTTGTGCATCTTGGACACATCTGTGATGAAAAATTGAAGATTTTAACCATTGTTGCAAAAATAGGCTTATCTCCCCGTTTCCAGCACTTTTTGGCACTTAGAGCGAATCTGACAGTAGGAACCGTGCAGTTGCTACTTTTTCATTGGGGTTTCCAAAACTTAAAATCTTTTTTTTAAAGAGTTCCTTTAGAGTTGAAACCAAGATTTCAAATTATCCTTTTTCATTATTATAATCCACTGTATGCATTTTAAGTATCAAGGAATTTGACTGAAGGCCTTTTGAGAAAACACGTTGATTAGTGACCCTATTTCATTATGGCAGTCAAACCACTGATTTTCAACTTTGGTCTATGAAACCTCCTAACCTTAAACATTGTTGCAAAATTAGGCTTATCTCACCGTTTCCAGCACTTTTGCGCACCTTGGGCACATCTGTGATGAAAAATTTAAGATTTTAACCAAAGTTGCAAAAATAGGCTTATCTCACCGTTTCCAGCGCTTTTGCGAATCTTGGGCACATCTGTGATGAAAAATTGAAGATTTTAACCAAAGTTGCAAAAATAGGCTTATCTCACCGTTTCAAGCGCTTTTGCGCATCTTGGGCACATCTGTGATGAAAAATTGAAGATTTTAACCAAAGTTGCAAAAATAGGCTTATCTCACCGTTTCCAGCGCTTTTGCGCATCTTGGACACATCTGTGATGAAAAATTGAAGATTTTAACCAAAGTTGCAAAAATAGGCTTATCTCACCGTTTCCAGCGCTTTTGCGCATCTTGGGCACATCTGTGATGAAAAATTGAAGATTTTAACCAAAGTTGCAAAAATAGGCTTATCTCACCGTTTCAAGCGCTTTTGCGCATCTTGGGCACATCTGTGATGAAAAATTGAAGATTTTAACCATTGTTGCAAAAATAGGCTTATCTCACCGTTTCCAGCGCTTTTGTGCATCTTGGGCACATCTGTGATGAAAAATTGAAGATTTTAACCAAAGTTGCAAAAATAGGCTTATCTCACCGTTTCCAGCGCTTTTGTGCATCTTGGGCACATCTGTGATGAAAAATTGAAGATTTTAACCAAAGTTGCAAAAATAGGCTTATCTCACCGTTTCCAGCGCTTTTGTGCATCTTGGGCACATCTGTGATGAAAAATTGAAGATTTTAACCAAAGTTGCAAAAATAGGCTTATCTCACCGTTTCCAGCGCTTTTGTGCATCTTGGGCACATCTGTGATGAAAAATTGAAGATTTTAACCAAAGTTGCAAAAATAGGCTTATCTCACCGTTTCAAGCGCTTTTGCGCATCTTGGGCACATCTGTGATGAAAAATTGAAGATTTTAACCAAAGTTGCAAAAATAGGCTTATCTCACCGTTTCCAGCGCTTTTGTGCATCTTGGACACATCTGTGATTAAAAATTGAAGATTTTAACCATTGTTGCAAAAATAGGCTTATCTCCCCGTTTCCAGCTCTTTTTGGCACTTAGAGCGAATCTGACAGTAGAAACCGTGCAGTTGCTACTTTTTCATTGGGGTTTCCAAAACTTAAAATCTTTTTTTTAAAGAGTTCCTTTAGAGTTGAAACCAAGATTTCAAATTATCCTTTTTCATTATTATAATCCACTGTATGCATTTTAAGTATCAAGGAATTTGACTGAAGGCCTTTTGAGAAAACACGTTGATTAGTGACCCTATTTCATTATGGCAGTCAAACCACTGATTTTCAACTTTAGTCTATGAAACCTCCAAACCTTAAACATTGTTGCAAAATTAGGCTTATCTCACCGTTTCCAGCACTTTTGCGCACCTTGGGCACATCTGTGATGAAAAATTTAAGATTTTAAACAAAGTTGCAAAAATAGGCTTATCTCACCGTTTCCAGCGCTTTTGCGAATCTTGGGCACATCTGTGATGAAAAATTGAAGATTTTAACCAAAGTTGCAAAAATAGGCTTATCTCACCGTTTCAAGCGCTTTTGCGCATCTTGGGCACATCTGTGATGAAAAATTGAAGATTTTAACCAAAGTTGCAAAAATAGGCTTATCTCACCGTTTCAAGCGCTTTTGCGCATCTTGGGCACATCTGTGATGAAAAATTGAAGATTTTAACCAAAGTTGCAAAAATAGGCTTATCTCACCGTTTCCAGCGCTTTTGCGCATCTTGGACACATCTGTGATGAAAAATTGAAGATTTTAACCAAAGTTGCAAAAATAGGCTTATCTCACCGTTTCCAGCGCTTTTGCGCATCTTGGGCACATCTGTGATGAAAAATTGAAGATTTTAACCAAAGTTGCAAAAATAGGCTTATCTCACCGTTTCCAGCGCTTTTGCGCATCTTGGGCACATCTGTGATGAAAAATTGAAGATTTTAACCATTGTTGCAAAAATAGGCTTATCTCCCCGTTTCCAGCACTTTTTGGCACTTAGAGACAATCTGACAGTAGAAACCGTGCAGTTGCTACTTTTTCATTGGGGTTTCCAAAACTTAAAATCTTTTTTTTAAAGAGTTCCTTTAGAGTTGAAACCAAGATTTCAAATTATCCTTTTTCATTATTATAATCCACTGTATGCATTTTAAGTATCAAGGAATTTGACTGAAGGCCTTTTGAGAAAACACGTTGATTAGTGACCCTATTTCATTATGGCAGTCAAACCACTGATTTTCAACTTTGGTCTATGAAACCTCCAAACCTTAAACATTGTTGCAAAATTAGGCTTATCTCACCGTTTCCAGCACTTTTGTGCACCTTGGGCATATCTGTGATGAAAAAATGAAGATTTTAACCAAAGTTGCAAAAATAGGCTTATCTCACCGTTTCCAGCGCTTTTGTGCATCTTGGACACATCTGTGATGAAAAATTGAAGATTTTAACCATTGTTGCAAAAATAGGCTTATCTCACCGTTTCCAGCGCTTTTGTGCATCTTGGACACATCTGTGATGAAAAATTGAAGATTTTAACCAAAGTTGCAAAAATAGGCTTATCTCACCGTTTCCAGCGCTTTTGTGCATCTTGGGCACATCTGTGATGAAAAATTGAAGATTTTAACCAAAGTTGCAAAAATAGGCTTATCTCACCGTTTCCAGCGCTTTTGTGCATCTTGGACACATCTGTGATGAAAAATTGAAGATTTTAACCATTGTTGCAAAAATAGGCTTATCTCCCCGTTTCCAGCACTTTTTGGCACTTAGAGCGAATCTGACAGTAGGAACCGTGCAGTTGCTACTTTTTCATTGGGGTTTCCAAAACTTAAAATCTTTTTTTTAAAGAGTTCCTTTAGAGTTGAAACCAAGATTTCAAATTATCCTTTTTCATTATTATAATCCACTGTATGCATTTTAAGTATCAAGGAATTTGACTGAAGGCCTTTTGAGAAAACACGTTGATTAGTGACCCTATTTCATTATGGCAGTCAAACCACTGATTTTCAACTTTAGTCTATGAAACCTCCAAACCTTAAACATTGTTGCAAAATTAGGCTTATCTCACCGTTTCCAGCACTTTTGTGCACCTTGGGCATATCTGTGATGAAAAAATGAAGATTTTAACCAAAGTTGCAAAAATAGGCTTATCTCACCGTTTCCAGCGCTTTTGCGCATCTTGGGCACATCTGTGATGAAAAATTGAAGATTTTAACCAAAGTTGCAAAAATAGGCTTATCTCACCGTTTCAAGCGCTTTTGCGCATCTTGGGCACATCTGTGATGAAAAATTGAAGATTTTAACCAAAGTTGCAAAAATAGGCTTATCTCACCGTTTCCAGCACTTTTGTGCACCTTGGGCATATCTGTGATGAAAAATTTAAGATTTTAACCAAAGTTGCAAAAATAGGCTTATCTCACCGTTTCCAGCGCTTTTGCGCATCTTGGGCACATCTGTGATGAAAAATTGAAGATTTTAACCAAAGTTGCAAAAATAGGCTTATCTCACCGTTTCAAGCGCTTTTGCGCATCTTGGGCACATCTGTGATGAAAAATTGAAGATTTTAACCAAAGTTGCAAAAATAGGCTTATCTCACCGTTTCCAGCGCTTTTGTGCATCTTGGGCACATCTGTGATGAAAAATTGAAGATTTTAACCATTGTTGCAAAAATAGGCTTATCTCCCCGTTTCCAGCTCTTTTTGGCACTTAGAGCGAATCTGACAGTAGAAACCGTGCAGTTGCTACTTTTTCATTGGGGTTTCCAAAACTTAAAATCTTTTTTTTAAAGAGTTCCTTTAGAGTTGAAACCAAGATTTCAAATTATCCTTTTTCATTATTATAATCCACTGTATGCATTTTAAGTATCAAGGAATTTGACTGAAGGCCTTTTGAGAAAACACGTTGATTAGTGACCCTATTTCATTATGGCAGTCAAACCACTGATTTTCAACTTTAGTCTATGAAACCTCCAAACCTTAAACATTGTTGCAAAATTAGGCTTATCTCACCGTTTCCAGCACTTTTGCGCACCTTGGGCACATCTGTGATGAAAAATTTAAGATTTTAACCAAAGTTGCAAAAATAGGCTTATCTCACCGTTTCCAGCGCTTTTGCGAATCTTGGGCACATCTGTGATGAAAAATTGAAGATTTTAACCAAAGTTGCAAAAATAGGCTTATCTCACCGTTTCAAGCGCTTTTGCGCATCTTGGACACATCTGTGATGAAAAATTGAAGATTTTAACCATTGTTGCAAAAATAGGCTTATCTCCCCGTTTCCAGCACTTTTTGGCACTTAGAGCCAATCTGACAGTAGAAACCGTGCAGTTGCTACTTTTTCATTGGGGTTTCCAAAACTTAAAATCTTTTTTTTAAAGAGTTCCTTTAGAGTTGAAACCAAGATTTCAAATTATCCTTTTTCATTATTATAATCCACTGTATGCATTTTAAGTATCAAGGAATTTGACTGAAGGCCTTTTGAGAAAACACGTTGATTAGTGACCCTATTTCATTATGGCAGTCAAACCACTGATTTTCAACTTTGGTCTATGAAACCTCCAAACCTTAAACATTGTTGCAAAATTAGGCTTATCTCACCGTTTCCAGCACTTTTGTGCACCTTGGGCATATCTGTGATGAAAAAATGAAGATTTTAACCAAAGTTGCAAAAATAGGCTTATCTCACCGTTTCCAGCGCTTTTGTGCATCTTGGACACATCTGTGATGAAAAATTGAAGATTTTAACCATTGTTGCAAAAATAGGCTTATCTCACCGTTTCCAGCGCTTTTGTGCATCTTGGACACATCTGTGATGAAAAATTGAAGATTTTAACCAAAGTTGCAAAAATAGGCTTATCTCACCGTTTCCAGCGCTTTTGTGCATCTTGGACACATCTGTGATGAAAAATTGAAGATTTTAACCATTGTTGCAAAAATAGGCTTATCTCACCGTTTCCAGCGCTTTTGTGCATCTTGGACACATCTGTGATGAAAAATTGAAGATTTTAACCAAAGTTGCAAAAATAGGCTTATCTCACCGTTTCCAGCGCTTTTGTGCATCTTGGGCACATCTGTGATGAAAAATTGAAGATTTTAACCAAAGTTGCAAAAATAGGCTTATCTCACCGTTTCCAGCGCTTTTGTGCATCTTGGACACATCTGTGATGAAAAATTGAAGATTTTAACCATTGTTGCAAAAATAGGCTTATCTCCCCGTTTCCAGCACTTTTTGGCACTTAGAGCGAATCTGACAGTAGGAACCGTGCAGTTGCTACTTTTTCATTGGGGTTTCCAAAACTTAAAATCTTTTTTTTAAAGAGTTCCTTTAGAGTTGAAACCAAGATTTCAAATTATCCTTTTTCATTATTATAATCCACTGTATGCATTTTAAGTATCAAGGAATTTGACTGAAGGCCTTTTGAGAAAACACGTTGATTAGTGACCCTATTTCATTATGGCAGTCAAACCACTGATTTTCAACTTTGGTCTATGAAACCTCCTAACCTTAAACATTGTTGCAAAATTAGGCTTATCTCACCGTTTCCAGCACTTTTGTGCACCTTGGGCATATCTGTGATGAAAAAATGAAGATTTTAACCAAAGTTGCAAAAATAGGCTTATCTCACCGTTTCAAGCGCTTTTGCGCATCTTGGGCACATCTGTGATGAAAAATTGAAGATTTTAACCATTGTTGCAAAAATAGGCTTATCTCACCGTTTCCAGCGCTTTTGTGCATCTTGGACACATCTGTGATGAAAAATTGAAGATTTTAACCAAAGTTGCAAAAATAGGCTTATCTCACCGTTTCCAGCGCTTTTGTGCATCTTGGGCACATCTGTGATGAAAAATTGAAGATTTTAACCAAAGTTGCAAAAATAGGCTTATCTCACCGTTTCCAGCGCTTTTGCGCATCTTGGGCACATCTGTGATGAAAAATTGAAGATTTTAACCAAAGTTGCAAAAATAGGCTTATCTCACCGTTTCCAGCGCTTTTGCGCATCTTGGGCACATCTGTGATGAAAAATTGAAGATTTTAACCATTGTTGCAAAAATAGGCTTATCTCCCCGTTTCCAGCACTTTTTGGCACTTAGAGCCAATCTGACAGTAGAAACCGTGCAGTTGCTACTTTTTCATTGGGGTTTCCAAAACTTAAAATCTTTTTTTTAAAGAGTTCCTTTAGAGTTGAAACCAAGATTTCAAATTATCCTTTTTCATTATTATAATCCACTGTATGCATTTTAAGTATCAAGGAATTTGACTGAAGGCCTTTTGAGAAAACACGTTGATTAGTGACCCTATTTCATTATGGCAGTCAAACCACTGATTTTCAACTTTAGTCTATGAAACCTCCAAACCTTAAACATTGTTGCAAAATTAGGCTTATCTCACCGTTTCCAGCACTTTTGCGCACCTTGGGCACATCTGTGATGAAAAATTTAAGATTTTAACCAAAGTTGCAAAAATAGGCTTATCTCACCGTTTCCAGCGCTTTTGCGAATCTTGGGCACATCTGTGATGAAAAATTGAAGATTTTAACCAAAGTTGCAAAAATAGGCTTATCTCACCGTTTCAAGCGCTTTTGCGCATCTTGGGCACATCTGTGATGAAAAATTGAAGATTTTAACCAAAGTTGCAAAAATAGGCTTATCTCACCGTTTCCAGCGCTTTTGCGCATCTTGGACACATCTGTGATGAAAAATTGAAGATTTTAACCAAAGTTGCAAAAATAGGCTTATCTCACCGTTTCCAGCGCTTTTGCGCATCTTGGGCACATCTGTGATGAAAAATTGAAGATTTTAACCAAAGTTGCAAAAATAGGCTTATCTCACCGTTTCAAGCGCTTTTGCGCATCTTGGGCACATCTGTGATGAAAAATTGAAGATTTTAACCATTGTTGCAAAAATAGGCTTATCTCACCGTTTCCAGCGCTTTTGTGCATCTTGGACACATCTGTGATGAAAAATTGAAGATTTTAACCAAAGTTGCAAAAATAGGCTTATCTCACCGTTTCCAGCGCTTTTGTGCATCTTGGGCACATCTGTGATGAAAAATTGAAGATTTTAACCAAAGTTGCAAAAATAGGCTTATCTCACCGTTTCCAGCGCTTTTGTGCATCTTGGGCACATCTGTGATGAAAAATTGAAGATTTTAACCAAAGTTGCAAAAATAGGCTTATCTCACCGTTTCCAGCGCTTTTGTGCATCTTGGGCACATCTGTGATGAAAAATTGAAGATTTTAACCAAAGTTGCAAAAATAGGCTTATCTCACCGTTTCAAGCGCTTTTGCGCATCTTGGGCACATCTGTGATGAAAAATTGAAGATTTTAACCAAAGTTGCAAAAATAGGCTTATCTCACCGTTTCCAGCGCTTTTGTGCATCTTGGACACATCTGTGATTAAAAATTGAAGATTTTAACCATTGTTGCAAAAATAGGCTTATCTCCCCGTTTCCAGCTCTTTTTGGCACTTAGAGCGAATCTGACAGTAGAAACCGTGCAGTTGCTACTTTTTCATTGGGGTTTCCAAAACTTAAAATCTTTTTTTTAAAGAGTTCCTTTAGAGTTGAAACCAAGATTTCAAATTATCCTTTTTCATTATTATAATCCACTGTATGCATTTTAAGTATCAAGGAATTTGACTGAAGGCCTTTTGAGAAAACACGTTGATTAGTGACCCTATTTCATTATGGCAGTCAAACCACTGATTTTCAACTTTAGTCTATGAAACCTCCAAACCTTAAACATTGTTGCAAAATTAGGCTTATCTCACCGTTTCCAGCACTTTTGCGCACCTTGGGCACATCTGTGATGAAAAATTTAAGATTTTAAACAAAGTTGCAAAAATAGGCTTATCTCACCGTTTCCAGCGCTTTTGCGAATCTTGGGCACATCTGTGATGAAAAATTGAAGATTTTAACCAAAGTTGCAAAAATAGGCTTATCTCACCGTTTCAAGCGCTTTTGCGCATCTTGGGCACATCTGTGATGAAAAATTGAAGATTTTAACCAAAGTTGCAAAAATAGGCTTATCTCACCGTTTCAAGCGCTTTTGCGCATCTTGGGCACATCTGTGATGAAAAATTGAAGATTTTAACCAAAGTTGCAAAAATAGGCTTATCTCACCGTTTCCAGCGCTTTTGCGCATCTTGGACACATCTGTGATGAAAAATTGAAGATTTTAACCAAAGTTGCAAAAATAGGCTTATCTCACCGTTTCCAGCGCTTTTGCGCATCTTGGGCACATCTGTGATGAAAAATTGAAGATTTTAACCAAAGTTGCAAAAATAGGCTTATCTCACCGTTTCCAGCGCTTTTGCGCATCTTGGGCACATCTGTGATGAAAAATTGAAGATTTTAACCATTGTTGCAAAAATAGGCTTATCTCCCCGTTTCCAGCACTTTTTGGCACTTAGAGACAATCTGACAGTAGAAACCGTGCAGTTGCTACTTTTTCATTGGGGTTTCCAAAACTTAAAATCTTTTTTTTAAAGAGTTCCTTTAGAGTTGAAACCAAGATTTCAAATTATCCTTTTTCATTATTATAATCCACTGTATGCATTTTAAGTATCAAGGAATTTGACTGAAGGCCTTTTGAGAAAACACGTTGATTAGTGACCCTATTTCATTATGGCAGTCAAACCACTGATTTTCAACTTTGGTCTATGAAACCTCCAAACCTTAAACATTGTTGCAAAATTAGGCTTATCTCACCGTTTCCAGCACTTTTGTGCACCTTGGGCATATCTGTGATGAAAAAATGAAGATTTTAACCAAAGTTGCAAAAATAGGCTTATCTCACCGTTTCCAGCGCTTTTGTGCATCTTGGACACATCTGTGATGAAAAATTGAAGATTTTAACCATTGTTGCAAAAATAGGCTTATCTCACCGTTTCCAGCGCTTTTGTGCATCTTGGACACATCTGTGATGAAAAATTGAAGATTTTAACCAAAGTTGCAAAAATAGGCTTATCTCACCGTTTCCAGCGCTTTTGTGCATCTTGGGCACATCTGTGATGAAAAATTGAAGATTTTAACCAAAGTTGCAAAAATAGGCTTATCTCACCGTTTCCAGCGCTTTTGTGCATCTTGGACACATCTGTGATGAAAAATTGAAGATTTTAACCATTGTTGCAAAAATAGGCTTATCTCCCCGTTTCCAGCACTTTTTGGCACTTAGAGCGAATCTGACAGTAGGAACCGTGCAGTTGCTACTTTTTCATTGGGGTTTCCAAAACTTAAAATCTTTTTTTTAAAGAGTTCCTTTAGAGTTGAAACCAAGATTTCAAATTATCCTTTTTCATTATTATAATCCACTGTATGCATTTTAAGTATCAAGGAATTTGACTGAAGGCCTTTTGAGAAAACACGTTGATTAGTGACCCTATTTCATTATGGCAGTCAAACCACTGATTTTCAACTTTAGTCTATGAAACCTCCAAACCTTAAACATTGTTGCAAAATTAGGCTTATCTCACCGTTTCCAGCACTTTTGTGCACCTTGGGCATATCTGTGATGAAAAAATGAAGATTTTAACCAAAGTTGCAAAAATAGGCTTATCTCACCGTTTCCAGCGCTTTTGCGCATCTTGGGCACATCTGTGATGAAAAATTGAAGATTTTAACCAAAGTTGCAAAAATAGGCTTATCTCACCGTTTCAAGCGCTTTTGCGCATCTTGGGCACATCTGTGATGAAAAATTGAAGATTTTAACCAAAGTTGCAAAAATAGGCTTATCTCACCGTTTCCAGCACTTTTGTGCACCTTGGGCATATCTGTGATGAAAAATTTAAGATTTTAACCAAAGTTGCAAAAATAGGCTTATCTCACCGTTTCCAGCGCTTTTGCGCATCTTGGGCACATCTGTGATGAAAAATTGAAGATTTTAACCAAAGTTGCAAAAATAGGCTTATCTCACCGTTTCAAGCGCTTTTGCGCATCTTGGGCACATCTGTGATGAAAAATTGAAGATTTTAACCAAAGTTGCAAAAATAGGCTTATCTCACCGTTTCCAGCGCTTTTGTGCATCTTGGGCACATCTGTGATGAAAAATTGAAGATTTTAACCATTGTTGCAAAAATAGGCTTATCTCCCCGTTTCCAGCTCTTTTTGGCACTTAGAGCGAATCTGACAGTAGAAACCGTGCAGTTGCTACTTTTTCATTGGGGTTTCCAAAACTTAAAATCTTTTTTTTAAAGAGTTCCTTTAGAGTTGAAACCAAGATTTCAAATTATCCTTTTTCATTATTATAATCCACTGTATGCATTTTAAGTATCAAGGAATTTGACTGAAGGCCTTTTGAGAAAACACGTTGATTAGTGACCCTATTTCATTATGGCAGTCAAACCACTGATTTTCAACTTTAGTCTATGAAACCTCCAAACCTTAAACATTGTTGCAAAATTAGGCTTATCTCACCGTTTCCAGCACTTTTGCGCACCTTGGGCACATCTGTGATGAAAAATTTAAGATTTTAACCAAAGTTGCAAAAATAGGCTTATCTCACCGTTTCCAGCGCTTTTGCGAATCTTGGGCACATCTGTGATGAAAAATTGAAGATTTTAACCAAAGTTGCAAAAATAGGCTTATCTCACCGTTTCAAGCGCTTTTGCGCATCTTGGACACATCTGTGATGAAAAATTGAAGATTTTAACCATTGTTGCAAAAATAGGCTTATCTCCCCGTTTCCAGCACTTTTTGGCACTTAGAGCCAATCTGACAGTAGAAACCGTGCAGTTGCTACTTTTTCATTGGGGTTTCCAAAACTTAAAATCTTTTTTTTAAAGAGTTCCTTTAGAGTTGAAACCAAGATTTCAAATTATCCTTTTTCATTATTATAATCCACTGTATGCATTTTAAGTATCAAGGAATTTGACTGAAGGCCTTTTGAGAAAACACGTTGATTAGTGACCCTATTTCATTATGGCAGTCAAACCACTGATTTTCAACTTTGGTCTATGAAACCTCCAAACCTTAAACATTGTTGCAAAATTAGGCTTATCTCACCGTTTCCAGCACTTTTGTGCACCTTGGGCATATCTGTGATGAAAAAATGAAGATTTTAACCAAAGTTGCAAAAATAGGCTTATCTCACCGTTTCCAGCGCTTTTGTGCATCTTGGACACATCTGTGATGAAAAATTGAAGATTTTAACCATTGTTGCAAAAATAGGCTTATCTCACCGTTTCCAGCGCTTTTGTGCATCTTGGACACATCTGTGATGAAAAATTGAAGATTTTAACCAAAGTTGCAAAAATAGGCTTATCTCACCGTTTCCAGCGCTTTTGTGCATCTTGGACACATCTGTGATGAAAAATTGAAGATTTTAACCATTGTTGCAAAAATAGGCTTATCTCACCGTTTCCAGCGCTTTTGTGCATCTTGGACACATCTGTGATGAAAAATTGAAGATTTTAACCAAAGTTGCAAAAATAGGCTTATCTCACCGTTTCCAGCGCTTTTGTGCATCTTGGGCACATCTGTGATGAAAAATTGAAGATTTTAACCAAAGTTGCAAAAATAGGCTTATCTCACCGTTTCCAGCGCTTTTGTGCATCTTGGACACATCTGTGATGAAAAATTGAAGATTTTAACCATTGTTGCAAAAATAGGCTTATCTCCCCGTTTCCAGCACTTTTTGGCACTTAGAGCGAATCTGACAGTAGGAACCGTGCAGTTGCTACTTTTTCATTGGGGTTTCCAAAACTTAAAATCTTTTTTTTAAAGAGTTCCTTTAGAGTTGAAACCAAGATTTCAAATTATCCTTTTTCATTATTATAATCCACTGTATGCATTTTAAGTATCAAGGAATTTGACTGAAGGCCTTTTGAGAAAACACGTTGATTAGTGACCCTATTTCATTATGGCAGTCAAACCACTGATTTTCAACTTTGGTCTATGAAACCTCCTAACCTTAAACATTGTTGCAAAATTAGGCTTATCTCACCGTTTCCAGCACTTTTGTGCACCTTGGGCATATCTGTGATGAAAAAATGAAGATTTTAACCAAAGTTGCAAAAATAGGCTTATCTCACCGTTTCAAGCGCTTTTGCGCATCTTGGGCACATCTGTGATGAAAAATTGAAGATTTTAACCATTGTTGCAAAAATAGGCTTATCTCACCGTTTCCAGCGCTTTTGTGCATCTTGGACACATCTGTGATGAAAAATTGAAGATTTTAACCAAAGTTGCAAAAATAGGCTTATCTCACCGTTTCCAGCGCTTTTGTGCATCTTGGGCACATCTGTGATGAAAAATTGAAGATTTTAACCAAAGTTGCAAAAATAGGCTTATCTCACCGTTTCCAGCGCTTTTGCGCATCTTGGGCACATCTGTGATGAAAAATTGAAGATTTTAACCAAAGTTGCAAAAATAGGCTTATCTCACCGTTTCCAGCGCTTTTGCGCATCTTGGGCACATCTGTGATGAAAAATTGAAGATTTTAACCATTGTTGCAAAAATAGGCTTATCTCCCCGTTTCCAGCACTTTTTGGCACTTAGAGCCAATCTGACAGTAGAAACCGTGCAGTTGCTACTTTTTCATTGGGGTTTCCAAAACTTAAAATCTTTTTTTTAAAGAGTTCCTTTAGAGTTGAAACCAAGATTTCAAATTATCCTTTTTCATTATTATAATCCACTGTATGCATTTTAAGTATCAAGGAATTTGACTGAAGGCCTTTTGAGAAAACACGTTGATTAGTGACCCTATTTCATTATGGCAGTCAAACCACTGATTTTCAACTTTAGTCTATGAAACCTCCAAACCTTAAACATTGTTGCAAAATTAGGCTTATCTCACCGTTTCCAGCACTTTTGCGCACCTTGGGCACATCTGTGATGAAAAATTTAAGATTTTAACCAAAGTTGCAAAAATAGGCTTATCTCACCGTTTCCAGCGCTTTTGCGAATCTTGGGCACATCTGTGATGAAAAATTGAAGATTTTAACCAAAGTTGCAAAAATAGGCTTATCTCACCGTTTCAAGCGCTTTTGCGCATCTTGGGCACATCTGTGATGAAAAATTGAAGATTTTAACCAAAGTTGCAAAAATAGGCTTATCTCACCGTTTCCAGCGCTTTTGCGCATCTTGGACACATCTGTGATGAAAAATTGAAGATTTTAACCAAAGTTGCAAAAATAGGCTTATCTCACCGTTTCCAGCGCTTTTGCGCATCTTGGGCACATCTGTGATGAAAAATTGAAGATTTTAACCAAAGTTGCAAAAATAGGCTTATCTCACCGTTTCAAGCGCTTTTGCGCATCTTGGGCACATCTGTGATGAAAAATTGAAGATTTTAACCATTGTTGCAAAAATAGGCTTATCTCACCGTTTCCAGCGCTTTTGTGCATCTTGGACACATCTGTGATGAAAAATTGAAGATTTTAACCAAAGTTGCAAAAATAGGCTTATCTCACCGTTTCCAGCGCTTTTGTGCATCTTGGGCACATCTGTGATGAAAAATTGAAGATTTTAACCAAAGTTGCAAAAATAGGCTTATCTCACCGTTTCCAGCGCTTTTGTGCATCTTGGGCACATCTGTGATGAAAAATTGAAGATTTTAACCAAAGTTGCAAAAATAGGCTTATCTCACCGTTTCCAGCGCTTTTGTGCATCTTGGGCACATCTGTGATGAAAAATTGAAGATTTTAACCAAAGTTGCAAAAATAGGCTTATCTCACCGTTTCAAGCGCTTTTGCGCATCTTGGGCACATCTGTGATGAAAAATTGAAGATTTTAACCAAAGTTGCAAAAATAGGCTTATCTCACCGTTTCCAGCGCTTTTGTGCATCTTGGACACATCTGTGATTAAAAATTGAAGATTTTAACCATTGTTGCAAAAATAGGCTTATCTCCCCGTTTCCAGCTCTTTTTGGCACTTAGAGCGAATCTGACAGTAGAAACCGTGCAGTTGCTACTTTTTCATTGGGGTTTCCAAAACTTAAAATCTTTTTTTTAAAGAGTTCCTTTAGAGTTGAAACCAAGATTTCAAATTATCCTTTTTCATTATTATAATCCACTGTATGCATTTTAAGTATCAAGGAATTTGACTGAAGGCCTTTTGAGAAAACACGTTGATTAGTGACCCTATTTCATTATGGCAGTCAAACCACTGATTTTCAACTTTAGTCTATGAAACCTCCAAACCTTAAACATTGTTGCAAAATTAGGCTTATCTCACCGTTTCCAGCACTTTTGCGCACCTTGGGCACATCTGTGATGAAAAATTTAAGATTTTAAACAAAGTTGCAAAAATAGGCTTATCTCACCGTTTCCAGCGCTTTTGCGAATCTTGGGCACATCTGTGATGAAAAATTGAAGATTTTAACCAAAGTCGCAAAAATAGGCTTATCTCACTGTTTCAAGCGCTTTTGCGCATCTTGGGCACATCTGTGATGAAAAATTGAAGATTTTAACCAAAGTTGCAAAAATAGGCTTATCTCACCGTTTCAAGCGCTTTTGCGCATCTTGGGCACATCTGTGATGAAAAATTGAAGATTTTAACCAAAGTTGCAAAAATAGGCTTATCTCACCGTTTCCAGCGCTTTTGCGCATCTTGGACACATCTGTGATGAAAAATTGAAGATTTTAACCAAAGTTGCAAAAATAGGCTTATCTCACCGTTTCCAGCGCTTTTGCGCATCTTGGGCACATCTGTGATGAAAAATTGAAGATTTTAACCAAAGTTGCAAAAATAGGCTTATCTCACCGTTTCCAGCGCTTTTGCGCATCTTGGGCACATCTGTGATGAAAAATTGAAGATTTTAACCATTGTTGCAAAAATAGGCTTATCTCCCCGTTTCCAGCACTTTTTGGCACTTAGAGACAATCTGACAGTAGAAACCGTGCAGTTGCTACTTTTTCATTGGGGTTTCCAAAACTTAAAATCTTTTTTTTAAAGAGTTCCTTTAGAGTTGAAACCAAGATTTCAAATTATCCTTTTTCATTATTATAATCCACTGTATGCATTTTAAGTATCAAGGAATTTGACTGAAGGCCTTTTGAGAAAACACGTTGATTAGTGACCCTATTTCATTATGGCAGTCAAACCACTGATTTTCAACTTTGGTCTATGAAACCTCCAAACCTTAAACATTGTTGCAAAATTAGGCTTATCTCACCGTTTCCAGCACTTTTGTGCACCTTGGGCATATCTGTGATGAAAAAATGAAGATTTTAACCAAAGTTGCAAAAATAGGCTTATCTCACCGTTTCCAGCGCTTTTGTGCATCTTGGACACATCTGTGATGAAAAATTGAAGATTTTAACCATTGTTGCAAAAATAGGCTTATCTCACCGTTTCCAGCGCTTTTGTGCATCTTGGACACATCTGTGATGAAAAATTGAAGATTTTAACCAAAGTTGCAAAAATAGGCTTATCTCACCGTTTCCAGCGCTTTTGTGCATCTTGGGCACATCTGTGATGAAAAATTGAAGATTTTAACCAAAGTTGCAAAAATAGGCTTATCTCACCGTTTCCAGCGCTTTTGTGCATCTTGGACACATCTGTGATGAAAAATTGAAGATTTTAACCATTGTTGCAAAAATAGGCTTATCTCCCCGTTTCCAGCACTTTTTGGCACTTAGAGCGAATCTGACAGTAGGAACCGTGCAGTTGCTACTTTTTCATTGGGGTTTCCAAAACTTAAAATCTTTTTTTTAAAGAGTTCCTTTAGAGTTGAAACCAAGATTTCAAATTATCCTTTTTCATTATTATAATCCACTGTATGCATTTTAAGTATCAAGGAATTTGACTGAAGGCCTTTTGAGAAAACACGTTGATTAGTGACCCTATTTCATTATGGCAGTCAAACCACTGATTTTCAACTTTAGTCTATGAAACCTCCAAACCTTAAACATTGTTGCAAAATTAGGCTTATCTCACCGTTTCCAGCACTTTTGTGCACCTTGGGCATATCTGTGATGAAAAAATGAAGATTTTAACCAAAGTTGCAAAAATAGGCTTATCTCACCGTTTCCAGCGCTTTTGCGCATCTTGGGCACATCTGTGATGAAAAATTGAAGATTTTAACCAAAGTTGCAAAAATAGGCTTATCTCACCGTTTCAAGCGCTTTTGCGCATCTTGGGCACATCTGTGATGAAAAATTGAAGATTTTAACCAAAGTTGCAAAAATAGGCTTATCTCACCGTTTCCAGCACTTTTGTGCACCTTGGGCATATCTGTGATGAAAAATTTAAGATTTTAACCAAAGTTGCAAAAATAGGCTTATCTCACCGTTTCCAGCGCTTTTGCGCATCTTGGGCACATCTGTGATGAAAAATTGAAGATTTTAACCAAAGTTGCAAAAATAGGCTTATCTCACCGTTTCAAGCGCTTTTGCGCATCTTGGGCACATCTGTGATGAAAAATTGAAGATTTTAACCAAAGTTGCAAAAATAGGCTTATCTCACCGTTTCCAGCGCTTTTGTGCATCTTGGGCACATCTGTGATGAAAAATTGAAGATTTTAACCATTGTTGCAAAAATAGGCTTATCTCCCCGTTTCCAGCTCTTTTTGGCACTTAGAGCGAATCTGACAGTAGAAACCGTGCAGTTGCTACTTTTTCATTGGGGTTTCCAAAACTTAAAATCTTTTTTTTAAAGAGTTCCTTTAGAGTTGAAACCAAGATTTCAAATTATCCTTTTTCATTATTATAATC
The DNA here is from genome assembly GCF_947347685.1 of Pleuronectes platessa. Lineage (NCBI taxonomy): Eukaryota > Metazoa > Chordata > Actinopteri > Pleuronectiformes > Pleuronectidae > Pleuronectes > Pleuronectes platessa. The sequence goes on from NW_026518975.1 coordinate 50,513, forward strand.
CACTGTATGCATTTTAAGTATCAAGGAATTTGACTGAAGGCCTTTTGAGAAAACACGTTGATTAGTGACCCTATTTCATTATGGCAGTCAAACCACTGATTTTCAACTTTAGTCTATGAAACCTCCAAACCTTAAACATTGTTGCAAAATTAGGCTTATCTCACCGTTTCCAGCACTTTTGCGCACCTTGGGCACATCTGTGATGAAAAATTTAAGATTTTAACCAAAGTTGCAAAAATAGGCTTATCTCACCGTTTCCAGCGCTTTTGCGAATCTTGGGCACATCTGTGATGAAAAATTGAAGATTTTAACCAAAGTTGCAAAAATAGGCTTATCTCACCGTTTCAAGCGCTTTTGCGCATCTTGGGCACATCTGTGATGAAAAATTGAAGATTTTAACCATTGTTGCAAAAATAGGCTTATCTCCCCGTTTCCAGCACTTTTTGGCACTTAGAGCGAATCTGACAGTAGGAACCGTGCAGTTGCTACTTTTTCATTGGGGTTTCCAAAACTTAAAATCTTTTTTTTAAAGAGTTCCTTTAGAGTTGAAACCAAGATTTCAAATTATCCTTTTTCATTATTATAATCCACTGTATGCATTTTAAGTATCAAGGAATTTGACTGAAGGCCTTTTGAGAAAACACGTTGATTAGTGACCCTATTTCATTATGGCAGTCAAACCACTGATTTTCAACTTTGGTCTATGAAACCTCCTAACCTTAAACATTGTTGCAAAATTAGGCTTATCTCACCGTTTCCAGCACTTTTGTGCACCTTGGGCATATCTGTGATGAAAAAATGAAGATTTTAACCAAAGTTGCAAAAATAGGCTTATCTCACCGTTTCAAGCGCTTTTGCGCATCTTGGGCACATCTGTGATGAAAAATTGAAGATTTTAACCATTGTTGCAAAAATAGGCTTATCTCACCGTTTCCAGCGCTTTTGTGCATCTTGGACACATCTGTGATGAAAAATTGAAGATTTTAACCAAAGTTGCAAAAATAGGCTTATCTCACCGTTTCCAGCGCTTTTGCGCATCTTGGGCACATCTGTGATGAAAAATTGAAGATTTTAACCAAAGTTGCAAAAATAGGCTTATCTCACCGTTTCCAGCGCTTTTGCGCATCTTGGGCACATCTGTGATGAAAAATTGAAGATTTTAACCAAAGTTGCAAAAATAGGCTTATCTCACCGTTTCCAGCGCTTTTGCGCATCTTGGGCACATCTGTGATGAAAAATTGAAGATTTTAACCATTGTTGCAAAAATAGGCTTATCTCCCCGTTTCCAGCACTTTTTGGCACTTAGAGCCAATCTGACAGTAGAAACCGTGCAGTTGCTACTTTTTCATTGGGGTTTCCAAAACTTAAAATCTTTTTTTTAAAGAGTTCCTTTAGAGTTGAAACCAAGATTTCAAATTATCCTTTTTCATTATTATAATCCACTGTATGCATTTTAAGTATCAAGGAATTTGACTGAAGGCCTTTTGAGAAAACACGTTGATTAGTGACCCTATTTCATTATGGCAGTCAAACCACTGATTTTCAACTTTGGTCTATGAAACCTCCTAACCTTAAACATTGTTGCAAAATTAGGCTTATCTCACCGTTTCCAGCACTTTTGTGCACCTTGGGCATATCTGTGATGAAAAAATGAAGATTTTAACCAAAGTTGCAAAAATAGGCTTATCTCACCGTTTCAAGCGCTTTTGCGCATCTTGGGCACATCTGTGATGAAAAATTGAAGATTTTAACCATTGTTGCAAAAATAGGCTTATCTCACCGTTTCCAGCGCTTTTGTGCATCTTGGACACATCTGTGATGAAAAATTGAAGATTTTAACCAAAGTTGCAAAAATAGGCTTATCTCACCGTTTCCAGCGCTTTTGTGCATCTTGGGCACATCTGTGATGAAAAATTGAAGATTTTAACCAAAGTTGCAAAAATAGGCTTATCTCACCGTTTCCAGCGCTTTTGCGCATCTTGGGCACATCTGTGATGAAAAATTGAAGATTTTAACCAAAGTTGCAAAAATAGGCTTATCTCACCGTTTCCAGCGCTTTTGCGCATCTTGGGCACATCTGTGATGAAAAATTGAAGATTTTAACCATTGTTGCAAAAATAGGCTTATCTCCCCGTTTCCAGCACTTTTTGGCACTTAGAGCCAATCTGACAGTAGAAACCGTGCAGTTGCTACTTTTTCATTGGGGTTTCCAAAACTTAAAATCTTTTTTTTAAAGAGTTCCTTTAGAGTTGAAACCAAGATTTCAAATTATCCTTTTTCATTATTATAATCCACTGTATGCATTTTAAGTATCAAGGAATTTGACTGAAGGCCTTTTGAGAAAACACGTTGATTAGTGACCCTATTTCATTATGGCAGTCAAACCACTGATTTTCAACTTTAGTCTATGAAACCTCCAAACCTTAAACATTGTTGCAAAATTAGGCTTATCTCACCGTTTCCAGCACTTTTGCGCACCTTGGGCACATCTGTGATGAAAAATTTAAGATTTTAACCAAAGTTGCAAAAATAGGCTTATCTCACCGTTTCAAGCGCTTTTGCGAATCTTGGGCATATCTGTGATGAAAAATTGAAGATTTTAACCAAAGTTGCAAAAATAGGCTTATCTCACCGTTTCAAGCGCTTTTGCGCATCTTGGGCACATCTGTGATGAAAAATTGAAGATTTTAACCAAAGTTGCAAAAATAGGCTTATCTCACCGTTTCCAGCGCTTTTGCGCATCTTGGACACATCTGTGATGAAAAATTGAAGATTTTAACCAAAGTTGCAAAAATAGGCTTATCTCACCGTTTCCAGCGCTTTTGCGCATCTTGGGCACATCTGTGATGAAAAATTGAAGATTTTAACCAAAGTTGCAAAAATAGGCTTATCTCACCGTTTCAAGCGCTTTTGCGCATCTTGGGCACATCTGTGATGAAAAATTGAAGATTTTAACCATTGTTGCAAAAATAGGCTTATCTCACCGTTTCCAGCGCTTTTGTGCATCTTGGACACATCTGTGATGAAAAATTGAAGATTTTAACCAAAGTTGCAAAAATAGGCTTATCTCACCGTTTCCAGCGCTTTTGTGCATCTTGGGCACATCTGTGATGAAAAATTGAAGATTTTAACCAAAGTTGCAAAAATAGGCTTATCTCACCGTTTCCAGCGCTTTTGTGCATCTTGGGCACATCTGTGATGAAAAATTGAAGATTTTAACCAAAGTTGCAAAAATAGGCTTATCTCACCGTTTCCAGCGCTTTTGTGCATCTTGGGCACATCTGTGATGAAAAATTGAAGATTTTAACCAAAGTTGCAAAAATAGGCTTATCTCACCGTTTCAAGCGCTTTTGCGCATCTTGGGCACATCTGTGATGAAAAATTGAAGATTTTAACCAAAGTTGCAAAAATAGGCTTATCTCACCGTTTCCAGCGCTTTTGTGCATCTTGGACACATCTGTGATTAAAAATTGAAGATTTTAACCATTGTTGCAAAAATAGGCTTATCTCCCCGTTTCCAGCTCTTTTTGGCACTTAGAGCGAATCTGACAGTAGAAACCGTGCAGTTGCTACTTTTTCATTGGGGTTTCCAAAACTTAAAATCTTTTTTTTAAAGAGTTCCTTTAGAGTTGAAACCAAGATTTCAAATTATCCTTTTTCATTATTATAATCCACTGTATGCATTTTAAGTATCAAGGAATTTGACTGAAGGCCTTTTGAGAAAACACGTTGATTAGTGACCCTATTTCATTATGGCAGTCAAACCACTGATTTTCAACTTTAGTCTATGAAACCTCCAAACCTTAAACATTGTTGCAAAATTAGGCTTATCTCACCGTTTCCAGCACTTTTGCGCACCTTGGGCACATCTGTGATGAAAAATTTAAGATTTTAAACAAAGTTGCAAAAATAGGCTTATCTCACCGTTTCCAGCGCTTTTGCGAATCTTGGGCACATCTGTGATGAAAAATTGAAGATTTTAACCAAAGTTGCAAAAATAGGCTTATCTCACCGTTTCAAGCGCTTTTGCGCATCTTGGGCACATCTGTGATGAAAAATTGAAGATTTTAACCAAAGTTGCAAAAATAGGCTTATCTCACCGTTTCCAGCGCTTTTGCGCATCTTGGACACATCTGTGATGAAAAATTGAAGATTTTAACCAAAGTTGCAAAAATAGGCTTATCTCACCGTTTCCAGCGCTTTTGCGCATCTTGGGCACATCTGTGATGAAAAATTGAAGATTTTAACCAAAGTTGCAAAAATAGGCTTATCTCACCGTTTCCAGCGCTTTTGCGCATCTTGGGCACATCTGTGATGAAAAATTGAAGATTTTAACCATTGTTGCAAAAATAGGCTTATCTCCCCGTTTCCAGCACTTTTTGGCACTTAGAGACAATCTGACAGTAGAAACCGTGCAGTTGCTACTTTTTCATTGGGGTTTCCAAAACTTAAAATCTTTTTTTTAAAGAGTTCCTTTAGAGTTGAAACCAAGATTTCAAATTATCCTTTTTCATTATTATAATCCACTGTATGCATTTTAAGTATCAAGGAATTTGACTGAAGGCCTTTTGAGAAAACACGTTGATTAGTGACCCTATTTCATTATGGCAGTCAAACCACTGATTTTCAACTTTAGTCTATGAAACCTCCAAACCTTAAACATTGTTGCAAAATTAGGCTTATCTCACCGTTTCCAGCACTTTTGCGCACCTTGGGCACATCTGTGATGAAAAATTTAAGATTTTAAACAAAGTTGCAAAAATAGGCTTATCTCACCGTTTCCAGCGCTTTTGCGAATCTTGGGCACATCTGTGATGAAAAATTGAAGATTTTAACCAAAGTTGCAAAAATAGGCTTATCTCACCGTTTCAAGCGCTTTTGCGCATCTTGGGCACATCTGTGATGAAAAATTGAAGATTTTAACCAAAGTTGCAAAAATAGGCTTATCTCACCGTTTCAAGCGCTTTTGCGCATCTTGGGCACATCTGTGATGAAAAATTGAAGATTTTAACCAAAGTTGCAAAAATAGGCTTATCTCACCGTTTCCAGCGCTTTTGCGCATCTTGGACACATCTGTGATGAAAAATTGAAGATTTTAACCAAAGTTGCAAAAATAGGCTTATCTCACCGTTTCCAGCGCTTTTGCGCATCTTGGGCACATCTGTGATGAAAAATTGAAGATTTTAACCAAAGTTGCAAAAATAGGCTTATCTCACCGTTTCCAGCGCTTTTGCGCATCTTGGGCACATCTGTGATGAAAAATTGAAGATTTTAACCATTGTTGCAAAAATAGGCTTATCTCCCCGTTTCCAGCACTTTTTGGCACTTAGAGACAATCTGACAGTAGAAACCGTGCAGTTGCTACTTTTTCATTGGGGTTTCCAAAACTTAAAATCTTTTTTTTAAAGAGTTCCTTTAGAGTTGAAACCAAGATTTCAAATTATCCTTTTTCATTATTATAATCCACTGTATGCATTTTAAGTATCAAGGAATTTGACTGAAGGCCTTTTGAGAAAACACGTTGATTAGTGACCCTATTTCATTATGGCAGTCAAACCACTGATTTTCAACTTTGGTCTATGAAACCTCCAAACCTTAAACATTGTTGCAAAATTAGGCTTATCTCACCGTTTCCAGCACTTTTGTGCACCTTGGGCATATCTGTGATGAAAAAATGAAGATTTTAACCAAAGTTGCAAAAATAGGCTTATCTCACCGTTTCAAGCGCTTTTGCGCATCTTGGGCACATCTGTGATGAAAAATTGAAGATTTTAACCATTGTTGCAAAAATAGGCTTATCTCACCGTTTCCAGCGCTTTTGTGCATCTTGGACACATCTGTGATGAAAAATTGAAGATTTTAACCAAAGTTGCAAAAATAGGCTTATCTCACCGTTTCCAGCGCTTTTGTGCATCTTGGGCACATCTGTGATGAAAAATTGAAGATTTTAACCAAAGTTGCAAAAATAGGCTTATCTCACCGTTTCCAGCGCTTTTGTGCATCTTGGGCACATCTGTGATGAAAAATTGAAGATTTTAACCAAAGTTGCAAAAATAGGCTTATCTCACCGTTTCCAGCGCTTTTGCGCATCTTGGGCACATCTGTGATGAAAAATTGAAGATTTTAACCATTGTTGCAAAAATAGGCTTATCTCCCCGTTTCCAGCACTTTTTGGCACTTAGAGCCAATCTGACAGTAGAAACCGTGCAGTTGCTACTTTTTCATTGGGGTTTCCAAAACTTAAAATCTTTTTTTTAAAGAGTTCCTTTAGAGTTGAAACCAAGATTTCAAATTATCCTTTTTCATTATTATAATCCACTGTATGCATTTTAAGTATCAAGGAATTTGACTGAAGGCCTTTTGAGAAAACACGTTGATTAGTGACCCTATTTCATTATGGCAGTCAAACCACTGATTTTCAACTTTAGTCTATGAAACCTCCAAACCTTAAACATTGTTGCAAAATTAGGCTTATCTCACCGTTTCCAGCACTTTTGCGCACCTTGGGCACATCTGTGATGAAAAATTTAAGATTTTAACCAAAGTTGCAAAAATAGGCTTATCTCACCGTTTCCAGCGCTTTTGTGCATCTTGGGCACATCTGTGATGAAAAATTGAAGATTTTAACCAAAGTTGCAAAAATAGGCTTATCTCACCGTTTCCAGCGCTTTTGTGCATCTTGGGCACATCTGTGATGAAAAATTGAAGATTTTAACCAAAGTTGCAAAAATAGGCTTATCTCACCGTTTCAAGCGCTTTTGCGCATCTTGGGCACATCTGTGATGAAAAATTGAAGATTTTAACCAAAGTTGCAAAAATAGGCTTATCTCACCGTTTCCAGCGCTTTTGTGCATCTTGGACACATCTGTGATTAAAAATTGAAGATTTTAACCATTGTTGCAAAAATAGGCTTATCTCCCCGTTTCCAGCTCTTTTTGGCACTTAGAGCGAATCTGACAGTAGAAACCGTGCAGTTGCTACTTTTTCATTGGGGTTTCCAAAACTTAAAATCTTTTTTTTAAAGAGTTCCTTTAGAGTTGAAACCAAGATTTCAAATTATCCTTTTTCATTATTATAATCCACTGTATGCATTTTAAGTATCAAGGAATTTGACTGAAGGCCTTTTGAGAAAACACGTTGATTAGTGACCCTATTTCATTATGGCAGTCAAACCACTGATTTTCAACTTTAGTCTATGAAACCTCCAAACCTTAAACATTGTTGCAAAATTAGGCTTATCTCACCGTTTCCAGCACTTTTGCGCACCTTGGGCACATCTGTGATGAAAAATTTAAGATTTTAAACAAAGTTGCAAAAATAGGCTTATCTCACCGTTTCCAGCGCTTTTGCGAATCTTGGGCACATCTGTGATGAAAAATTGAAGATTTTAACCAAAGTTGCAAAAATAGGCTTATCTCACCGTTTCAAGCGCTTTTGCGCATCTTGGGCACATCTGTGATGAAAAATTGAAGATTTTAACCAAAGTTGCAAAAATAGGCTTATCTCACCGTTTCAAGCGCTTTTGCGCATCTTGGGCACATCTGTGATGAAAAATTGAAGATTTTAACCAAAGTTGCAAAAATAGGCTTATCTCACCGTTTCCAGCGCTTTTGCGCATCTTGGACACATCTGTGATGAAAAATTGAAGATTTTAACCAAAGTTGCAAAAATAGGCTTATCTCACCGTTTCCAGCGCTTTTGCGCATCTTGGACACATCTGTGATGAAAAATTGAAGATTTTAACCATTGTTGCAAAAATAGGCTTATCTCCCCGTTTCCAGCACTTTTTGGCACTTAGAGCCAATCTGACAGTAGAAACCGTGCAGTTGCTACTTTTTCATTGGGGTTTCCAAAACTTAAAATCTTTTTTTTAAAGAGTTCCTTTAGAGTTGAAACCAAGATTTCAAATTATCCTTTTTCATTATTATAATCCACTGTATGCATTTTAAGTATCAAGGAATTTGACTGAAGGCCTTTTGAGAAAACACGTTGATTAGTGACCCTATTTCATTATGGCAGTCAAACCACTGATTTTCAACTTTGGTCTATGAAACCTCCAAACCTTAAACATTGTTGCAAAATTAGGCTTATCTCACCGTTTCCAGCACTTTTGTGCACCTTGGGCATATCTGTGATGAAAAAATGAAGATTTTAACCAAAGTTGCAAAAATAGGCTTATCTCACCGTTTCCAGCGCTTTTGTGCATCTTGGACACATCTGTGATGAAAAATTGAAGATTTTAACCATTGTTGCAAAAATAGGCTTATCTCACCGTTTCCAGCGCTTTTGTGCATCTTGGACACATCTGTGATGAAAAATTGAAGATTTTAACCAAAGTTGCAAAAATAGGCTTATCTCACCGTTTCCAGCGCTTTTGTGCATCTTGGACACATCTGTGATGAAAAATTGAAGATTTTAACCATTGTTGCAAAAATAGGCTTATCTCACCGTTTCCAGCGCTTTTGTGCATCTTGGACACATCTGTGATGAAAAATTGAAGATTTTAACCAAAGTTGCAAAAATAGGCTTATCTCACCGTTTCCAGCGCTTTTGTGCATCTTGGGCACATCTGTGATGAAAAATTGAAGATTTTAACCAAAGTTGCAAAAATAGGCTTATCTCACCGTTTCCAGCGCTTTTGTGCATCTTGGACACATCTGTGATGAAAAATTGAAGATTTTAACCATTGTTGCAAAAATAGGCTTATCTCCCCGTTTCCAGCACTTTTTGGCACTTAGAGCGAATCTGACAGTAGGAACCGTGCAGTTGCTACTTTTTCATTGGGGTTTCCAAAACTTAAAATCTTTTTTTTAAAGAGTTCCTTTAGAGTTGAAACCAAGATTTCAAATTATCCTTTTTCATTATTATAATCCACTGTATGCATTTTAAGTATCAAGGAATTTGACTGAAGGCCTTTTGAGAAAACACGTTGATTAGTGACCCTATTTCATTATGGCAGTCAAACCACTGATTTTCAACTTTGGTCTATGAAACCTCCTAACCTTAAACATTGTTGCAAAATTAGGCTTATCTCACCGTTTCCAGCACTTTTGTGCACCTTGGGCATATCTGTGATGAAAAAATGAAGATTTTAACCAAAGTTGCAAAAATAGGCTTATCTCACCGTTTCAAGCGCTTTTGCGCATCTTGGGCACATCTGTGATGAAAAATTGAAGATTTTAACCATTGTTGCAAAAATAGGCTTATCTCACCGTTTCCAGCGCTTTTGTGCATCTTGGACACATCTGTGATGAAAAATTGAAGATTTTAACCAAAGTTGCAAAAATAGGCTTATCTCACCGTTTCCAGCGCTTTTGTGCATCTTGGGCACATCTGTGATGAAAAATTGAAGATTTTAACCAAAGTTGCAAAAATAGGCTTATCTCACCGTTTCCAGCGCTTTTGCGCATCTTGGGCACATCTGTGATGAAAAATTGAAGATTTTAACCAAAGTTGCAAAAATAGGCTTATCTCACCGTTTCCAGCGCTTTTGCGCATCTTGGGCACATCTGTGATGAAAAATTGAAGATTTTAACCATTGTTGCAAAAATAGGCTTATCTCCCCGTTTCCAGCACTTTTTGGCACTTAGAGCCAATCTGACAGTAGAAACCGTGCAGTTGCTACTTTTTCATTGGGGTTTCCAAAACTTAAAATCTTTTTTTTAAAGAGTTCCTTTAGAGTTGAAACCAAGATTTCAAATTATCCTTTTTCATTATTATAATCCACTGTATGCATTTTAAGTATCAAGGAATTTGACTGAAGGCCTATTGAGAAAACACGTTGATTAGTGACCCTATTTCATTATGGCAGTCAAACCACTGATTTTCAACTTTAGTCTATGAAACCTCCAAACCTTAAACATTGTTGCAAAATTAGGCTTATCTCACCGTTTCCAGCACTTTTGCGCACCTTGGGCACATCTGTGATGAAAAATTTAAGATTTTAACCAAAGTTGCAAAAATAGGCTTATCTCACCGTTTCCAGCGCTTTTGCGAATCTTGGGCACATCTGTGATGAAAAATTGAAGATTTTAACCAAAGTTGCAAAAATAGGCTTATCTCACCGTTTCAAGCGCTTTTGCGCATCTTGGGCACATCTGTGATGAAAAATTGAAGATTTTAACCAAAGTTGCAAAAATAGGCTTATCTCACCGTTTCCAGCGCTTTTGCGCATCTTGGACACATCTGTGATGAAAAATTGAAGATTTTAACCAAAGTTGCAAAAATAGGCTTATCTCACCGTTTCCAGCGCTTTTGCGCATCTTGGGCACATCTGTGATGAAAAATTGAAGATTTTAACCAAAGTTGCAAAAATAGGCTTATCTCACCGTTTCAAGCGCTTTTGCGCATCTTGGGCACATCTGTGATGAAAAATTGAAGATTTTAACCATTGTTGCAAAAATAGGCTTATCTCACCGTTTCCAGCGCTTTTGTGCATCTTGGACACATCTGTGATGAAAAATTGAAGATTTTAACCAAAGTTGCAAAAATAGGCTTATCTCACCGTTTCCAGCGCTTTTGTGCATCTTGGGCACATCTGTGATGAAAAATTGAAGATTTTAACCAAAGTTGCAAAAATAGGCTTATCTCACCGTTTCCAGCGCTTTTGTGCATCTTGGGCACATCTGTGATGAAAAATTGAAGATTTTAACCAAAGTTGCAAAAATAGGCTTATCTCACCGTTTCCAGCGCTTTTGTGCATCTTGGGCACATCTGTGATGAAAAATTGAAGATTTTAACCAAAGTTGCAAAAATAGGCTTATCTCACCGTTTCAAGCGCTTTTGCGCATCTTGGGCACATCTGTGATGAAAAATTGAAGATTTTAACCAAAGTTGCAAAAATAGGCTTATCTCACCGTTTCCAGCGCTTTTGTGCATCTTGGACACATCTGTGATTAAAAATTGAAGATTTTAACCATTGTTGCAAAAATAGGCTTATCTCCCCGTTTCCAGCTCTTTTTGGCACTTAGAGCGAATCTGACAGTAGAAACCGTGCAGTTGCTACTTTTTCATTGGGGTTTCCAAAACTTAAAATCTTTTTTTTAAAGAGTTCCTTTAGAGTTGAAACCAAGATTTCAAATTATCCTTTTTCATTATTATAATCCACTGTATGCATTTTAAGTATCAAGGAATTTGACTGAAGGCCTTTTGAGAAAACACGTTGATTAGTGACCCTATTTCATTATGGCAGTCAAACCACTGATTTTCAACTTTAGTCTATGAAACCTCCAAACCTTAAACATTGTTGCAAAATTAGGCTTATCTCACCGTTTCCAGCACTTTTGCGCACCTTGGGCACATCTGTGATGAAAAATTTAAGATTTTAAACAAAGTTGCAAAAATAGGCTTATCTCACCGTTTCCAGCGCTTTTGCGAATCTTGGGCACATCTGTGATGAAAAATTGAAGATTTTAACCAAAGTTGCAAAAATAGGCTTATCTCACCGTTTCAAGCGCTTTTGCGCATCTTGGGCACATCTGTGATGAAAAATTGAAGATTTTAACCAAAGTTGCAAAAATAGGCTTATCTCACCGTTTCAAGCGCTTTTGCGCATCTTGGGCACATCTGTGATGAAAAATTGAAGATTTTAACCAAAGTTGCAAAAATAGGCTTATCTCACCGTTTCCAGCGCTTTTGCGCATCTTGGACACATCTGTGATGAAAAATTGAAGATTTTAACCAAAGTTGCAAAAATAGGCTTATCTCACCGTTTCCAGCGCTTTTGCGCATCTTGGGCACATCTGTGATGAAAAATTGAAGATTTTAACCAAAGTTGCAAAAATAGGCTTATCTCACCGTTTCCAGCGCTTTTGCGCATCTTGGGCACATCTGTGATGAAAAATTGAAGATTTTAACCATTGTTGCAAAAATAGGCTTATCTCCCCGTTTCCAGCACTTTTTGGCACTTAGAGACAATCTGACAGTAGAAACCGTGCAGTTGCTACTTTTTCATTGGGGTTTCCAAAACTTAAAATCTTTTTTTTAAAGAGTTCCTTTAGAGTTGAAACCAAGATTTCAAATTATCCTTTTTCATTATTATAATCCACTGTATGCATTTTAAGTATCAAGGAATTTGACTGAAGGCCTTTTGAGAAAACACGTTGATTAGTGACCCTATTTCATTATGGCAGTCAAACCACTGATTTTCAACTTTGGTCTATGAAACCTCCAAACCTTAAACATTGTTGCAAAATTAGGCTTATCTCACCGTTTCCAGCACTTTTGTGCACCTTGGGCATATCTGTGATGAAAAAATGAAGATTTTAACCAAAGTTGCAAAAATAGGCTTATCTCACCGTTTCCAGCGCTTTTGTGCATCTTGGACACATCTGTGATGAAAAATTGAAGATTTTAACCATTGTTGCAAAAATAGGCTTATCTCACCGTTTCCAGCGCTTTTGTGCATCTTGGACACATCTGTGATGAAAAATTGAAGATTTTAACCAAAGTTGCAAAAATAGGCTTATCTCACCGTTTCCAGCGCTTTTGTGCATCTTGGGCACATCTGTGATGAAAAATTGAAGATTTTAACCAAAGTTGCAAAAATAGGCTTATCTCACCGTTTCCAGCGCTTTTGTGCATCTTGGACACATCTGTGATTAAAAATTGAAGATTTTAACCATTGTTGCAAAAATAGGCTTATCTCCCCGTTTCCAGCACTTTTTGGCACTTAGAGCCAATCTGACAGTAGAAACCGTGCAGTTGCTACTTTTTCATTGGGGTTTCCAAAACTTAAAATCTTTTTTTTAAAGAGTTCCTTTAGAGTTGAAACCAAGATTTCAAATTATCCTTTTTCATTATTATAATCCACTGTATGCATTTTAAGTATCAAGGAATTTGACTGAAGGCCTATTGAGAAAACACGTTGATTAGTGACCCTATTTCATTATGGCAGTCAAACCACTGATTTTCAACTTTAGTCTATGAAACCTCCAAACCTTAAACATTGTTGCAAAATTAGGCTTATCTCACCGTTTCCAGCACTTTTGCGCACCTTGGGCACATCTGTGATGAAAAATTTAAGATTTTAACCAAAGTTGCAAAAATAGGCTTATCTCACCGTTTCCAGCGCTTTTGCGAATCTTGGGCACATCTGTGATGAAAAATTGAAGATTTTAACCAAAGTTGCAAAAATAGGCTTATCTCACCGTTTCAAGCGCTTTTGCGCATCTTGGGCACATCTGTGATGAAAAATTGAAGATTTTAACCAAAGTTGCAAAAATAGGCTTATCTCACCGTTTCCAGCGCTTTTGCGCATCTTGGACACATCTGTGATGAAAAATTGAAGATTTTAACCAAAGTTGCAAAAATAGGCTTATCTCACCGTTTCCAGCGCTTTTGCGCATCTTGGGCACATCTGTGATGAAAAATTGAAGATTTTAACCAAAGTTGCAAAAATAGGCTTATCTCACCGTTTCAAGCGCTTTTGCGCATCTTGGGCACATCTGTGATGAAAAATTGAAGATTTTAACCATTGTTGCAAAAATAGGCTTATCTCACCGTTTCCAGCGCTTTTGTGCATCTTGGACACATCTGTGATGAAAAATTGAAGATTTTAACCAAAGTTGCAAAAATAGGCTTATCTCACCGTTTCCAGCGCTTTTGTGCATCTTGGGCACATCTGTGATGAAAAATTGAAGATTTTAACCAAAGTTGCAAAAATAGGCTTATCTCACCGTTTCCAGCGCTTTTGTGCATCTTGGGCACATCTGTGATGAAAAATTGAAGATTTTAACCAAAGTTGCAAAAATAGGCTTATCTCACCGTTTCCAGCGCTTTTGTGCATCTTGGGCACATCTGTGATGAAAAATTGAAGATTTTAACCAAAGTTGCAAAAATAGGCTTATCTCACCGTTTCAAGCGCTTTTGCGCATCTTGGGCACATCTGTGATGAAAAATTGAAGATTTTAACCAAAGTTGCAAAAATAGGCTTATCTCACCGTTTCCAGCGCTTTTGTGCATCTTGGACACATCTGTGATTAAAAATTGAAGATTTTAACCATTGTTGCAAAAATAGGCTTATCTCCCCGTTTCCAGCTCTTTTTGGCACTTAGAGCGAATCTGACAGTAGAAACCGTGCAGTTGCTACTTTTTCATTGGGGTTTCCAAAACTTAAAATCTTTTTTTTAAAGAGTTCCTTTAGAGTTGAAACCAAGATTTCAAATTATCCTTTTTCATTATTATAATCCACTGTATGCATTTTAAGTATCAAGGAATTTGACTGAAGGCCTTTTGAGAAAACACGTTGATTAGTGACCCTATTTCATTATGGCAGTCAAACCACTGATTTTCAACTTTAGTCTATGAAACCTCCAAACCTTAAACATTGTTGCAAAATTAGGCTTATCTCACCGTTTCCAGCACTTTTGCGCACCTTGGGCACATCTGTGATGAAAAATTTAAGATTTTAAACAAAGTTGCAAAAATAGGCTTATCTCACCGTTTCCAGCGCTTTTGCGAATCTTGGGCACATCTGTGATGAAAAATTGAAGATTTTAACCAAAGTTGCAAAAATAGGCTTATCTCACCGTTTCAAGCGCTTTTGCGCATCTTGGGCACATCTGTGATGAAAAATTGAAGATTTTAACCAAAGTTGCAAAAATAGGCTTATCTCACCGTTTCAAGCGCTTTTGCGCATCTTGGGCACATCTGTGATGAAAAATTGAAGATTTTAACCAAAGTTGCAAAAATAGGCTTATCTCACCGTTTCCAGCGCTTTTGCGCATCTTGGACACATCTGTGATGAAAAATTGAAGATTTTAACCAAAGTTGCAAAAATAGGCTTATCTCACCGTTTCCAGCGCTTTTGCGCATCTTGGGCACATCTGTGATGAAAAATTGAAGATTTTAACCAAAGTTGCAAAAATAGGCTTATCTCACCGTTTCCAGCGCTTTTGCGCATCTTGGGCACATCTGTGATGAAAAATTGAAGATTTTAACCATTGTTGCAAAAATAGGCTTATCTCCCCGTTTCCAGCACTTTTTGGCACTTAGAGACAATCTGACAGTAGAAACCGTGCAGTTGCTACTTTTTCATTGGGGTTTCCAAAACTTAAAATCTTTTTTTTAAAGAGTTCCTTTAGAGTTGAAACCAAGATTTCAAATTATCCTTTTTCATTATTATAATCCACTGTATGCATTTTAAGTATCAAGGAATTTGACTGAAGGCCTTTTGAGAAAACACGTTGATTAGTGACCCTATTTCATTATGGCAGTCAAACCACTGATTTTCAACTTTGGTCTATGAAACCTCCAAACCTTAAACATTGTTGCAAAATTAGGCTTATCTCACCGTTTCCAGCACTTTTGTGCACCTTGGGCATATCTGTGATGAAAAAATGAAGATTTTAACCAAAGTTGCAAAAATAGGCTTATCTCACCGTTTCCAGCGCTTTTGTGCATCTTGGACACATCTGTGATGAAAAATTGAAGATTTTAACCATTGTTGCAAAAATAGGCTTATCTCACCGTTTCCAGCGCTTTTGTGCATCTTGGACACATCTGTGATGAAAAATTGAAGATTTTAACCAAAGTTGCAAAAATAGGCTTATCTCACCGTTTCCAGCGCTTTTGTGCATCTTGGGCACATCTGTGATGAAAAATTGAAGATTTTAACCAAAGTTGCAAAAATAGGCTTATCTCACCGTTTCCAGCGCTTTTGTGCATCTTGGACACATCTGTGATGAAAAATTGAAGATTTTAACCATTGTTGCAAAAATAGGCTTATCTCCCCGTTTCCAGCACTTTTTGGCACTTAGAGCGAATCTGACAGTAGGAACCGTGCAGTTGCTACTTTTTCATTGGGGTTTCCAAAACTTAAAATCTTTTTTTTAAAGAGTTCCTTTAGAGTTGAAACCAAGATTTCAAATTATCCTTTTTCATTATTATAATCCACTGTATGCATTTTAAGTATCAAGGAATTTGACTGAAGGCCTTTTGAGAAAACACGTTGATTAGTGACCCTATTTCATTATGGCAGTCAAACCACTGATTTTCAACTTTAGTCTATGAAACCTCCAAACCTTAAACATTGTTGCAAAATTAGGCTTATCTCACCGTTTCCAGCACTTTTGTGCACCTTGGGCATATCTGTGATGAAAAAATGAAGATTTTAACCAAAGTTGCAAAAATAGGCTTATCTCACCGTTTCCAGCGCTTTTGCGCATCTTGGGCACATCTGTGATGAAAAATTGAAGATTTTAACCAAAGTTGCAAAAATAGGCTTATCTCACCGTTTCAAGCGCTTTTGCGCATCTTGGGCACATCTGTGATGAAAAATTGAAGATTTTAACCAAAGTTGCAAAAATAGGCTTATCTCACCGTTTCCAGCACTTTTGTGCACCTTGGGCATATCTGTGATGAAAAATTTAAGATTTTAACCAAAGTTGCAAAAATAGGCTTATCTCACCGTTTCCAGCGCTTTTGCGCATCTTGGGCACATCTGTGATGAAAAATTGAAGATTTTAACCAAAGTTGCAAAAATAGGCTTATCTCACCGTTTCAAGCGCTTTTGCGCATCTTGGGCACATCTGTGATGAAAAATTGAAGATTTTAACCAAAGTTGCAAAAATAGGCTTATCTCACCGTTTCCAGCGCTTTTGTGCATCTTGGGCACATCTGTGATGAAAAATTGAAGATTTTAACCATTGTTGCAAAAATAGGCTTATCTCCCCGTTTCCAGCTCTTTTTGGCACTTAGAGCGAATCTGACAGTAGAAACCGTGCAGTTGCTACTTTTTCATTGGGGTTTCCAAAACTTAAAATCTTTTTTTTAAAGAGTTCCTTTAGAGTTGAAACCAAGATTTCAAATTATCCTTTTTCATTATTATAATCCACTGTATGCATTTTAAGTATCAAGGAATTTGACTGAAGGCCTTTTGAGAAAACACGTTGATTAGTGACCCTATTTCATTATGGCAGTCAAACCACTGATTTTCAACTTTAGTCTATGAAACCTCCAAACCTTAAACATTGTTGCAAAATTAGGCTTATCTCACCGTTTCCAGCACTTTTGCGCACCTTGGGCACATCTGTGATGAAAAATTTAAGATTTTAACCAAAGTTGCAAAAATAGGCTTATCTCACCGTTTCCAGCGCTTTTGCGAATCTTGGGCACATCTGTGATGAAAAATTGAAGATTTTAACCAAAGTTGCAAAAATAGGCTTATCTCACCGTTTCAAGCGCTTTTGCGCATCTTGGGCACATCTGTGATGAAAAATTGAAGATTTTAACCATTGTTGCAAAAATAGGCTTATCTCCCCGTTTCCAGCACTTTTTGGCACTTAGAGCGAATCTGACAGTAGGAACCGTGCAGTTGCTACTTTTTCATTGGGGTTTCCAAAACTTAAAATCTTTTTTTTAAAGAGTTCCTTTAGAGTTGAAACCAAGATTTCAAATTATCCTTTTTCATTATTATAATCCACTGTATGCATTTTAAGTATCAAGGAATTTGACTGAAGGCCTTTTGAGAAAACACGTTGATTAGTGACCCTATTTCATTATGGCAGTCAAACCACTGATTTTCAACTTTGGTCTATGAAACCTCCTAACCTTAAACATTGTTGCAAAATTAGGCTTATCTCACCGTTTCCAGCACTTTTGCGCACCTTGGGCACATCTGTGATGAAAAATTTAAGATTTTAACCAAAGTTGCAAAAATAGGCTTATCTCACCGTTTCCAGCGCTTTTGCGAATCTTGGGCACATCTGTGATGAAAAATTGAAGATTTTAACCAAAGTTGCAAAAATAGGCTTATCTCACCGTTTCAAGCGCTTTTGCGCATCTTGGGCACATCTGTGATGAAAAATTGAAGATTTTAACCAAAGTTGCAAAAATAGGCTTATCTCACCGTTTCCAGCGCTTTTGCGCATCTTGGACACATCTGTGATGAAAAATTGAAGATTTTAACCAAAGTTGCAAAAATAGGCTTATCTCACCGTTTCCAGCGCTTTTGCGCATCTTGGGCACATCTGTGATGAAAAATTGAAGATTTTAACCAAAGTTGCAAAAATAGGCTTATCTCACCGTTTCAAGCGCTTTTGCGCATCTTGGGCACATCTGTGATGAAAAATTGAAGATTTTAACCATTGTTGCAAAAATAGGCTTATCTCACCGTTTCCAGCGCTTTTGTGCATCTTGGACACATCTGTGATGAAAAATTGAAGATTTTAACCAAAGTTGCAAAAATAGGCTTATCTCACCGTTTCCAGCGCTTTTGTGCATCTTGGGCACATCTGTGATGAAAAATTGAAGATTTTAACCAAAGTTGCAAAAATAGGCTTATCTCACCGTTTCCAGCGCTTTTGTGCATCTTGGGCACATCTGTGATGAAAAATTGAAGATTTTAACCAAAGTTGCAAAAATAGGCTTATCTCACCGTTTCCAGCGCTTTTGTGCATCTTGGGCACATCTGTGATGAAAAATTGAAGATTTTAACCAAAGTTGCAAAAATAGGCTTATCTCACCGTTTCAAGCGCTTTTGCGCATCTTGGGCACATCTGTGATGAAAAATTGAAGATTTTAACCAAAGTTGCAAAAATAGGCTTATCTCACCGTTTCCAGCGCTTTTGTGCATCTTGGACACATCTGTGATTAAAAATTGAAGATTTTAACCATTGTTGCAAAAATAGGCTTATCTCCCCGTTTCCAGCTCTTTTTGGCACTTCGAGCGAATCTGACAGTAGAAACCGTGCAGTTGCTACTTTTTCATTGGGGTTTCCAAAACTTAAAATCTTTTTTTTAAAGAGTTCCTTTAGAGTTGAAACCAAGATTTCAAATTATCCTTTTTCATTATTATAATCCACTGTATGCATTTTAAGTATCAAGGAATTTGACTGAAGGCCTTTTGAGAAAACACGTTGATTAGTGACCCTATTTCATTATGGCAGTCAAACCACTGATTTTCAACTTTAGTCTATGAAACCTCCAAACCTTAAACATTGTTGCAAAATTAGGCTTATCTCACCGTTTCCAGCACTTTTGCGCACCTTGGGCACATCTGTGATGAAAAATTTAAGATTTTAAACAAAGTTGCAAAAATAGGCTTATCTCACCGTTTCCAGCGCTTTTGCGAATCTTGGGCACATCTGTGATGAAAAATTGAAGATTTTAACCAAAGTTGCAAAAATAGGCTTATCTCACCGTTTCAAGCGCTTTTGCGCATCTTGGGCACATCTGTGATGAAAAATTGAAGATTTTAACCAAAGTTGCAAAAATAGGCTTATCTCACCGTTTCAAGCGCTTTTGCGCATCTTGGGCACATCTGTGATGAAAAATTGAAGATTTTAACCAAAGTTGCAAAAATAGGCTTATCTCACCGTTTCCAGCGCTTTTGCGCATCTTGGACACATCTGTGATGAAAAATTGAAGATTTTAACCAAAGTTGCAAAAATAGGCTTATCTCACCGTTTCCAGCGCTTTTGCGCATCTTGGGCACATCTGTGATGAAAAATTGAAGATTTTAACCAAAGTTGCAAAAATAGGCTTATCTCACCGTTTCCAGCGCTTTTGCGCATCTTGGGCACATCTGTGATGAAAAATTGAAGATTTTAACCATTGTTGCAAAAATAGGCTTATCTCCCCGTTTCCAGCACTTTTTGGCACTTAGAGACAATCTGACAGTAGAAACCGTGCAGTTGCTACTTTTTCATTGGGGTTTCCAAAACTTAAAATCTTTTTTTTAAAGAGTTCCTTTAGAGTTGAAACCAAGATTTCAAATTATCCTTTTTCATTATTATAATCCACTGTATGCATTTTAAGTATCAAGGAATTTGACTGAAGGCCTTTTGAGAAAACACGTTGATTAGTGACCCTATTTCATTATGGC
Source organism: Pleuronectes platessa (assembly GCF_947347685.1). Lineage (NCBI taxonomy): Eukaryota > Metazoa > Chordata > Actinopteri > Pleuronectiformes > Pleuronectidae > Pleuronectes > Pleuronectes platessa. The sequence continues at coordinate 70,338 of NW_026518975.1, forward strand.
AGTCAAACCACTGATTTTCAACTTTGGTCTATGAAACCTCCAAACCTTAAACATTGTTGCAAAATTAGGCTTATCTCACCGTTTCCAGCACTTTTGTGCACCTTGGGCATATCTGTGATGAAAAAATGAAGATTTTAACCAAAGTTGCAAAAATAGGCTTATCTCACCGTTTCCAGCGCTTTTGTGCATCTTGGACACATCTGTGATGAAAAATTGAAGATTTTAACCAAAGTTGCAAAAATAGGCTTATCTCACCGTTTCCAGCGCTTTTGCGAATCTTGGGCACATCTGTGATGAAAAATTGAAGATTTTAACCAAAGTTGCAAAAATAGGCTTATCTCACCGTTTCAAGCGCTTTTGCGCATCTTGGGCACATCTGTGATGAAAAATTGAAGATTTTAACCATTGTTGCAAAAATAGGCTTATCTCCCCGTTTCCAGCACTTTTTGGCACTTAGAGCGAATCTGACAGTAGGAACCGTGCAGTTGCTACTTTTTCATTGGGGTTTCCAAAACTTAAAATCTTTTTTTTAAAGAGTTCCTTTAGAGTTGAAACCAAGATTTCAAATTATCCTTTTTCATTATTATAATCCACTGTATGCATTTTAAGTATCAAGGAATTTGACTGAAGGCCTTTTGAGAAAACACGTTGATTAGTGACCCTATTTCATTATGGCAGTCAAACCACTGATTTTCAACTTTGGTCTATGAAACCTCCTAACCTTAAACATTGTTGCAAAATTAGGCTTATCTCACCGTTTCCAGCACTTTTGTGCACCTTGGGCATATCTGCGATGAAAAAATGAAGATTTTAACCAAAGTTGCAAAAATAGGCTTATCTCACCGTTTCAAGCGCTTTTGCGCATCTTGGGCACATCTGTGATGAAAAATTGAAGATTTTAACCATTGTTGCAAAAATAGGCTTATCTCACCGTTTCCAGCGCTTTTGTGCATCTTGGACACATCTGTGATGAAAAATTGAAGATTTTAACCAAAGTTGCAAAAATAGGCTTATCTCACCGTTTCCAGCGCTTTTGTGCATCTTGGGCACATCTGTGATGAAAAATTGAAGATTTTAACCAAAGTTGCAAAAATAGGCTTATCTCACCGTTTCCAGCGCTTTTGCGCATCTTGGGCACATCTGTGATGAAAAATTGAAGATTTTAACCAAAGTTGCAAAAATAGGCTTATCTCACCGTTTCCAGCGCTTTTGCGCATCTTGGGCACATCTGTGATGAAAAATTGAAGATTTTAACCATTGTTGCAAAAATAGGCTTATCTCCCCGTTTCCAGCACTTTTTGGCACTTAGAGCCAATCTGACAGTAGAAACCGTGCAGTTGCTACTTTTTCATTGGGGTTTCCAAAACTTAAAATCTTTTTTTTAAAGAGTTCCTTTAGAGTTGAAACCAAGATTTCAAATTATCCTTTTTCATTATTATAATCCACTGTATGCATTTTAAGTATCAAGGAATTTGACTGAAGGCCTTTTGAGAAAACACGTTGATTAGTGACCCTATTTCATTATGGCAGTCAAACCACTGATTTTCAACTTTAGTCTATGAAACCTCCAAACCTTAAACATTGTTGCAAAATTAGGCTTATCTCACCGTTTCCAGCACTTTTGCGCACCTTGGGCACATCTGTGATGAAAAATTTAAGATTTTAACCAAAGTTGCAAAAATAGGCTTATCTCACCGTTTCCAGCGCTTTTGCGAATCTTGGGCACATCTGTGATGAAAAATTGAAGATTTTAACCAAAGTTGCAAAAATAGGCTTATCTCACCGTTTCAAGCGCTTTTGCGCATCTTGGGCACATCTGTGATGAAAAATTGAAGATTTTAACCAAAGTTGCAAAAATAGGCTTATCTCACCGTTTCCAGCGCTTTTGCGCATCTTGGACACATCTGTGATGAAAAATTGAAGATTTTAACCAAAGTTGCAAAAATAGGCTTATCTCACCGTTTCCAGCGCTTTTGCGCATCTTGGGCACATCTGTGATGAAAAATTGAAGATTTTAACCAAAGTTGCAAAAATAGGCTTATCTCACCGTTTCAAGCGCTTTTGCGCATCTTGGGCACATCTGTGATGAAAAATTGAAGATTTTAACCATTGTTGCAAAAATAGGCTTATCTCACCGTTTCCAGCGCTTTTGTGCATCTTGGACACATCTGTGATGAAAAATTGAAGATTTTAACCAAAGTTGCAAAAATAGGCTTATCTCACCGTTTCCAGCGCTTTTGTGCATCTTGGGCACATCTGTGATGAAAAATTGAAGATTTTAACCAAAGTTGCAAAAATAGGCTTATCTCACCGTTTCCAGCGCTTTTGTGCATCTTGGGCACATCTGTGATGAAAAATTGAAGATTTTAACCAAAGTTGCAAAAATAGGCTTATCTCACCGTTTCCAGCGCTTTTGTGCATCTTGGGCACATCTGTGATGAAAAATTGAAGATTTTAACCAAAGTTGCAAAAATAGGCTTATCTCACCGTTTCAAGCGCTTTTGCGCATCTTGGGCACATCTGTGATGAAAAATTGAAGATTTTAACCAAAGTTGCAAAAATAGGCTTATCTCACCGTTTCCAGCGCTTTTGTGCATCTTGGACACATCTGTGATTAAAAATTGAAGATTTTAACCATTGTTGCAAAAATAGGCTTATCTCCCCGTTTCCAGCTCTTTTTGGCACTTAGAGCGAATCTGACAGTAGAAACCGTGCAGTTGCTACTTTTTCATTGGGGTTTCCAAAACTTAAAATCTTTTTTTTAAAGAGTTCCTTTAGAGTTGAAACCAAGATTTCAAATTATCCTTTTTCATTATTATAATCCACTGTATGCATTTTAAGTATCAAGGAATTTGACTGAAGGCCTTTTGAGAAAACACGTTGATTAGTGACCCTATTTCATTATGGCAGTCAAACCACTGATTTTCAACTTTAGTCTATGAAACCTCCAAACCTTAAACATTGTTGCAAAATTAGGCTTATCTCACCGTTTCCAGCACTTTTGCGCACCTTGGGCACATCTGTGATGAAAAATTTAAGATTTTAAACAAAGTTGCAAAAATAGGCTTATCTCACCGTTTCCAGCGCTTTTGCGAATCTTGGGCACATCTGTGATGAAAAATTGAAGATTTTAACCAAAGTTGCAAAAATAGGCTTATCTCACCGTTTCAAGCGCTTTTGCGCATCTTGGGCACATCTGTGATGAAAAATTGAAGATTTTAACCAAAGTTGCAAAAATAGGCTTATCTCACCGTTTCAAGCGCTTTTGCGCATCTTGGGCACATCTGTGATGAAAAATTGAAGATTTTAACCAAAGTTGCAAAAATAGGCTTATCTCACCGTTTCCAGCGCTTTTGCGCATCTTGGACACATCTGTGATGAAAAATTGAAGATTTTAACCAAAGTTGCAAAAATAGGCTTATCTCACCGTTTCCAGCGCTTTTGCGCATCTTGGGCACATCTGTGATGAAAAATTGAAGATTTTAACCAAAGTTGCAAAAATAGGCTTATCTCACCGTTTCCAGCGCTTTTGCGCATCTTGGGCACATCTGTGATGAAAAATTGAAGATTTTAACCATTGTTGCAAAAATAGGCTTATCTCCCCGTTTCCAGCACTTTTTGGCACTTAGAGACAATCTGACAGTAGAAACCGTGCAGTTGCTACTTTTTCATTGGGGTTTCCAAAACTTAAAATCTTTTTTTTAAAGAGTTCCTTTAGAGTTGAAACCAAGATTTCAAATTATCCTTTTTCATTATTATAATCCACTGTATGCATTTTAAGTATCAAGGAATTTGACTGAAGGCCTTTTGAGAAAACACGTTGATTAGTGACCCTATTTCATTATGGCAGTCAAACCACTGATTTTCAACTTTGGTCTATGAAACCTCCAAACCTTAAACATTGTTGCAAAATTAGGCTTATCTCACCGTTTCCAGCACTTTTGTGCACCTTGGGCATATCTGTGATGAAAAAATGAAGATTTTAACCAAAGTTGCAAAAATAGGCTTATCTCACCGTTTCCAGCGCTTTTGTGCATCTTGGACACATCTGTGATGAAAAATTGAAGATTTTAACCATTGTTGCAAAAATAGGCTTATCTCACCGTTTCCAGCGCTTTTGTGCATCTTGGACACATCTGTGATGAAAAATTGAAGATTTTAACCAAAGTTGCAAAAATAGGCTTATCTCACCGTTTCCAGCGCTTTTGTGCATCTTGGGCACATCTGTGATGAAAAATTGAAGATTTTAACCAAAGTTGCAAAAATAGGCTTATCTCACCGTTTCCAGCGCTTTTGTGCATCTTGGACACATCTGTGATGAAAAATTGAAGATTTTAACCATTGTTGCAAAAATAGGCTTATCTCCCCGTTTCCAGCACTTTTTGGCACTTAGAGCGAATCTGACAGTAGGAACCGTGCAGTTGCTACTTTTTCATTGGGGTTTCCAAAACTTAAAATCTTTTTTTTAAAGAGTTCCTTTAGAGTTGAAACCAAGATTTCAAATTATCCTTTTTCATTATTATAATCCACTGTATGCATTTTAAGTATCAAGGAATTTGACTGAAGGCCTTTTGAGAAAACACGTTGATTAGTGACCCTATTTCATTATGGCAGTCAAACCACTGATTTTCAACTTTAGTCTATGAAACCTCCAAACCTTAAACATTGTTGCAAAATTAGGCTTATCTCACCGTTTCCAGCACTTTTGGGCATCTTGGGCACATCTGTGATGAAAAATTGAAGATTTTAACCAAAGTTGCAAAAATAGGCTTATCTCACCGTTTCAAGCGCTTTTGCGCATCTTGGGCACATCTGTGATGAAAAATTGAAGATTTTAACCAAAGTTGCAAAAATAGGCTTATCTCACCGTTTCCAGCACTTTTGTGCACCTTGGGCATATCTGTGATGAAAAATTTAAGATTTTAACCAAAGTTGCAAAAATAGGCTTATCTCACCGTTTCCAGCGCTTTTGCGCATCTTGGGCACATCTGTGATGAAAAATTGAAGATTTTAACCAAAGTTGCAAAAATAGGCTTATCTCACCGTTTCAAGCGCTTTTGCGCATCTTGGGCACATCTGTGATGAAAAATTGAAGATTTTAACCATTGTTGCAAAAATAGGCTTATCTCCCCGTTTCCAGCTCTTTTTGGCACTTAGAGCGAATCTGACAGTAGAAACCGTGCAGTTGCTACTTTTTCATTGGGGTTTCCAAAACTTAAAATCTTTTTTTTAAAGAGTTCCTTTAGAGTTGAAACCAAGATTTCAAATTATCCTTTTTCATTATTATAATCCACTGTATGCATTTTAAGTATCAAGGAATTTGACTGAAGGCCTTTTGAGAAAACACGTTGATTAGTGACCCTATTTCATTATGGCAGTCAAACCACTGATTTTCAACTTTAGTCTATGAAACCTCCAAACCTTAAACATTGTTGCAAAATTAGGCTTATCTCACCGTTTCCAGCACTTTTGCGCACCTTGGGCACATCTGTGATGAAAAATTTAAGATTTTAACCAAAGTTGCAAAAATAGGCTTATCTCACCGTTTCCAGCGCTTTTGCGAATCTTGGGCACATCTGTGATGAAAAATTGAAGATTTTAACCATTGTTGCAAAAATAGGCTTATCTCACCGTTTCCAGCGCTTTTGTGCATCTTGGACACATCTGTGATGAAAAATTGAAGATTTTAACCAAAGTTGCAAAAATAGGCTTATCTCACCGTTTCCAGCGCTTTTGTGCATCTTGGGCACATCTGTGATGAAAAATTGAAGATTTTAACCAAAGTTGCAAAAATAGGCTTATCTCACCGTTTCCAGCGCTTTTGTGCATCTTGGGCACATCTGTGATGAAAAATTGAAGATTTTAACCAAAGTTGCAAAAATAGGCTTATCTCACCGTTTCCAGCGCTTTTGCGCATCTTGGGCACATCTGTGATGAAAAATTGAAGATTTTAACCATTGTTGCAAAAATAGGCTTATCTCCCCGTTTCCAGCACTTTTTGGCACTTAGAGCCAATCTGACAGTAGAAACCGTGCAGTTGCTACTTTTTCATTGGGGTTTCCAAAACTTAAAATCTTTTTTTGAAAGAGTTCCTTTAGAGTTGAAACCAAGATTTCAAATTATCCTTTTTCATTATTATAATCCACTGTATGCATTTTAAGTATCAAGGAATTTGACTGAAGGCCTTTTGAGAAAACACGTTGATTAGTGACCCTATTTCATTATGGCAGTAAAACCACTGATTTTCAACTTTGGTCTATGAAACCTCCAAACCTTAAACATTGTTGCAAAATTAGGCTTATCTCACCGTTTCCAGCACTTTTGTGCACCTTGGGCATATCTGTGATGAAAAAATGAAGATTTTAACCAAAGTTGCAAAAATAGGCTTATCTCACCGTTTCCAGCGCTTTTGCGAATCTTGGGCACATCTGTGATGAAAAATTGAAGATTTTAACCAAAGTTGCAAAAATAGGCTTATCTCACCGTTTCAAGCGCTTTTGCGCATCTTGGGCACATCTGTGATGAAAAATTGAAGATTTTAACCATTGTTGCAAAAATAGGCTTATCTCCCCGTTTCCAGCACTTTTTGGCACTTAGAGCCAATCTGACAGTAGAAACCGTGCAGTTGCTACTTTTTCATTGGGGTTTCCAAAACTTAAAATCTTTTTTTTAAAGAGTTCCTTTAGAGTTGAAACCAAGATTTCAAATTATCCTTTTTCATTATTATAATCCACTGTATGCATTTTAAGTATCAAGGAATTTGACTGAAGGCCTTTTGAGAAAACACGTTGATTAGTGACCCTATTTCATTATGGCAGTCAAACCACTGATTTTCAACTTTGGTCTATGAAACCTCCTAACCTTAAACATTGTTGCAAAATTAGGCTTATCTCACCGTTTCCAGCACTTTTGTGCACCTTGGGCATATCTGCGATGAAAAAATGAAGATTTTAACCAAAGTTGCAAAAATAGGCTTATCTCACCGTTTCAAGCGCTTTTGCGCATCTTGGGCACATCTGTGATGAAAAATTGAAGATTTTAACCATTGTTGCAAAAATAGGCTTATCTCACCGTTTCCAGCGCTTTTGTGCATCTTGGACACATCTGTGATGAAAAATTGAAGATTTTAACCAAAGTTGCAAAAATAGGCTTATCTCACCGTTTCCAGCGCTTTTGTGCATCTTGGGCACATCTGTGATGAAAAATTGAAGATTTTAACCAAAGTTGCAAAAATAGGCTTATCTCACCGTTTCCAGCGCTTTTGCGCATCTTGGGCACATCTGTGATGAAAAATTGAAGATTTTAACCAAAGTTGCAAAAATAGGCTTATCTCACCGTTTCCAGCGCTTTTGCGCATCTTGGGCACATCTGTGATGAAAAATTGAAGATTTTAACCATTGTTGCAAAAATAGGCTTATCTCCCCGTTTCCAGCACTTTTTGGCACTTAGAGCCAATCTGACAGTAGAAACCGTGCAGTTGCTACTTTTTCATTGGGGTTTCCAAAACTTAAAATCTTTTTTTTAAAGAGTTCCTTTAGAGTTGAAACCAAGATTTCAAATTATCCTTTTTCATTATTATAATCCACTGTATGCATTTTAAGTATCAAGGAATTTGACTGAAGGCCTTTTGAGAAAACACGTTGATTAGTGACCCTATTTCATTATGGCAGTCAAACCACTGATTTTCAACTTTAGTCTATGAAACCTCCAAACCTTAAACATTGTTGCAAAATTAGGCTTATCTCACCGTTTCCAGCACTTTTGCGCACCTTGGGCACATCTGTGATGAAAAATTTAAGATTTTAACCAAAGTTGCAAAAATAGGCTTATCTCACCGTTTCCAGCGCTTTTGCGAATCTTGGGCACATCTGTGATGAAAAATTGAAGATTTTAACCAAAGTTGCAAAAATAGGCTTATCTCACCGTTTCAAGCGCTTTTGCGCATCTTGGGCACATCTGTGATGAAAAATTGAAGATTTTAACCAAAGTTGCAAAAATAGGCTTATCTCACCGTTTCCAGCGCTTTTGCGCATCTTGGACACATCTGTGATGAAAAATTGAAGATTTTAACCAAAGTTGCAAAAATAGGCTTATCTCACCGTTTCCAGCGCTTTTGCGCATCTTGGGCACATCTGTGATGAAAAATTGAAGATTTTAACCAAAGTTGCAAAAATAGGCTTATCTCACCGTTTCAAGCGCTTTTGCGCATCTTGGGCACATCTGTGATGAAAAATTGAAGATTTTAACCATTGTTGCAAAAATAGGCTTATCTCACCGTTTCCAGCGCTTTTGTGCATCTTGGACACATCTGTGATGAAAAATTGAAGATTTTAACCAAAGTTGCAAAAATAGGCTTATCTCACCGTTTCCAGCGCTTTTGTGCATCTTGGGCACATCTGTGATGAAAAATTGAAGATTTTAACCAAAGTTGCAAAAATAGGCTTATCTCACCGTTTCCAGCGCTTTTGTGCATCTTGGGCACATCTGTGATGAAAAATTGAAGATTTTAACCAAAGTTGCAAAAATAGGCTTATCTCACCGTTTCCAGCGCTTTTGTGCATCTTGGGCACATCTGTGATGAAAAATTGAAGATTTTAACCAAAGTTGCAAAAATAGGCTTATCTCACCGTTTCAAGCGCTTTTGCGCATCTTGGGCACATCTGTGATGAAAAATTGAAGATTTTAACCAAAGTTGCAAAAATAGGCTTATCTCACCGTTTCCAGCGCTTTTGTGCATCTTGGACACATCTGTGATTAAAAATTGAAGATTTTAACCATTGTTGCAAAAATAGGCTTATCTCCCCGTTTCCAGCTCTTTTTGGCACTTAGAGCGAATCTGACAGTAGAAACCGTGCAGTTGCTACTTTTTCATTGGGGTTTCCAAAACTTAAAATCTTTTTTTTAAAGAGTTCCTTTAGAGTTGAAACCAAGATTTCAAATTATCCTTTTTCATTATTATAATCCACTGTATGCATTTTAAGTATCAAGGAATTTGACTGAAGGCCTTTTGAGAAAACACGTTGATTAGTGACCCTATTTCATTATGGCAGTCAAACCACTGATTTTCAACTTTAGTCTATGAAACCTCCAAACCTTAAACATTGTTGCAAAATTAGGCTTATCTCACCGTTTCCAGCACTTTTGCGCACCTTGGGCACATCTGTGATGAAAAATTTAAGATTTTAAACAAAGTTGCAAAAATAGGCTTATCTCACCGTTTCCAGCGCTTTTGCGAATCTTGGGCACATCTGTGATGAAAAATTGAAGATTTTAACCAAAGTTGCAAAAATAGGCTTATCTCACCGTTTCAAGCGCTTTTGCGCATCTTGGGCACATCTGTGATGAAAAATTGAAGATTTTAACCAAAGTTGCAAAAATAGGCTTATCTCACCGTTTCAAGCGCTTTTGCGCATCTTGGGCACATCTGTGATGAAAAATTGAAGATTTTAACCAAAGTTGCAAAAATAGGCTTATCTCACCGTTTCCAGCGCTTTTGCGCATCTTGGACACATCTGTGATGAAAAATTGAAGATTTTAACCAAAGTTGCAAAAATAGGCTTATCTCACCGTTTCCAGCGCTTTTGCGCATCTTGGGCACATCTGTGATGAAAAATTGAAGATTTTAACCAAAGTTGCAAAAATAGGCTTATCTCACCGTTTCCAGCGCTTTTGCGCATCTTGGGCACATCTGTGATGAAAAATTGAAGATTTTAACCATTGTTGCAAAAATAGGCTTATCTCCCCGTTTCCAGCACTTTTTGGCACTTAGAGACAATCTGACAGTAGAAACCGTGCAGTTGCTACTTTTTCATTGGGGTTTCCAAAACTTAAAATCTTTTTTTTAAAGAGTTCCTTTAGAGTTGAAACCAAGATTTCAAATTATCCTTTTTCATTATTATAATCCACTGTATGCATTTTAAGTATCAAGGAATTTGACTGAAGGCCTTTTGAGAAAACACGTTGATTAGTGACCCTATTTCATTATGGCAGTCAAACCACTGATTTTCAACTTTGGTCTATGAAACCTCCAAACCTTAAACATTGTTGCAAAATTAGGCTTATCTCACCGTTTCCAGCACTTTTGTGCACCTTGGGCATATCTGTGATGAAAAAATGAAGATTTTAACCAAAGTTGCAAAAATAGGCTTATCTCACCGTTTCCAGCGCTTTTGTGCATCTTGGACACATCTGTGATGAAAAATTGAAGATTTTAACCATTGTTGCAAAAATAGGCTTATCTCACCGTTTCCAGCGCTTTTGTGCATCTTGGACACATCTGTGATGAAAAATTGAAGATTTTAACCAAAGTTGCAAAAATAGGCTTATCTCACCGTTTCCAGCGCTTTTGTGCATCTTGGGCACATCTGTGATGAAAAATTGAAGATTTTAACCAAAGTTGCAAAAATAGGCTTATCTCACCGTTTCCAGCGCTTTTGTGCATCTTGGACACATCTGTGATGAAAAATTGAAGATTTTAACCATTGTTGCAAAAATAGGCTTATCTCCCCGTTTCCAGCACTTTTTGGCACTTAGAGCGAATCTGACAGTAGGAACCGTGCAGTTGCTACTTTTTCATTGGGGTTTCCAAAACTTAAAATCTTTTTTTTAAAGAGTTCCTTTAGAGTTGAAACCAAGATTTCAAATTATCCTTTTTCATTATTATAATCCACTGTATGCATTTTAAGTATCAAGGAATTTGACTGAAGGCCTTTTGAGAAAACACGTTGATTAGTGACCCTATTTCATTATGGCAGTCAAACCACTGATTTTCAACTTTAGTCTATGAAACCTCCAAACCTTAAACATTGTTGCAAAATTAGGCTTATCTCACCGTTTCCAGCACTTTTGGGCATCTTGGGCACATCTGTGATGAAAAATTGAAGATTTTAACCAAAGTTGCAAAAATAGGCTTATCTCACCGTTTCAAGCGCTTTTGCGCATCTTGGGCACATCTGTGATGAAAAATTGAAGATTTTAACCAAAGTTGCAAAAATAGGCTTATCTCACCGTTTCCAGCACTTTTGTGCACCTTGGGCATATCTGTGATGAAAAATTTAAGATTTTAACCAAAGTTGCAAAAATAGGCTTATCTCACCGTTTCCAGCGCTTTTGCGCATCTTGGGCACATCTGTGATGAAAAATTGAAGATTTTAACCAAAGTTGCAAAAATAGGCTTATCTCACCGTTTCAAGCGCTTTTGCGCATCTTGGGCACATCTGTGATGAAAAATTGAAGATTTTAACCATTGTTGCAAAAATAGGCTTATCTCCCCGTTTCCAGCTCTTTTTGGCACTTAGAGCGAATCTGACAGTAGAAACCGTGCAGTTGCTACTTTTTCATTGGGGTTTCCAAAACTTAAAATCTTTTTTTTAAAGAGTTCCTTTAGAGTTGAAACCAAGATTTCAAATTATCCTTTTTCATTATTATAATCCACTGTATGCATTTTAAGTATCAAGGAATTTGACTGAAGGCCTTTTGAGAAAACACGTTGATTAGTGACCCTATTTCATTATGGCAGTCAAACCACTGATTTTCAACTTTAGTCTATGAAACCTCCAAACCTTAAACATTGTTGCAAAATTAGGCTTATCTCACCGTTTCCAGCACTTTTGCGCACCTTGGGCACATCTGTGATGAAAAATTTAAGATTTTAACCAAAGTTGCAAAAATAGGCTTATCTCACCGTTTCCAGCGCTTTTGCGAATCTTGGGCACATCTGTGATGAAAAATTGAAGATTTTAACCATTGTTGCAAAAATAGGCTTATCTCACCGTTTCCAGCGCTTTTGTGCATCTTGGACACATCTGTGATGAAAAATTGAAGATTTTAACCAAAGTTGCAAAAATAGGCTTATCTCACCGTTTCCAGCGCTTTTGTGCATCTTGGGCACATCTGTGATGAAAAATTGAAGATTTTAACCAAAGTTGCAAAAATAGGCTTATCTCACCGTTTCCAGCGCTTTTGTGCATCTTGGGCACATCTGTGATGAAAAATTGAAGATTTTAACCAAAGTTGCAAAAATAGGCTTATCTCACCGTTTCCAGCGCTTTTGCGCATCTTGGGCACATCTGTGATGAAAAATTGAAGATTTTAACCATTGTTGCAAAAATAGGCTTATCTCCCCGTTTCCAGCACTTTTTGGCACTTAGAGCCAATCTGACAGTAGAAACCGTGCAGTTGCTACTTTTTCATTGGGGTTTCCAAAACTTAAAATCTTTTTTTGAAAGAGTTCCTTTAGAGTTGAAACCAAGATTTCAAATTATCCTTTTTCATTATTATAATCCACTGTATGCATTTTAAGTATCAAGGAATTTGACTGAAGGCCTTTTGAGAAAACACGTTGATTAGTGACCCTATTTCATTATGGCAGTAAAACCACTGATTTTCAACTTTGGTCTATGAAACCTCCAAACCTTAAACATTGTTGCAAAATTAGGCTTATCTCACCGTTTCCAGCACTTTTGTGCACCTTGGGCATATCTGTGATGAAAAAATGAAGATTTTAACCAAAGTTGCAAAAATAGGCTTATCTCACCGTTTCCAGCGCTTTTGCGAATCTTGGGCACATCTGTGATGAAAAATTGAAGATTTTAACCAAAGTTGCAAAAATAGGCTTATCTCACCGTTTCAAGCGCTTTTGCGCATCTTGGGCACATCTGTGATGAAAAATTGAAGATTTTAACCATTGTTGCAAAAATAGGCTTATCTCCCCGTTTCCAGCACTTTTTGGCACTTAGAGCCAATCTGACAGTAGAAACCGTGCAGTTGCTACTTTTTCATTGGGGTTTCCAAAACTTAAAATCTTTTTTTTAAAGAGTTCCTTTAGAGTTGAAACCAAGATTTCAAATTATCCTTTTTCATTATTATAATCCACTGTATGCATTTTAAGTATCAAGGAATTTGACTGAAGGCCTTTTGAGAAAACACGTTGATTAGTGACCCTATTTCATTATGGCAGTCAAACCACTGATTTTCAACTTTGGTCTATGAAACCTCCTAACCTTAAACATTGTTGCAAAATTAGGCTTATCTCACCGTTTCCAGCACTTTTGTGCACCTTGGGCATATCTGCGATGAAAAAATGAAGATTTTAACCAAAGTTGCAAAAATAGGCTTATCTCACCGTTTCAAGCGCTTTTGCGCATCTTGGGCACATCTGTGATGAAAAATTGAAGATTTTAACCATTGTTGCAAAAATAGGCTTATCTCACCGTTTCCAGCGCTTTTGTGCATCTTGGACACATCTGTGATGAAAAATTGAAGATTTTAACCAAAGTTGCAAAAATAGGCTTATCTCACCGTTTCCAGCGCTTTTGTGCATCTTGGGCACATCTGTGATGAAAAATTGAAGATTTTAACCAAAGTTGCAAAAATAGGCTTATCTCACCGTTTCCAGCGCTTTTGCGCATCTTGGGCACATCTGTGATGAAAAATTGAAGATTTTAACCAAAGTTGCAAAAATAGGCTTATCTCACCGTTTCCAGCGCTTTTGCGCATCTTGGGCACATCTGTGATGAAAAATTGAAGATTTTAACCATTGTTGCAAAAATAGGCTTATCTCCCCGTTTCCAGCACTTTTTGGCACTTAGAGCCAATCTGACAGTAGAAACCGTGCAGTTGCTACTTTTTCATTGGGGTTTCCAAAACTTAAAATCTTTTTTTTAAAGAGTTCCTTTAGAGTTGAAACCAAGATTTCAAATTATCCTTTTTCATTATTATAATCCACTGTATGCATTTTAAGTATCAAGGAATTTGACTGAAGGCCTTTTGAGAAAACACGTTGATTAGTGACCCTATTTCATTATGGCAGTCAAACCACTGATTTTCAACTTTAGTCTATGAAACCTCCAAACCTTAAACATTGTTGCAAAATTAGGCTTATCTCACCGTTTCCAGCACTTTTGCGCACCTTGGGCACATCTGTGATGAAAAATTTAAGATTTTAACCAAAGTTGCAAAAATAGGCTTATCTCACCGTTTCCAGCGCTTTTGCGAATCTTGGGCACATCTGTGATGAAAAATTGAAGATTTTAACCAAAGTTGCAAAAATAGGCTTATCTCACCGTTTCAAGCGCTTTTGCGCATCTTGGGCACATCTGTGATGAAAAATTGAAGATTTTAACCAAAGTTGCAAAAATAGGCTTATCTCACCGTTTCCAGCGCTTTTGCGCATCTTGGACACATCTGTGATGAAAAATTGAAGATTTTAACCAAAGTTGCAAAAATAGGCTTATCTCACCGTTTCCAGCGCTTTTGCGCATCTTGGGCACATCTGTGATGAAAAATTGAAGATTTTAACCAAAGTTGCAAAAATAGGCTTATCTCACCGTTTCAAGCGCTTTTGCGCATCTTGGGCACATCTGTGATGAAAAATTGAAGATTTTAACCATTGTTGCAAAAATAGGCTTATCTCACCGTTTCCAGCGCTTTTGTGCATCTTGGACACATCTGTGATGAAAAATTGAAGATTTTAACCAAAGTTGCAAAAATAGGCTTATCTCACCGTTTCCAGCGCTTTTGTGCATCTTGGGCACATCTGTGATGAAAAATTGAAGATTTTAACCAAAGTTGCAAAAATAGGCTTATCTCACCGTTTCCAGCGCTTTTGTGCATCTTGGGCACATCTGTGATGAAAAATTGAAGATTTTAACCAAAGTTGCAAAAATAGGCTTATCTCACCGTTTCCAGCGCTTTTGTGCATCTTGGGCACATCTGTGATGAAAAATTGAAGATTTTAACCAAAGTTGCAAAAATAGGCTTATCTCACCGTTTCAAGCGCTTTTGCGCATCTTGGGCACATCTGTGATGAAAAATTGAAGATTTTAACCAAAGTTGCAAAAATAGGCTTATCTCACCGTTTCCAGCGCTTTTGTGCATCTTGGACACATCTGTGATTAAAAATTGAAGATTTTAACCATTGTTGCAAAAATAGGCTTATCTCCCCGTTTCCAGCTCTTTTTGGCACTTAGAGCGAATCTGACAGTAGAAACCGTGCAGTTGCTACTTTTTCATTGGGGTTTCCAAAACTTAAAATCTTTTTTTTAAAGAGTTCCTTTAGAGTTGAAACCAAGATTTCAAATTATCCTTTTTCATTATTATAATCCACTGTATGCATTTTAAGTATCAAGGAATTTGACTGAAGGCCTTTTGAGAAAACACGTTGATTAGTGACCCTATTTCATTATGGCAGTCAAACCACTGATTTTCAACTTTAGTCTATGAAACCTCCAAACCTTAAACATTGTTGCAAAATTAGGCTTATCTCACCGTTTCCAGCACTTTTGCGCACCTTGGGCACATCTGTGATGAAAAATTTAAGATTTTAAACAAAGTTGCAAAAATAGGCTTATCTCACCGTTTCCAGCGCTTTTGCGAATCTTGGGCACATCTGTGATGAAAAATTGAAGATTTTAACCAAAGTTGCAAAAATAGGCTTATCTCACCGTTTCAAGCGCTTTTGCGCATCTTGGGCACATCTGTGATGAAAAATTGAAGATTTTAACCAAAGTTGCAAAAATAGGCTTATCTCACCGTTTCAAGCGCTTTTGCGCATCTTGGGCACATCTGTGATGAAAAATTGAAGATTTTAACCAAAGTTGCAAAAATAGGCTTATCTCACCGTTTCCAGCGCTTTTGCGCATCTTGGACACATCTGTGATGAAAAATTGAAGATTTTAACCAAAGTTGCAAAAATAGGCTTATCTCACCGTTTCCAGCGCTTTTGCGCATCTTGGGCACATCTGTGATGAAAAATTGAAGATTTTAACCAAAGTTGCAAAAATAGGCTTATCTCACCGTTTCCAGCGCTTTTGCGCATCTTGGGCACATCTGTGATGAAAAATTGAAGATTTTAACCATTGTTGCAAAAATAGGCTTATCTCCCCGTTTCCAGCACTTTTTGGCACTTAGAGACAATCTGACAGTAGAAACCGTGCAGTTGCTACTTTTTCATTGGGGTTTCCAAAACTTAAAATCTTTTTTTTAAAGAGTTCCTTTAGAGTTGAAACCAAGATTTCAAATTATCCTTTTTCATTATTATAATCCACTGTATGCATTTTAAGTATCAAGGAATTTGACTGAAGGCCTTTTGAGAAAACACGTTGATTAGTGACCCTATTTCATTATGGCAGTCAAACCACTGATTTTCAACTTTGGTCTATGAAACCTCCAAACCTTAAACATTGTTGCAAAATTAGGCTTATCTCACCGTTTCCAGCACTTTTGTGCACCTTGGGCATATCTGTGATGAAAAAATGAAGATTTTAACCAAAGTTGCAAAAATAGGCTTATCTCACCGTTTCCAGCGCTTTTGTGCATCTTGGACACATCTGTGATGAAAAATTGAAGATTTTAACCATTGTTGCAAAAATAGGCTTATCTCACCGTTTCCAGCGCTTTTGTGCATCTTGGACACATCTGTGATGAAAAATTGAAGATTTTAACCAAAGTTGCAAAAATAGGCTTATCTCACCGTTTCCAGCGCTTTTGTGCATCTTGGGCACATCTGTGATGAAAAATTGAAGATTTTAACCAAAGTTGCAAAAATAGGCTTATCTCACCGTTTCCAGCGCTTTTGTGCATCTTGGACACATCTGTGATGAAAAATTGAAGATTTTAACCATTGTTGCAAAAATAGGCTTATCTCCCCGTTTCCAGCACTTTTTGGCACTTAGAGCGAATCTGACAGTAGGAACCGTGCAGTTGCTACTTTTTCATTGGGGTTTCCAAAACTTAAAATCTTTTTTTTAAAGAGTTCCTTTAGAGTTGAAACCAAGATTTCAAATTATCCTTTTTCATTATTATAATCCACTGTATGCATTTTAAGTATCAAGGAATTTGACTGAAGGCCTTTTGAGAAAACACGTTGATTAGTGACCCTATTTCATTATGGCAGTCAAACCACTGATTTTCAACTTTAGTCTATGAAACCTCCAAACCTTAAACATTGTTGCAAAATTAGGCTTATCTCACCGTTTCCAGCACTTTTGGGCATCTTGGGCACATCTGTGATGAAAAATTGAAGATTTTAACCAAAGTTGCAAAAATAGGCTTATCTCACCGTTTCCAGCACTTTTGTGCACCTTGGGCATATCTGTGATGAAAAATTTAAGATTTTAACCAAAGTTGCAAAAATAGGCTTATCTCACCGTTTCCAGCGCTTTTGCGCATCTTGGGCACATCTGTGATGAAAAATTGAAGATTTTAACCATTGTTGCAAAAATAGGCTTATCTCACCGTTTCCAGCGCTTTTGTGCATCTTGGACACATCTGTGATGAAAAATTGAAGATTTTAACCAAAGTTGCAAAAATAGGCTTATCTCACCGTTTCCAGCGCTTTTGTGCATCTTGGGCACATCTGTGATGAAAAATTGAAGATTTTAACCAAAGTTGCAAAAATAGGCTTATCTCACCGTTTCCAGCGCTTTTGTGCATCTTGGGCACATCTGTGATGAAAAATTGAAGATTTTAACCAAAGTTGCAAAAATAGGCTTATCTCACCGTTTCCAGCGCTTTTGCGCATCTTGGGCACATCTGTGATGAAAAATTGAAGATTTTAACCATTGTTGCAAAAATAGGCTTATCTCCCCGTTTCCAGCACTTTTTGGCACTTAGAGCCAATCTGACAGTAGAAACCGTGCAGTTGCTACTTTTTCATTGGGGTTTCCAAAACTTAAAATCTTTTTTTGAAAGAGTTCCTTTAGAGTTGAAACCAAGATTTCAAATTATCCTTTTTCATTATTATAATCCACTGTATGCATTTTAAGTATCAAGGAATTTGACTGAAGGCCTTTTGAGAAAACACGTTGATTAGTGACCCTATTTCATTATGGCAGTAAAACCACTGATTTTCAACTTTGGTCTATGAAACCTCCAAACCTTAAACATTGTTGCAAAATTAGGCTTATCTCACCGTTTCCAGCACTTTTGTGCACCTTGGGCATATCTGTGATGAAAAAATGAAGATTTTAACCAAAGTTGCAAAAATAGGCTTATCTCACCGTTTCCAGCGCTTTTGCGAATCTTGGGCACATCTGTGATGAAAAATTGAAGATTTTAACCAAAGTTGCAAAAATAGGCTTATCTCACCGTTTCAAGCGCTTTTGCGCATCTTGGGCACATCTGTGATGAAAAATTGAAGATTTTAACCATTGTTGCAAAAATAGGCTTATCTCCCCGTTTCCAGCACTTTTTGGCACTTAGAGCCAATCTGACAGTAGAAACCGTGCAGTTGCTACTTTTTCATTGGGGTTTCCAAAACTTAAAATCTTTTTTTTAAAGAGTTCCTTTAGAGTTGAAACCAAGATTTCAAATTATCCTTTTTCATTATTATAATCCACTGTATGCATTTTAAGTATCAAGGAATTTGACTGAAGGCCTTTTGAGAAAACACGTTGATTAGTGACCCTATTTCATTATGGCAGTCAAACCACTGATTTTCAACTTTGGTCTATGAAACCTCCAAACCTTAAACATTGTTGCAAAATTAGGCTTATCTCACCGTTTCCAGCACTTTTGTGCACCTTGGGCATATCTGTGATGAAAAAATGAAGATTTTAACCAAAGTTGCAAAAATAGGCTTATCTCACCGTTTCAAGCGCTTTTGCGCATCTTGGGCACATCTGTGATGAAAAATTGAAGATTTTAACCATTGTTGCAAAAATAGGCTTATCTCACCGTTTCCAGCGCTTTTGTGCATCTTGGACACATCTGTGATGAAAAATTGAAGATTTTAACCAAAGTTGCAAAAATAGGCTTATCTCACCGTTTCCAGCACTTTTGTGCACCTTGGGCATATCTGTGATGAAAAATTTAAGATTTTAACCAAAGTTGCAAAAATAGGCTTATCTCACCGTTTCCAGCGCTTTTGCGCATCTTGGGCACATCTGTGATGAAAAATTGAAGATTTTAACCAAAGTTGCAAAAATAGGCTTATCTCACCGTTTCAAGCGCTTTTGCGCATCTTGGGCACATCTGTGATGAAAAATTGAAGATTTTAACCAAAGTTGCAAAAATAGGCTTATCTCACCGTTTCCAGCGCTTTTGCGCATCTTGGGCACATCTGTGATGAAAAATTGAAGATTTTAACCAAAGTTGCAAAAATAGGCTTATCTCACCGTTTCAAGCGCTTTTGCGCATCTTGGGCACATCTGTGATGAAAAATTGAAGATTTTAACCAAAGTTGCAAAAATAGGCTTATCTCACCGTTTCCAGCGCTTTTGTGCATCTTGGGCACATCTGTGATGAAAAATTGAAGATTTTAACCATTGTTGCAAAAATAGGCTTATCTCCCCGTTTCCAGCACTTTTTGGCACTTAGAGCCAATCTGACAGTAGAAACCGTGCAGTTGCTACTTTTTCATTGGGGTTTCCAAAACTTAAAATCTTTTTTTTAAAGAGTTCCTTTAGAGTTGAAACCAAGATTTCAAATTATCCTTTTTCATTATTATAATCCACTGTATGCATTTTAAGTATCAAGGAATTTGACTGAAGGCCTTTTGAGAAAACACGTTGATTAGTGACCCTATTTCATTATGGCAGTCAAACCACTGATTTTCAACTTTGGTCTATGAAACCTCCAAACCTTAAACATTGTTGCAAAATTAGGCTTATCTCACCGTTTCCAGCACTTTTGTGCACCTTGGGCATATCTGTGATGAAAAAATGAAGATTTTAACCAAAGTTGCAAAAATAGGCTTATCTCACCGTTTCAAGCGCTTTTGCGCATCTTGGGCACATCTGTGATGAAAAATTGAAGATTTTAACCATTGTTGCAAAAATAGGCTTATCTCACCGTTTCCAGCGCTTTTGTGCATCTTGGACACATCTGTGATGAAAAATTGAAGATTTTAACCAAAGTTGCAAAAATAGGCTTATCTCACCGTTTCCAGCGCTTTTGTGCATCTTGGGCACATCTGTGATGAAAAATTGAAGATTTTAACCAAAGTTGCAAAAATAGGCTTATCTCACCGTTTCCAGCGCTTTTGTGCATCTTGGGCACATCTGTGATGAAAAATTGAAGATTTTAACCAAAGTTGCAAAAATAGGCTTATCTCACCGTTTCCAGCGCTTTTGCGCATCTTGGGCACATCTGTGATGAAAAATTGAAGATTTTAACCATTGTTGCAAAAATAGGCTTATCTCCCCGTTTCCAGCACTTTTTGGCACTTAGAGCCAATCTGACAGTAGAAACCGTGCAGTTGCTACTTTTTCATTGGGGTTTCCAAAACTTAAAATCTTTTTTTTAAAGAGTTCCTTTAGAGTTGAAACCAAGATTTCAAATTATCCTTTTTCATTATTATAATCCACTGTATGCATTTTAAGTATCAAGGAATTTGACTGAAGGCCTTTTGAGAAAACACGTTGATTAGTGACCCTATTTCATTATGGCAGTAAAACCACTGATTTTCAACTTTGGTCTATGAAACCTCCAAACCTTAAACATTGTTGCAAAATTAGGCTTATCTCACCGTTTCCAGCACTTTTGTGCACCTTGGGCATATCTGTGATGAAAAAATGAAGATTTTAACCAAAGTTGCAAAAATAGGCTTATCTCACCGTTTCCAGCGCTTTTGTGCATCTTGGGCACATCTGTGATGAAAAATTGAAGATTTTAACCAAAGTTGCAAAAATAGGCTTATCTCACCGTTTCAAGCGCTTTTGCGCATCTTGGGCACATCTGTGATGAAAAATTGAAGATTTTAACCAAAGTTGCAAAAATAGGCTTATCTCACCGTTTCCAGCGCTTTTGCGCATCTTGGGCACATCTGTGATGAAAAATTGAAGATTTTAACCATTGTTGCAAAAATAGGCTTATCTCCCCGTTTCCAGCACTTTTTGGCACTTAGAGCCAATCTGACAGTAGAAACCGTGCAGTTGCTACTTTTTCATTGGGGTTTCCAAAACTTAAAATCTTTTTTTTAAAGAGTTCCTTTAGAGTTGAAACCAAGATTTCAAATTATCCTTTTTCATTATTATAATCCACTGTATGCATTTTAAGTATCAAGGAATTTGACTGAAGGCCTTTTGAGAAAACACGTTGATTAGTGACCCTATTTCATTATGGCAGTCAAACCACTGATTTTCAACTTTGGTCTATGAAACCTCCAAACCTTAAACATTGTTGCAAAATTAGGCTTATCTCACCGTTTCCAGCACTTTTGTGCACCTTGGGCATATCTGTGATGAAAAAATGAAGATTTTAACCAAAGTTGCAAAAATAGGCTTATCTCACCGTTTCCAGCACTTTTGGGCATCTTGGGCACATCTGTGATGAAAAATTGAAGATTTTAACCAAAGTTGCAAAAATAGGCTTATCTCACCGTTTCCAGCGCTTTTGTGCATCTTGGGCACATCTGTGATGAAAAATTGAAGATTTTAACCAAAGTTGCAAAAATAGACTTATCTCCCCGTTTCCAGCACTTTTTGGCACTTAGAGCGAATCTGACAGTAGAAACCGTGCAGTTGCTACTTTTTCATTGGGGTTTCCAAAACTTAAAATCTTTTTTTTAAAGAGTTCCTTTGGAGTTGAAACCAAGATTTCAAATTATCCTTTTTCATTATTATAATCCACTGTATGCATTTTAAGTATCAAGGAAATTGAGTGAAGGCCTTTTGAGAAAACACGTTGATTAGTGACCCTATTTCATTATGGCAGTCAAACCACTGATTTTCAACTTTAGTCTATGAAACCTCCAAACCTTAAACATTGTTGCAAAATTAGGCTTATCTCACCGTTTCCAGCACTTTTGCGCACCTTGGGCACATCTGTGATGAAAAATTTAAGATTTTAACCATTGTTGCAAAAATAGGCTTATCTCACCGTTTCCAGCGCTTTTGCGCATCTTGGACACATCTGTGATGAAAAATTGAAGATTTTAACCATTGTTGCAAAAATAGGCTTATCTCACCGTTTCCAGCGCTTTTGCGCATCTTGGACACATCTGTGATGAAAAATTGAAGATTTTAACCAAAGTTGCAAAAATAGGCTTATCTCACCCTTTCCAGCGCTTTTGCGCATCTTGGACACATCTGTGATGAAAAATTGAAGATTTTAACCATTGTTGCAAAAATAGGCTTATCTCACCGTTTCCAGCGCTTTTGCGCATCTTGGACACATCTGTGATGAAAAATTGAAGATTTTAACCAAAGTTGCAAAAATAGGCTTATCTCACCGTTTCCAGCGCTTTTGCGCATCTTGGGCACATCTGTGATGAAAAATTGAAGATTTTAACCAAAGTTGCAAAAATAGGCTTATCTCACCGTTTCAAGCGCTTTTGCGCATCTTGGGCACATCTGTGATGAAAAATTGAAGATTTTAACCAAAGTTGCAAAAATAGGCTTATCTCACCGTTTCCAGCGCTTTTGCGCATCTTGGGCACATCTGTGATGAAAAATTGAAGATTTTAACCATTGTTGCAAAAATAGGCTTATCTCCCCGTTTCCAGCACTTTTTGGCACTTAGAGCCAATCTGACAGTAGAAACCGTGCAGTTGCTACTTTTTCATTGGGGTATCCAAAACTTAAAATCTTTTTTTTAAAGAGTTCCTTTAGAGTTGAAACCAAGATTTCAAATTATCCTTTTTCATTATTATAATCCACTGTATGCATTTTAAGTATCAAGGAATTTGACTGAAGGCCTTTTGAGGAAACACGTTGATTAGTGACCCTATTTCATTATGGCAGTCAAACCACTGATTTTCAACTTTGGTCTATGAAACCTCCAAACCTTAAACATTGTTGCAAAATTAGGCTTATCTCACCGTTTCCAGCACTTTTGTGCACCTTGGGCATATCTGTGATGAAAAAATGAAGATTTTAACCAAAGTTGCAAAAATAGGCTTATCTCACCGTTTCCAGCGCTTTTGTGCATCTTGGGCACATCTGTGATGAAAAATTGAAGATTTTAACCAAAGTTGCAAAAATAGGCTTATCTCACCGTTTCAAGCGCTTTTGCGCATCTTGGGCACATCTGTGATGAAAAATTGAAGATTTTAACCAAAGTTGCAAAAATAGGCTTATCTCACCGTTTCCAGCGCTTTTGCGCATCTTGGGCACATCTGTGATGAAAAATTGAAGATTTTAACCATTGTTGCAAAAATAGGCTTATCTCCCCGTTTCCAGCACTTTTTGGCACTTAGAGCCAATCTGACAGTAGAAACCGTGCAGTTGCTACTTTTTCATTGGGGTTTCCAAAACTTAAAATCTTTTTTTTAAAGAGTTCCTTTAGAGTTGAAACCAAGATTTCAAATTATCCTTTTTCATTATTATAATCCACTGTATGCATTTTAAGTATCAAGGAATTTGACTGAAGGCCTTTTGAGAAAACACGTTGATTAGTGACCCTATTTCATTATGGCAGTCAAACCACTGATTTTCAACTTTGGTCTATGAAACCTCCAAACCTTAAACATTGTTGCAAAATTAGGCTTATCTCACCGTTTCCAGCACTTTTGTGCACCTTGGGCATATCTGTGATGAAAAAATGAAGATTTTAACCAAAGTTGCAAAAATAGGCTTATCTCACCGTTTCCAGCACTTTTGGGCATCTTGGGCACATCTGTGATGAAAAATTGAAGATTTTAACCAAAGTTGCAAAAATAGGCTTATCTCACCGTTTCCAGCGCTTTTGTGCATCTTGGGCACATCTGTGATGAAAAATTGAAGATTTTAACCAAAGTTGCAAAAATAGACTTATCTCCCCGTTTCCAGCACTTTTTGGCACTTAGAGCGAATCTGACAGTAGAAACCGTGCAGTTGCTACTTTTTCATTGGGGTTTCCAAAACTTAAAATCTTTTTTTTAAAGAGTTCCTTTGGAGTTGAAACCAAGATTTCAAATTATCCTTTTTCATTATTATAATCCACTGTATGCATTTTAAGTATCAAGGAAATTGAGTGAAGGCCTTTTGAGAAAACACGTTGATTAGTGACCCTATTTCATTATGGCAGTCAAACCACTGATTTTCAACTTTAGTCTATGAAACCTCCAAACCTTAAACATTGTTGCAAAATTAGGCTTATCTCACCGTTTCCAGCACTTTTGCGCACCTTGGGCACATCTGTGATGAAAAATTTAAGATTTTAACCATTGTTGCAAAAATAGGCTTATCTCACCGTTTCCAGCGCTTTTGCGCATCTTGGACACATCTGTGATGAAAAATTGAAGATTTTAACCATTGTTGCAAAAATAGGCTTATCTCACCGTTTCCAGCGCTTTTGCGCATCTTGGACACATCTGTGATGAAAAATTGAAGATTTTAACCAAAGTTGCAAAAATAGGCTTATCTCACCCTTTCCAGCGCTTTTGCGCATCTTGGACACATCTGTGATGAAAAATTGAAGATTTTAACCATTGTTGCAAAAATAGGCTTATCTCACCGTTTCCAGCGCTTTTGCGCATCTTGGACACATCTGTGATGAAAAATTGAAGATTTTAACCAAAGTTGCAAAAATAGGCTTATCTCACCGTTTCCAGCGCTTTTGCGCATCTTGGGCACATCTGTGATGAAAAATTGAAGATTTTAACCAAAGTTGCAAAAATAGGCTTATCTCACCGTTTCAAGCGCTTTTGCGCATCTTGGGCACATCTGTGATGAAAAATTGAAGATTTTAACCAAAGTTGCAAAAATAGGCTTATCTCACCGTTTCCAGCGCTTTTGCGCATCTTGGGCACATCTGTGATGAAAAATTGAAGATTTTAACCATTGTTGCAAAAATAGGCTTATCTCCCCGTTTCCAGCACTTTTTGGCACTTAGAGCCAATCTGACAGTAGAAACCGTGCAGTTGCTACTTTTTCATTGGGGTATCCAAAACTTAAAATCTTTTTTTTAAAGAGTTCCTTTAGAGTTGAAACCAAGATTTCAAATTATCCTTTTTCATTATTATAATCCACTGTATGCATTTTAAGTATCAAGGAATTTGACTGAAGGCCTTTTGAGGAAACACGTTGATTAGTGACCCTATTTCATTATGGCAGTCAAACCACTGATTTTCAACTTTGGTCTATGAAACCTCCAAACCTTAAACATTGTTGCAAAATTAGGCTTATCTCACCGTTTCCAGCACTTTTGTGCACCTTGGGCATATCTGTGATGAAAAAATGAAGATTTTAACCAAAGTTGCAAAAATAGGCTTATCTCACCGTTTCCAGCGCTTTTGTGCATCTTGGGCACATCTGTGATGAAAAATTGAAGATTTTAACCAAAGTTGCAAAAATAGGCTTATCTCACCGTTTCAAGCGCTTTTGCGCATCTTGGGCACATCTGTGATGAAAAATTGAAGATTTTAACCAAAGTTGCAAAAATAGGCTTATCTCACCGTTTCCAGCGCTTTTGCGCATCTTGGGCACATCTGTGATGAAAAATTGAAGATTTTAACCATTGTTGCAAAAATAGGCTTATCTCCCCGTTTCCAGCACTTTTTGGCACTTAGAGCCAATCTGACAGTAGAAACCGTGCAGTTGCTACTTTTTCATTGGGGTTTCCAAAACTTAAAATCTTTTTTTTAAAGAGTTCCTTTAGAGTTGAAACCAAGATTTCAAATTATCCTTTTTCATTATTATAATCCACTGTATGCATTTTAAGTATCAAGGAATTTGACTGAAGGCCTTTTGAGAAAACACGTTGATTAGTGACCCTATTTCATTATGGCAGTCAAACCACTGATTTTCAACTTTGGTCTATGAAACCTCCAAACCTTAAACATTGTTGCAAAATTAGGCTTATCTCACCGTTTCCAGCACTTTTGTGCACCTTGGGCATATCTGTGATGAAAAAATGAAGATTTTAACCAAAGTTGCAAAAATAGGCTTATCTCACCGTTTCCAGCACTTTTGGGCATCTTGGGCACATCTGTGATGAAAAATTGAAGATTTTAACCAAAGTTGCAAAAATAGGCTTATCTCACCGTTTCCAGCGCTTTTGTGCATCTTGGGCACATCTGTGATGAAAAATTGAAGATTTTAACCAAAGTTGCAAAAATAGACTTATCTCCCCGTTTCCAGCACTTTTTGGCACTTAGAGCGAATCTGACAGTAGAAACCGTGCAGTTGCTACTTTTTCATTGGGGTTTCCAAAACTTAAAATCTTTTTTTTAAAGAGTTCCTTTGGAGTTGAAACCAAGATTTCAAATTATCCTTTTTCATTATTATAATCCACTGTATGCATTTTAAGTATCAAGGAAATTGAGTGAAGGCCTTTTGAGAAAACACGTTGATTAGTGACCCTATTTCATTATGGCAGTCAAACCACTGATTTTCAACTTTAGTCTATGAAACCTCCAAACCTTAAACATTGTTGCAAAATTAGGCTTATCTCACCGTTTCCAGCACTTTTGCGCACCTTGGGCACATCTGTGATGAAAAATTTAAGATTTTAACCATTGTTGCAAAAATAGGCTTATCTCACCGTTTCCAGCGCTTTTGCGCATCTTGGACACATCTGTGATGAAAAATTGAAGATTTTAACCATTGTTGCAAAAATAGGCTTATCTCACCGTTTCCAGCGCTTTTGCGCATCTTGGACACATCTGTGATGAAAAATTGAAGATTTTAACCAAAGTTGCAAAAATAGGCTTATCTCACCGTTTCCAGCGCTTTTGCGCATCTTGGGCACATCTGTGATGAAAAATTGAAGATTTTAACCAAAGTTGCAAAAATAGGCTTATCTCACCGTTTCCAGCACTTTTTGGCACTTAGAGCGAATCTGACAGTAGGAACCGTGCAGTTGCTACTTTTTCATTGGGGTTTCCAAAACTTAAAATCTTTTTTTTAAAGAGTTCCTTTAGAGTTGAAACCAAGATTTCAAATTATCCTTTTTCATTATTATAATCCACTGTATGCATTTTAAGTATCAAGGAATTTGACTGAAGGCCTTTTGAGAAAACACGTTGATTAGTGACCCTATTTCATTATGGCAGTCAAACCACTGATTTTCAACTTTAGTCTATGAAACCTCCAAACCTTAAACATTGTTGCAAAATTAGGCTTATCTCACCGTTTCCAGCACTTTTGTGCACCTTGGGCATATCTGTGATGAAAAAATGAAGATTTTAACCAAAGTTGCAAAAATAGGCTTATCTCACCGTTTCCAGCGCTTTTGGGCATCTTGGGCACATCTGTGATGAAAAATTGAAGATTTTAACCAAAGTTGCAAAAATAGGCTTATCTCACCGTTTCCAGCGCTTTTGTGCATCTTGGACACATCTGTGATTTAAAATTGAAGATTTTAACCATTGTTGCAAAAATAGGCTTATCTCACCGTTTCCAGCGCTTTTGCGCATCTTGGGCACATCTGTGATGAAAAATTGAAGATTTTAACCAAAGTTGCAAAAATAGGCTTATCTCACCGTTTCAAGCGCTTTTGCGCATCTTGGGCACATCTGTGATGAAAAATTGAAGATTTTAACCAAAGTTGCAAAAATAGGCTTATCTCACCGTTTCAAGCGCTTTTGCGCATCTTGGGCACATCTGTGATGAAAAATTGAAGATTTTAACCAAAGTTGCAAAAATAGGCTTATCTCACCGTTTCCAGCGCTTTTGCGCATCTTGGACACATCTGTGATGAAAAATTGAAGATTTTAACCAAAGTTGCAAAAATAGGCTTATCTCACCGTTTCCAGCGCTTTTGCGCATCTTGGGCACATCTGTGATGAAAAATTGAAGATTTTAACCAAAGTTGCAAAAATAGGCTTATCTCACCGTTTCCAGCGCTTTTGCGCATCTTGGGCACATCTGTGATGAAAAATTGAAGATTTTAACCATTGTTGCAAAAATAGGCTTATCTCCCCGTTTCCAGCACTTTTTGGCACTTAGAGACAATCTGACAGTAGAAACCGTGCAGTTGCTACTTTTTCATTGGGGTTTCCAAAACTTAAAATCTTTTTTTTAAAGAGTTCCTTTAGAGTTGAAACCAAGATTTCAAATTATCCTTTTTCATTATTATAATCCACTGTATGCATTTTAAGTATCAAGGAATTTGACTGAAGGCCTTTTGAGAAAACACGTTGATTAGTGACCCTATTTCATTATGGCAGTCAAACCACTGATTTTCAACTTTGGTCTATGAAACCTCCAAACCTTAAACATTGTTGCAAAATTAGGCTTATCTCACCGTTTCCAGCACTTTTGTGCACCTTGGGCATATCTGTGATGAAAAAATGAAGATTTTAACCAAAGTTGCAAAAATAGGCTTATCTCACCGTTTCCAGCGCTTTTGTGCATCTTGGACACATCTGTGATGAAAAATTGAAGATTTTAACCATTGTTGCAAAAATAGGCTTATCTCACCGTTTCCAGCGCTTTTGTGCATCTTGGACACATCTGTGATGAAAAATTGAAGATTTTAACCAAAGTTGCAAAAATAGGCTTATCTCACCGTTTCCAGCGCTTTTGTGCATCTTGGGCACATCTGTGATGAAAAATTGAAGATTTTAACCAAAGTTGCAAAAATAGGCTTATCTCCCCGTTTCCAGCTCTTTTTGGCACTTAGAGCGAATCTGACAGTAGAAACCGTGCAGTTGCTACTTTTTCATTGGGGTTTCCAAAACTTAAAATCTTTTTTTTAAAGAGTTCCTTTAGAGTTGAAACCAAGATTTCAAATTATCCTTTTTCATTATTATAATCCACTGTATGCATTTTAAGTATCAAGGAATTTGACTGAAGGCCTTTTGAGAAAACACGTTGATTAGTGACCCTATTTCATTATGGCAGTCAAACCACTGATTTTCAACTTTGGTCTATGAAACCTCCAAACCTTAAACATTGTTGCAAAATTAGGCTTATCTCACCGTTTCCAGCACTTTTGTGCACCTTGGGCATATCTGTGATGAAAAAATGAAGATTTTAACCAAAGTTGCAAAAATAGGCTTATCTCACCGTTTCCAGCGCTTTTGTGCATCTTGGACACATCTGTGATGAAAAATTGAAGATTTTAACCATTGTTGCAAAAATAGGCTTATCTCACCGTTTCCAGCGCTTTTGTGCATCTTGGACACATCTGTGATGAAAAATTGAAGATTTTAACCAAAGTTGCAAAAATAGGCTTATCTCACCGTTTCCAGCGCTTTTGTGCATCTTGGGCACATCTGTGATGAAAAATTGAAGATTTTAACCAAAGTTGCAAAAATAGGCTTATCTCACCGTTTCCAGCGCTTTTGTGCATCTTGGACACATCTGTGATGAAAAATTGAAGATTTTAACCATTGTTGCAAAAATAGGCTTATCTCCCCGTTTCCAGCACTTTTTGGCACTTAGAGCGAATCTGACAGTAGGAACCGTGCAGTTGCTACTTTTTCATTGGGGTTTCCAAAACTTAAAATCTTTTTTTTAAAGAGTTCCTTTAGAGTTGAAACCAAGATTTCAAATTATCCTTTTTCATTATTATAATCCACTGTATGCATTTTAAGTATCAAGGAATTTGACTGAAGGCCTTTTGAGAAAACACGTTGATTAGTGACCCTATTTCATTATGGCAGTCAAACCACTGATTTTCAACTTTAGTCTATGAAACCTCCAAACCTTAAACATTGTTGCAAAATTAGGCTTATCTCACCGTTTCCAGCACTTTTGTGCACCTTGGGCATATCTGTGATGAAAAAATGAAGATTTTAACCAAAGTTGCAAAAATAGGCTTATCTCACCGTTTCCAGCGCTTTTGGGCATCTTGGGCACATCTGTGATGAAAAATTGAAGATTTTAACCAAAGTTGCAAAAATAGGCTTATCTCACCGTTTCAAGCGCTTTTGCGCATCTTGGGCACATCTGTGATGAAAAATTGAAGATTTTAACCAAAGTTGCAAAAATAGGCTTATCTCACCGTTTCCAGCACTTTTGTGCACCTTGGGCATATCTGTGATGAAAAATTTAAGATTTTAACCAAAGTTGCAAAAATAGGCTTATCTCACCGTTTCCAGCGCTTTTGCGCATCTTGGGCACATCTGTGATGAAAAATTGAAGATTTTAACCAAAGTTGCAAAAATAGGCTTATCTCACCGTTTCAAGCGCTTTTGCGCATCTTGGGCACATCTGTGATGAAAAATTGAAGATTTTAACCAAAGTTGCAAAAATAGGCTTATCTCACCGTTTCCAGCGCTTTTGTGCATCTTGGGCACATCTGTGATGAAAAATTGAAGATTTTAACCATTGTTGCAAAAATAGGCTTATCTCCCCGTTTCCAGCTCTTTTTGGCACTTAGAGCGAATCTGACAGTAGAAACCGTGCAGTTGCTACTTTTTCATTGGGGTTTCCAAAACTTAAAATCTTTTTTTTAAAGAGTTCCTTTAGAGTTGAAACCAAGATTTCAAATTATCCTTTTTCATTATTATAATCCACTGTATGCATTTTAAGTATCAAGGAATTTGACTGAAGGCCTTTTGAGAAAACACGTTGATTAGTGACCCTATTTCATTATGGCAGTCAAACCACTGATTTTCAACTTTAGTCTATGAAACCTCCAAACCTTAAACATTGTTGCAAAATTAGGCTTATCTCACCGTTTCCAGCACTTTTGCGCACCTTGGGCACATCTGTGATGAAAAATTTAAGATTTTAACCAAAGTTGCAAAAATAGGCTTATCTCACCGTTTCCAGCGCTTTTGCGAATCTTGGGCACATCTGTGATGAAAAATTGAAGATTTTAACCAAAGTTGCAAAAATAGGCTTATCTCACCGTTTCAAGCGCTTTTGCGCATCTTGGGCACATCTGTGATGAAAAATTGAAGATTTTAACCATTGTTGCAAAAATAGGCTTATCTCCCCGTTTCCAGCACTTTTTGGCACTTAGAGCCAATCTGACAGTAGAAACCGTGCAGTTGCTACTTTTTCATTGGGGTTTCCAAAACTTAAAATCTTTTTTTTAAAGAGTTCCTTTAGAGTTGAAACCAAGATTTCAAATTATCCTTTTTCATTATTATAATCCACTGTATGCATTTTAAGTATCAAGGAATTTGACTGAAGGCCTTTTGAGAAAACACGTTGATTAGTGACCCTATTTCATTATGGCAGTCAAACCACTGATTTTCAACTTTGGTCTATGAAACCTCCAAACCTTAAACATTGTTGCAAAATTAGGCTTATCTCACCGTTTCCAGCACTTTTGTGCACCTTGGGCATATCTGTGATGAAAAAATGAAGATTTTAACCAAAGTTGCAAAAATAGGCTTATCTCACCGTTTCAAGCGCTTTTGCGCATCTTGGGCACATCTGTGATGAAAAATTGAAGATTTTAACCATTGTTGCAAAAATAGGCTTATCTCACCGTTTCCAGCGCTTTTGTGCATCTTGGACACATCTGTGATGAAAAATTGAAGATTTTAACCAAAGTTGCAAAAATAGGCTTATCTCACCGTTTCCAGCGCTTTTGTGCATCTTGGGCACATCTGTGATGAAAAATTGAAGATTTTAACCAAAGTTGCAAAAATAGGCTTATCTCACCGTTTCCAGCGCTTTTGTGCATCTTGGGCACATCTGTGATGAAAAATTGAAGATTTTAACCAAAGTTGCAAAAATAGGCTTATCTCACCGTTTCCAGCGCTTTTGCGCATCTTGGGCACATCTGTGATGAAAAATTGAAGATTTTAACCATTGTTGCAAAAATAGGCTTATCTCCCCGTTTCCAGCACTTTTTGGCACTTAGAGCCAATCTGACAGTAGAAACCGTGCAGTTGCTACTTTTTCATTGGGGTTTCCAAAACTTAAAATCTTTTTTTGAAAGAGTTCCTTTAGAGTTGAAACCAAGATTTCAAATTATCCTTTTTCATTATTATAATCCACTGTATGCATTTTAAGTATCAAGGAATTTGACTGAAGGCCTTTTGAGAAAACACGTTGATTAGTGACCCTATTTCATTATGGCAGTAAAACCACTGATTTTCAACTTTGGTCTATGAAACCTCCAAACCTTAAACATTGTTGCAAAATTAGGCTTATCTCACCGTTTCCAGCACTTTTGTGCACCTTGGGCATATCTGTGATGAAAAAATGAAGATTTTAACCAAAGTTGCAAAAATAGGCTTATCTCACCGTTTCCAGCGCTTTTGCGAATCTTGGGCACATCTGTGATGAAAAATTGAAGATTTTAACCAAAGTTGCAAAAATAGGCTTATCTCACCGTTTCAAGCGCTTTTGCGCATCTTGGGCACATCTGTGATGAAAAATTGAAGATTTTAACCATTGTTGCAAAAATAGGCTTATCTCCCCGTTTCCAGCACTTTTTGGCACTTAGAGCCAATCTGACAGTAGAAACCGTGCAGTTGCTACTTTTTCATTGGGGTTTCCAAAACTTAAAATCTTTTTTTTAAAGAGTTCCTTTAGAGTTGAAACCAAGATTTCAAATTATCCTTTTTCATTATTATAATCCACTGTATGCATTTTAAGTATCAAGGAATTTGACTGAAGGCCTTTTGAGAAAACACGTTGATTAGTGACCCTATTTCATTATGGCAGTCAAACCACTGATTTTCAACTTTGGTCTATGAAACCTCCAAACCTTAAACATTGTTGCAAAATTAGGCTTATCTCACCGTTTCCAGCACTTTTGTGCACCTTGGGCATATCTGTGATGAAAAAATGAAGATTTTAACCAAAGTTGCAAAAATAGGCTTATCTCACCGTTTCAAGCGCTTTTGCGCATCTTGGGCACATCTGTGATGAAAAATTGAAGATTTTAACCATTGTTGCAAAAATAGGCTTATCTCACCGTTTCCAGCGCTTTTGTGCATCTTGGACACATCTGTGATGAAAAATTGAAGATTTTAACCAAAGTTGCAAAAATAGGCTTATCTCACCGTTTACAGCGCTTTTGTGCATCTTTGGCACATCTGTGATGAAAAATTGAAGATTTTAACCAAAGTTGCAAAAATAGGCTTATCTCACCGTTTCCAGCGCTTTTGTGCATCTTGGGCACATCTGTGATGAAAAATTGAAGATTTTAACCAAAGTTGCAAAAATAGGCTTATCTCACCGTTTCAAGCGCTTTTGCGCATCTTGGGCACATCTGTGATGAAAAATTGAAGATTTTAACCAAAGTTGCAAAAATAGGCTTATCTCACCGTTTCCAGCGCTTTTGTGCATCTTGGACACATCTGTGATTAAAAATTGAAGATTTTAACCATTGTTGCAAAAATAGGCTTATCTCCCCGTTTCCAGCTCTTTTTGGCACTTAGAGCGAATCTGACAGTAGAAACCGTGCAGTTGCTACTTTTTCATTGGGGTTTCCAAAACTTAAAATCTTTTTTTTAAAGAGTTCCTTTAGAGTTGAAACCAAGATTTCAAATTATCCTTTTTCATTATTATAATCCACTGTATGCATTTTAAGTATCAAGGAATTTGACTGAAGGCCTTTTGAGAAAACACGTTGATTAGTGACCCTATTTCATTATGGCAGTCAAACCACTGATTTTCAACTTTAGTCTATGAAACCTCCAAACCTTAAACATTGTTGCAAAATTAGGCTTATCTCACCGTTTCCAGCACTTTTGCGCACCTTGGGCACATCTGTGATGAAAAATTTAAGATTTTAAACAAAGTTGCAAAAATAGGCTTATCTCACCGTTTCCAGCGCTTTTGCGAATCTTGGGCACATCTGTGATGAAAAATTGAAGATTTTAACCAAAGTTGCAAAAATAGGCTTATCTCACCGTTTCAAGCGCTTTTGCGCATCTTGGGCACATCTGTGATGAAAAATTGAAGATTTTAACCAAAGTTGCAAAAATAGGCTTATCTCACCGTTTCAAGCGCTTTTGCGCATCTTGGGCACATCTGTGATGAAAAATTGAAGATTTTAACCAAAGTTGCAAAAATAGGCTTATCTCACCGTTTCCAGCGCTTTTGCGCATCTTGGACACATCTGTGATGAAAAATTGAAGATTTTAACCAAAGTTGCAAAAATAGGCTTATCTCACCGTTTCCAGCGCTTTTGCGCATCTTGGGCACATCTGTGATGAAAAATTGAAGATTTTAACCATTGTTGCAAAAATAGGCTTATCTCCCCGTTTCCAGCACTTTTTGGCACTTAGAGCCAATCTGACAGTAGAAACCGTGCAGTTGCTACTTTTTCATTGGGGTTTCCAAAACTTAAAATCTTTTTTTTAAAGAGTTCCTTTAGAGTTGAAACCAAGATTTCAAATTATCCTTTTTCATTATTATAATCCACTGTATGCATTTTAAGTATCAAGGAATTTGACTGAAGGCCTTTTGAGAAAACACGTTGATTAGTGACCCTATTTCATTATGGCAGTCAAACCACTGATTTTCAACTTTGGTCTATGAAACCTCCAAACCTTAAACATTGTTGCAAAATTAGGCTTATCTCACCGTTTCCAGCACTTTTGTGCACCTTGGGCATATCTGTGATGAAAAAATGAAGATTTTAACCAAAGTTGCAAAAATAGGCTTATCTCACCGTTTCCAGCGCTTTTGTGCATCTTGGACACATCTGTGATGAAAAATTGAAGATTTTAACCATTGTTGCAAAAATAGGCTTATCTCACCGTTTCCAGCGCTTTTGTGCATCTTGGACACATCTGTGATGAAAAATTGAAGATTTTAACCAAAGTTGCAAAAATAGGCTTATCTCACCGTTTCCAGCGCTTTTGTGCATCTTGGGCACATCTGTGATGAAAAATTGAAGATTTTAACCAAAGTTGCAAAAATAGGCTTATCTCACCGTTTCCAGCGCTTTTGTGCATCTTGGACACATCTGTGATGAAAAATTGAAGATTTTAACCATTGTTGCAAAAATAGGCTTATCTCCCCGTTTCCAGCACTTTTTGGCACTTAGAGCGAATCTGACAGTAGGAACCGTGCAGTTGCTACTTTTTCATTGGGGTTTCCAAAACTTAAAATCTTTTTTTTAAAGAGTTCCTTTAGAGTTGAAACCAAGATTTCAAATTATCCTTTTTCATTATTATAATCCACTGTATGCATTTTAAGTATCAAGGAATTTGACTGAAGGCCTTTTGAGAAAACACGTTGATTAGTGACCCTATTTCATTATGGCAGTCAAACCACTGATTTTCAACTTTAGTCTATGAAACCTCCAAACCTTAAACATTGTTGCAAAATTAGGCTTATCTCACCGTTTCCAGCACTTTTGCGCACCTTGGGCACATCTGTGATGAAAAATTTAAGATTTTAACCAAAGTTGCAAAAATAGGCTTATCTCACCGTTTCCAGCGCTTTTGCGAATCTTGGGCACATCTGTGATGAAAAATTGAAGATTTTAACCAAAGTTGCAAAAATAGGCTTATCTCACCGTTTCAAGCGCTTTTGCGCATCTTGGGCACATCTGTGATGAAAAATTGAAGATTTTAACCAAAGTTGCAAAAATAGGCTTATCTCACCGTTTCCAGCGCTTTTGTGCATCTTGGGCACATCTGTGATGAAAAATTGAAGATTTTAACCAAAGTTGCAAAAATAGGCTTATCTCACCGTTTCCAGCGCTTTTGCGCATCTTGGGCACATCTGTGATGAAAAATTGAAGATTTTAACCAAAGTTGCAAAAATAGGCTTATCTCACCGTTTCCAGCGCTTTTGCGCATCTTGGGCACATCTGTGATGAAAAATTGAAGATTTTAACCAAAGTTGCAAAAATAGGCTTATCTCACCGTTTCAAGCGCTTTTGCGCATCTTGGGCACATCTGTGATGAAAAATTGAAGATTTTAACCAAAGTTGCAAAAATAGGCTTATCTCACCGTTTCCAGCGCTTTTGCGCATCTTGGGCACATCTGTGATGAAAAATTGAAGATTTTAACCATTGTTGCAAAAATAGGCTTATCTCCCCGTTTCCAGCACTTTTTGGCACTTAGAGCCAATCTGACAGTAGAAACCGTGCAGTTGCTACTTTTTCATTGGGGTTTCCAAAACTTAAAATCTTTTTTTTAAAGAGTTCCTTTAGAGTTGAAACCAAGATTTCAAATTATCCTTTTTCATTATTATAATCCACTGTATGCATTTTAAGTATCAAGGAATTTGACTGAAGGCCTTTTGAGAAAACACGTTGATTAGTGACCCTATTTCATTATGGCAGTCAAACCACTGATTTTCAACTTTAGTCTATGAAACCTCCAAACCTTAAACATTGTTGCAAAATTAGGCTTATCTCACCGTTTCCAGCACTTTTGCGCACCTTGGGCACATCTGTGATGAAAAATTTAAGATTTTAACCAAAGTTGCAAAAATAGGCTTATCTCACCGTTTCCAGCGCTTTTGCGAATCTTGGGCACATCTGTGATGAAAAATTGAAGATTTTAACCAAAGTTGCAAAAATAGGCTTATCTCACCGTTTCAAGCGCTTTTGCGCATCTTGGGCACATCTGTGATGAAAAATTGAAGATTTTAACCATTGTTGCAAAAATAGGCTTATCTCCCCGTTTCCAGCACTTTTTGGCACTTAGAGCCAATCTGACAGTAGAAACCGTGCAGTTGCTACTTTTTCATTGGGGTTTCCAAAACTTAAAATCTTTTTTTTAAAGAGTTCCTTTAGAGTTGAAACCAAGATTTCAAATTATCCTTT
The DNA here is from genome assembly GCF_947347685.1 of Pleuronectes platessa. Taxonomy (NCBI): domain Eukaryota; kingdom Metazoa; phylum Chordata; class Actinopteri; order Pleuronectiformes; family Pleuronectidae; genus Pleuronectes; species Pleuronectes platessa. The sequence continues at coordinate 106,846 of NW_026518975.1, forward strand.
TTCATTATTATAATCCACTGTATGCATTTTAAGTATCAAGGAATTTGACTGAAGGCCTTTTGAGAAAACACGTTGATTAGTGACCCTATTTCATTATGGCAGTCAAACCACTGATTTTCAACTTTGGTCTATGAAACCTCCAAACCTTAAACATTGTTGCAAAATTAGGCTTATCTCACCGTTTCCAGCACTTTTGTGCACCTTGGGCATATCTGTGATGAAAAAATGAAGATTTTAACCAAAGTTGCAAAAATAGGCTTATCTCACCGTTTCAAGCGCTTTTGCGCATCTTGGGCACATCTGTGATGAAAAATTGAAGATTTTAACCATTGTTGCAAAAATAGGCTTATCTCACCGTTTCCAGCGCTTTTGTGCATCTTGGACACATCTGTGATGAAAAATTGAAGATTTTAACCAAAGTTGCAAAAATAGGCTTATCTCACCGTTTCCAGCGCTTTTGTGCATCTTGGGCACATCTGTGATGAAAAATTGAAGATTTTAACCAAAGTTGCAAAAATAGGCTTATCTCACCGTTTCCAGCGCTTTTGTGCATCTTGGGCACATCTGTGATGAAAAATTGAAGATTTTAACCAAAGTTGCAAAAATAGGCTTATCTCACCGTTTCCAGCGCTTTTGCGCATCTTGGGCACATCTGTGATGAAAAATTGAAGATTTTAACCATTGTTGCAAAAATAGGCTTATCTCCCCGTTTCCAGCACTTTTTGGCACTTAGAGCCAATCTGACAGTAGAAACCGTGCAGTTGCTACTTTTTCATTGGGGTTTCCAAAACTTAAAATCTTTTTTTTAAAGAGTTCCTTTAGAGTTGAAACCAAGATTTCAAATTATCCTTTTTCATTATTATAATCCACTATATGCATTTTAAGTATCAAGGAATTTGACTGAAGGCCTTTTGAGAAAACACGTTGATTAGTGACCCTATTTCATTATGGCAGTAAAACCACTGATTTTCAACTTTGGTCTATGAAACCTCCAAACCTTAAACATTGTTGCAAAATTAGGCTTATCTCACCGTTTCCAGCACTTTTGTGCACCTTGGGCATATCTGTGATGAAAAAATGAAGATTTTAACCAAAGTTGCAAAAATAGGCTTATCTCACCGTTTCCAGCGCTTTTGTGCATCTTGGGCACATCTGTGATGAAAAATTGAAGATTTTAACCAAAGTTGCAAAAATAGGCTTATCTCACCGTTTCAAGCGCTTTTGCGCATCTTGGGCACATCTGTGATGAAAAATTGAAGATTTTAACCAAAGTTGCAAAAATAGGCTTATCTCACCGTTTCCAGCGCTTTTGCGCATCTTGGGCACATCTGTGATGAAAAATTGAAGATTTTAACCATTGTTGCAAAAATAGGCTTATCTCCCCGTTTCCAGCACTTTTTGGCACTTAGAGCCAATCTGACAGTAGAAACCGTGCAGTTGCTACTTTTTCATTGGGGTTTCCAAAACTTAAAATCTTTTTTTTAAAGAGTTCCTTTAGAGTTGAAACCAAGATTTCAAATTATCCTTTTTCATTATTATAATCCACTGTATGCATTTTAAGTATCAAGGAATTTGACTGAAGGCCTTTTGAGAAAACACGTTGATTAGTGACCCTATTTCATTATGGCAGTCAAACCACTGATTTTCAACTTTGGTCTATGAAACCTCCAAACCTTAAACATTGTTGCAAAATTAGGCTTATCTCACCGTTTCCAGCACTTTTGTGCACCTTGGGCATATCTGTGATGAAAAAATGAAGATTTTAACCAAAGTTGCAAAAATAGGCTTATCTCACCGTTTCCAGCACTTTTGGGCATCTTGGGCACATCTGTGATGAAAAATTGAAGATTTTAACCAAAGTTGCAAAAATAGGCTTATCTCACCGTTTCCAGCGCTTTTGTGCATCTTGGGCACATCTGTGATGAAAAATTGAAGATTTTAACCAAAGTTGCAAAAATAGACTTATCTCCCCGTTTCCAGCACTTTTTGGCACTTAGAGCGAATCTGACAGTAGAAACCGTGCAGTTGCTACTTTTTCATTGGGGTTTCCAAAACTTAAAATCTTTTTTTTAAAGAGTTCCTTTGGAGTTGAAACCAAGATTTCAAATTATCCTTTTTCATTATTATAATCCACTGTATGCATTTTAAGTATCAAGGAAATTGAGTGAAGGCCTTTTGAGAAAACACGTTGATTAGTGACCCTATTTCATTATGGCAGTCAAACCACTGATTTTCAACTTTAGTCTATGAAACCTCCAAACCTTAAACATTGTTGCAAAATTAGGCTTATCTCACCGTTTCCAGCACTTTTGCGCACCTTGGGCACATCTGTGATGAAAAATTTAAGATTTTAACCATTGTTGCAAAAATAGGCTTATCTCACCGTTTCCAGCGCTTTTGCGCATCTTGGACACATCTGTGATGAAAAATTGAAGATTTTAACCATTGTTGCAAAAATAGGCTTATCTCACCGTTTCCAGCGCTTTTGCGCATCTTGGACACATCTGTGATGAAAAATTGAAGATTTTAACCAAAGTTGCAAAAATAGGCTTATCTCACCCTTTCCAGCGCTTTTGCGCATCTTGGACACATCTGTGATGAAAAATTGAAGATTTTAACCATTGTTGCAAAAATAGGCTTATCTCACCGTTTCCAGCGCTTTTGCGCATCTTGGACACATCTGTGATGAAAAATTGAAGATTTTAACCAAAGTTGCAAAAATAGGCTTATCTCACCGTTTCCAGCGCTTTTGCGCATCTTGGGCACATCTGTGATGAAAAATTGAAGATTTTAACCAAAGTTGCAAAAATAGGCTTATCTCACCGTTTCAAGCGCTTTTGCGCATCTTGGGCACATCTGTGATGAAAAATTGAAGATTTTAACCAAAGTTGCAAAAATAGGCTTATCTCACCGTTTCCAGCGCTTTTGCGCATCTTGGGCACATCTGTGATGAAAAATTGAAGATTTTAACCATTGTTGCAAAAATAGGCTTATCTCCCCGTTTCCAGCACTTTTTGGCACTTAGAGCCAATCTGACAGTAGAAACCGTGCAGTTGCTACTTTTTCATTGGGGTATCCAAAACTTAAAATCTTTTTTTTAAAGAGTTCCTTTAGAGTTGAAACCAAGATTTCAAATTATCCTTTTTCATTATTATAATCCACTGTATGCATTTTAAGTATCAAGGAATTTGACTGAAGGCCTTTTGAGAAAACACGTTGATTAGTGACCCTATTTCATTATGGCAGTCAAACCACTGATTTTCAACTTTGGTCTATGAAACCTCCAAACCTTAAACATTGTTGCAAAATTAGGCTTATCTCACCGTTTCCAGCACTTTTGTGCACCTTGGGCATATCTGTGATGAAAAAATGAAGATTTTAACCAAAGTTGCAAAAATAGGCTTATCTCACCGTTTCCAGCGCTTTTGTGCATCTTGGGCACATCTGTGATGAAAAATTGAAGATTTTAACCAAAGTTGCAAAAATAGGCTTATCTCACCGTTTCAAGCGCTTTTGCGCATCTTGGGCACATCTGTGATGAAAAATTGAAGATTTTAACCAAAGTTGCAAAAATAGGCTTATCTCACCGTTTCCAGCGCTTTTGCGCATCTTGGGCACATCTGTGATGAAAAATTGAAGATTTTAACCATTGTTGCAAAAATAGGCTTATCTCCCCGTTTCCAGCACTTTTTGGCACTTAGAGCCAATCTGACAGTAGAAACCGTGCAGTTGCTACTTTTTCATTGGGGTTTCCAAAACTTAAAATCTTTTTTTTAAAGAGTTCCTTTAGAGTTGAAACCAAGATTTCAAATTATCCTTTTTCATTATTATAATCCACTGTATGCATTTTAAGTATCAAGGAATTTGACTGAAGGCCTTTTGAGAAAACACGTTGATTAGTGACCCTATTTCATTATGGCAGTCAAACCACTGATTTTCAACTTTGGTCTATGAAACCTCCAAACCTTAAACATTGTTGCAAAATTAGGCTTATCTCACCGTTTCCAGCACTTTTGTGCACCTTGGGCATATCTGTGATGAAAAAATGAAGATTTTAACCAAAGTTGCAAAAATAGGCTTATCTCACCGTTTCCAGCACTTTTGGGCATCTTGGGCACATCTGTGATGAAAAATTGAAGATTTTAACCAAAGTTGCAAAAATAGGCTTATCTCACCGTTTCCAGCGCTTTTGTGCATCTTGGGCACATCTGTGATGAAAAATTGAAGATTTTAACCAAAGTTGCAAAAATAGACTTATCTCCCCGTTTCCAGCACTTTTTGGCACTTAGAGCGAATCTGACAGTAGAAACCGTGCAGTTGCTACTTTTTCATTGGGGTTTCCAAAACTTAAAATCTTTTTTTTAAAGAGTTCCTTTGGAGTTGAAACCAAGATTTCAAATTATCCTTTTTCATTATTATAATCCACTGTATGCATTTTAAGTATCAAGGAAATTGAGTGAAGGCCTTTTGAGAAAACACGTTGATTAGTGACCCTATTTCATTATGGCAGTCAAACCACTGATTTTCAACTTTAGTCTATGAAACCTCCAAACCTTAAACATTGTTGCAAAATTAGGCTTATCTCACCGTTTCCAGCACTTTTGCGCACCTTGGGCACATCTGTGATGAAAAATTTAAGATTTTAACCATTGTTGCAAAAATAGGCTTATCTCACCGTTTCCAGCGCTTTTGCGCATCTTGGACACATCTGTGATGAAAAATTGAAGATTTTAACCATTGTTGCAAAAATAGGCTTATCTCACCGTTTCCAGCGCTTTTGCGCATCTTGGACACATCTGTGATGAAAAATTGAAGATTTTAACCAAAGTTGCAAAAATAGGCTTATCTCACCGTTTCCAGCGCTTTTGCGCATCTTGGGCACATCTGTGATGAAAAATTGAAGATTTTAACCAAAGTTGCAAAAATAGGCTTATCTCACCGTTTCAAGCGCTTTTGCGCATCTTGGGCACATCTGTGATGAAAAATTGAAGATTTTAACCAAAGTTGCAAAAATAGGCTTATCTCACCGTTTCCAGCGCTTTTGCGCATCTTGGGCACATCTGTGATGAAAAATTGAAGATTTTAACCATTGTTGCAAAAATAGGCTTATCTCCCCGTTTCCAGCACTTTTTGGCACTTAGAGCCAATCTGACAGTAGAAACCGTGCAGTTGCTACTTTTTCATTGGGGTTTCCAAAACTTAAAATCTTTTTTTTAAAGAGTTCCTTTAGAGTTGAAACCAAGATTTCAAATTATCCTTTTTCATTATTATAATCCACTGTATGCATTTTAAGTATCAAGGAATTTGACTGAAGGCCTTTTGAGAAAACACGTTGATTAGTGACCCTATTTCATTATGGCAGTCAAACCACTGATTTTCAACTTTGGTCTATGAAACCTCCAAACCTTAAACATTGTTGCAAAATTAGGCTTATCTCACCGTTTCCAGCACTTTTGTGCACCTTGGGCATATCTGTGATGAAAAAATGAAGATTTTAACCAAAGTTGCAAAAATAGGCTTATCTCACCGTTTCCAGCGCTTTTGTGCATCTTGGACACATCTGTGATGAAAAATTGAAGATTTTAACCATTGTTGCAAAAATAGGCTTATCTCACCGTTTCCAGCGCTTTTGTGCATCTTGGACACATCTGTGATGAAAAATTGAAGATTTTAACCAAAGTTGCAAAAATAGGCTTATCTCACCGTTTCCAGCGCTTTTGTGCATCTTGGGCACATCTGTGATGAAAAATTGAAGATTTTAACCAAAGTTGCAAAAATAGGCTTATCTCACCGTTTCCAGCGCTTTTGTGCATCTTGGGCACATCTGTGATGAAAAATTGAAGATTTTAACCATTGTTGCAAAAATAGGCTTATCTCCCCGTTTCCAGCACTTTTTGGCACTTAGAGCGAATCTGACAGTAGGAACCGTGCAGTTGCTACTTTTTCATTGGGGTTTCCAAAACTTAAAATCTTTTTTTTAAAGAGTTCCTTTAGAGTTGAAACCAAGATTTCAAATTATCCTTTTTCATTATTATAATCCACTGTATGCATTTTAAGTATCAAGGAATTTGACTGAAGGCCTTTTGAGAAAACACGTTGATTAGTGACCCTATTTCATTATGGCAGTCAAACCACTGATTTTCAACTTTGGTCTATGAAACCTCCAAACCTTAAACATTGTTGCAAAATTAGGCTTATCTCACCGTTTCCAGCACTTTTGTGCACCTTGGGCATATCTGTGATGAAAAAATGAAGATTTTAACCAAAGTTGCAAAAATAGGCTTATCTCACCGTTTCCAGCACTTTTGGGCATCTTGGGCACATCTGTGATGAAAAATTGAAGATTTTAACCAAAGTTGCAAAAATAGGCTTATCTCACCGTTTCCAGCGCTTTTGTGCATCTTGGGCACATCTGTGATGAAAAATTGAAGATTTTAACCAAAGTTGCAAAAATAGACTTATCTCCCCGTTTCCAGCACTTTTTGGCACTTAGAGCGAATCTGACAGTAGAAACCGTGCAGTTGCTACTTTTTCATTGGGGTTTCCAAAACTTAAAATCTTTTTTTTAAAGAGTTCCTTTGGAGTTGAAACCAAGATTTCAAATTATCCTTTTTCATTATTATAATCCACTGTATGCATTTTAAGTATCAAGGAAATTGAGTGAAGGCCTTTTGAGAAAACACGTTGATTAGTGACCCTATTTCATTATGGCAGTCAAACCACTGATTTTCAACTTTAGTCTATGAAACCTCCAAACCTTAAACATTGTTGCAAAATTAGGCTTATCTCACCGTTTCCAGCACTTTTGTGCACCTTGGGCATATCTGTGATGAAAAAATGAAGATTTTAACCAAAGTTGCAAAAATAGGCTTATCTCACCGTTTCCAGCGCTTTTGGGCATCTTGGGCACATCTGTGATGAAAAATTGAAGATTTTAACCAAAGTTGCAAAAATAGGCTTATCTCACCGTTTCCAGCGCTTTTGTGCATCTTGGACACATCTGTGATTAAAAATTGAAGATTTTAACCATTGTTGCAAAAATAGGCTTATCTCCCCGTTTCCAGCTCTTTTTGGCACTTAGAGCGAATCTGACAGTAGAAACCGTGCAGTTGCTACTTTTTCATTGGGGTTTCCAAAACTTAAAATCTTTTTTTTAAAGAGTTCCTTTAGAGTTGAAACCAAGATTTCAAATTATCCTTTTTCATTATTATAATCCACTGTATGCATTTTAAGTATCAAGGAATTTGACTGAAGGCCTTTTGAGAAAACACGTTGATTAGTGACCCTATTTCATTATGGCAGTCAAACCACTGATTTTCAACTTTAGTCTATGAAACCTCCAAACCTTAAACATTGTTGCAAAATTAGGCTTATCTCACCGTTTCCAGCACTTTTGCGCACCTTGGGCACATCTGTGATGAAAAATTTAAGATTTTAACCAAAGTTGCAAAAATAGGCTTATCTCACCGTTTCCAGCGCTTTTGCGCATCTTGGGCACATCTGTGATGAAAAATTGAAGATTTTAACCAAAGTTGCAAAAATAGGCTTATCTCACCGTTTCCAGCGCTTTTGCGCATCTTGGACACATCTGTGATGAAAAATTGAAGATTTTAACCAAAGTTGCAAAAATAGGCTTATCTCACCGTTTCCAGCGCTTTTGCGCATCTTGGGCACATCTGTGATGAAAAATTGAAGATTTTAACCAAAGTTGCAAAAATAGGCTTATCTCACCGTTTCCAGCGCTTTTGCGCATCTTGGGCACATCTGTGATGAAAAATTGAAGATTTTAACCATTGTTGCAAAAATAGGCTTATCTCCCCGTTTCCAGCACTTTTTGGCACTTAGAGCCAATCTGACAGTAGAAACCGTGCAGTTGCTACTTTTTCATTGGGGTTTCCAAAACTTAAAATCTTTTTTTTAAAGAGTTCCTTTAGAGTTGAAACCAAGATTTCAAATTATCCTTTTTCATTATTATAATCCACTGTATGCATTTTAAGTATCAAGGAATTTGACTGAAGGCCTTTTGAGAAAACACGTTGATTAGTGACCCTATTTCATTATGGCAGTCAAACCACTGATTTTCAACTTTGGTCTATGAAACCTCCAAACCTTAAACATTGTTGCAAAATTAGGCTTATCTCACCGTTTCCAGCACTTTTGTGCACCTTGGGCATATCTGTGATGAAAAAATGAAGATTTTAACCAAAGTTGCAAAAATAGGCTTATCTCACCGTTTCCAGCACTTTTGGGCATCTTGGGCACATCTGTGATGAAAAATTGAAGATTTTAACCAAAGTTGCAAAAATAGGCTTATCTCACCGTTTCCAGCGCTTTTGTGCATCTTGGGCACATCTGTGATGAAAAATTGAAGATTTTAACCAAAGTTGCAAAAATAGACTTATCTCCCCGTTTCCAGCACTTTTTGGCACTTAGAGCGAATCTGACAGTAGAAACCGTGCAGTTGCTACTTTTTCATTGGGGTTTCCAAAACTTAAAATCTTTTTTTTAAAGAGTTCCTTTGGAGTTGAAACCAAGATTTCAAATTATCCTTTTTCATTATTATAATCCACTGTATGCATTTTAAGTATCAAGGAAATTGAGTGAAGGCCTTTTGAGAAAACACGTTGATTAGTGACCCTATTTCATTATGGCAGTCAAACCACTGATTTTCAACTTTAGTCTATGAAACCTCCAAACCTTAACCATTGTTGCAAAAATAGGCTTATCTCACCGTTTCCAGCGCTTTTGCGCATCTTGGACACATCTGTGATGAAAAATTGAAGATTTTAACCATTGTTGCAAAAATAGGCTTATCTCACCGTTTCCAGCGCTTTTGCGCATCTTGGACACATCTGTGATGAAAAATTGAAGATTTTAACCAAAGTTGCAAAAATAGGCTTATCTCACCGTTTCCAGCGCTTTTGCTCATCTTGGGCACATCTGTGATGAAAAATTGAAGATTTTAACCATTGTTGCAAAAATAGGCTTATCTCCCCGTTTCCAGCACTTTTTGGCACTTAGAGCCAATCTGACAGTAGAAACCGTGCAGTTGCTACTTTTTCATTGGGGTTTCCAAAACTTAAAATCTTTTTTTTAAAGAGTTCCTTTAGAGTTGAAACCAAGATTTCAAATTATCCTTTTTCATTATTATAATCCACTGTATGCATTTTAAGTATCAAGGAATTTGACTGAAGGCCTTTTGAGAAAACACGTTGATTAGTGACCCTATTTCATTATGGCAGTCAAACCACTGATTTTCAACTTTGGTCTATGAAACCTCCAAACCTTAAACATTGTTGCAAAATTAGGCTTATCTCACCGTTTCCAGCACTTTTGTGCACCTTGGGCATATCTGTGATGAAAAAATGAAGATTTTAACCAAAGTTGCAAAAATAGGCTTATCTCACCGTTTCCAGCGCTTTTGTGCATCTTGGACACATCTGTGATGAAAAATTGAAGATTTTAACCATTGTTGCAAAAATAGGCTTATCTCACCGTTTCCAGCGCTTTTGTGCATCTTGGACACATCTGTGATGAAAAATTGAAGATTTTAACCAAAGTTGCAAAAATAGGCTTATCTCACCGTTTCCAGCGCTTTTGTGCATCTTGGGCACATCTGTGATGAAAAATTGAAGATTTTAACCAAAGTTGCAAAAATAGGCTTATCTCACCGTTTCCAGCGCTTTTGTGCATCTTGGGCACATCTGTGATGAAAAATTGAAGATTTTAACCATTGTTGCAAAAATAGGCTTATCTCCCCGTTTCCAGCACTTTTTGGCACTTAGAGCGAATCTGACAGTAGGAACCGTGCAGTTGCTACTTTTTCATTGGGGTTTCCAAAACTTAAAATCTTTTTTTTAAAGAGTTCCTTTAGAGTTGAAACCAAGATTTCAAATTATCCTTTTTCATTATTATAATCCACTGTATGCATTTTAAGTATCAAGGAATTTGACTGAAGGCCTTTTGAGAAAACACGTTGATTAGTGACCCTATTTCATTATGGCAGTCAAACCACTGATTTTCAACTTTAGTCTATGAAACCTCCAAACCTTAAACATTGTTGCAAAATTAGGCTTATCTCACCGTTTCCAGCACTTTTGTGCACCTTGGGCATATCTGTGATGAAAAAATGAAGATTTTAACCAAAGTTGCAAAAATAGGCTTATCTCACCGTTTCCAGCGCTTTTGGGCATCTTGGGCACATCTGTGATGAAAAATTGAAGATTTTAACCAAAGTTGCAAAAATAGGCTTATCTCACCGTTTCCAGCGCTTTTGTGCATCTTGGACACATCTGTGATTAAAAATTGAAGATTTTAACCATTGTTGCAAAAATAGGCTTATCTCCCCGTTTCCAGCTCTTTTTGGCACTTAGAGCGAATCTGACAGTAGAAACCGTGCAGTTGCTACTTTTTCATTGGGGTTTCCAAAACTTAAAATCTTTTTTTTAAAGAGTTCCTTTAGAGTTGAAACCAAGATTTCAAATTATCCTTTTTCATTATTATAATCCACTGTATGCATTTTAAGTATCAAGGAATTTGACTGAAGGCCTTTTGAGAAAACACGTTGATTAGTGACCCTATTTCATTATGGCAGTCAAACCACTGATTTTCAACTTTAGTCTATGAAACCTCCAAACCTTAAACATTGTTGCAAAATTAGGCTTATCTCACCGTTTCCAGCACTTTTGCGCACCTTGGGCACATCTGTGATGAAAAATTTAAGATTTTAACCAAAGTTGCAAAAATAGGCTTATCTCACCGTTTCCAGCGCTTTTGCGCATCTTGGGCACATCTGTGATGAAAAATTGAAGATTTTAACCAAAGTTGCAAAAATAGGCTTATCTCACCGTTTCCAGCGCTTTTGCGCATCTTGGACACATCTGTGATGAAAAATTGAAGATTTTAACCAAAGTTGCAAAAATAGGCTTATCTCACCGTTTCCAGCGCTTTTGCGCATCTTGGGCACATCTGTGATGAAAAATTGAAGATTTTAACCAAAGTTGCAAAAATAGGCTTATCTCACCGTTTCCAGCGCTTTTGCGCATCTTGGGCACATCTGTGATGAAAAATTGAAGATTTTAACCATTGTTGCAAAAATAGGCTTATCTCCCCGTTTCCAGCACTTTTTGGCACTTAGAGCCAATCTGACAGTAGAAACCGTGCAGTTGCTACTTTTTCATTGGGGTTTCCAAAACTTAAAATCTTTTTTTTAAAGAGTTCCTTTAGAGTTGAAACCAAGATTTCAAATTATCCTTTTTCATTATTATAATCCACTGTATGCATTTTAAGTATCAAGGAATTTGACTGAAGGCCTTTTGAGAAAACACGTTGATTAGTGACCCTATTTCATTATGGCAGTCAAACCACTGATTTTCAACTTTGGTCTATGAAACCTCCAAACCTTAAACATTGTTGCAAAATTAGGCTTATCTCACCGTTTCCAGCACTTTTGTGCACCTTGGGCATATCTGTGATGAAAAAATGAAGATTTTAACCAAAGTTGCAAAAATAGGCTTATCTCACCGTTTCCAGCACTTTTGGGCATCTTGGGCACATCTGTGATGAAAAATTGAAGATTTTAACCAAAGTTGCAAAAATAGGCTTATCTCACCGTTTCCAGCGCTTTTGTGCATCTTGGGCACATCTGTGATGAAAAATTGAAGATTTTAACCAAAGTTGCAAAAATAGACTTATCTCCCCGTTTCCAGCACTTTTTGGCACTTAGAGCGAATCTGACAGTAGAAACCGTGCAGTTGCTACTTTTTCATTGGGGTTTCCAAAACTTAAAATCTTTTTTTTAAAGAGTTCCTTTGGAGTTGAAACCAAGATTTCAAATTATCCTTTTTCATTATTATAATCCACTGTATGCATTTTAAGTATCAAGGAAATTGAGTGAAGGCCTTTTGAGAAAACACGTTGATTAGTGACCCTATTTCATTATGGCAGTCAAACCACTGATTTTCAACTTTAGTCTATGAAACCTCCAAACCTTAACCATTGTTGCAAAAATAGGCTTATCTCACCGTTTCCAGCGCTTTTGCGCATCTTGGACACATCTGTGATGAAAAATTGAAGATTTTAACCATTGTTGCAAAAATAGGCTTATCTCACCGTTTCCAGCGCTTTTGCGCATCTTGGACACATCTGTGATGAAAAATTGAAGATTTTAACCAAAGTTGCAAAAATAGGCTTATCTCACCGTTTCCAGCGCTTTTGCTCATCTTGGGCACATCTGTGATGAAAAATTGAAGATTTTAACCAAAGTTGCAAAAATAGGCTTATCTCACCGTTTCAAGCGCTTTTGCGCATCTTGGGCACATCTGTGATGAAAAATTGAAGATTTTAACCAAAGTTGCAAAAATAGGCTTATCTCACAGTTTCCAGCGCTTTTGCGCATCTTGGGCACATCTGTGATGAAAAATTGAAGATTTTAACCATTGTTGCAAAAATAGGCTTATCTCCCCGTTTCCAGCTCTTTTTGGCACTTAGAGCGAATCTGACAGTAGAAACCGTGCAGTTGCTACTTTTTCATTGGGGTTTCCAAAACTTAAAATCTTTTTTTTAAAGAGTTCCTTTAGAGTTGAAACCAAGATTTCAAATTATCCTTTTTCATTATTATAATCCACTGTATGCATTTTAAGTATCAAGGAATTTGACTGAAGGCCTTTTGAGAAAACACGTTGATTAGTGACCCTATTTCATTATGGCAGTCAAACCACTGATTTTCAACTTTAGTCTATGAAACCTCCAAACCTTAAACATTGTTGCAAAATTAGGCTTATCTCACCGTTTCCAGCACGTTTGCGCACCTTGGGCACATCTGTGATGAAAAATTTAAGATTTTAACCAAAGTTGCAAAAATAGGCTTATCTCACCGTTTCCAGCGCTTTTGCGCATCTTGGGCACATCTGTGATGAAAAATTGAAGATTTTAACCAAAGTTGCAAAAATAGGCTTATCTCACCGTTTCAAGCGCTTTTGCGCATCTTGGGCACATCTGTGATGAAAAATTGAAGATTTTAACCAAAGTTGCAAAAATAGGCTTATCTCACCGTTTCCAGCGCTTTTGTGCATCTTGGGCACATCTGTGATGAAAAATTGAAGATTTTAACCATTGTTGCAAAAATAGGCTTATCTCCCCGTTTCCAGCTCTTTTTGGCACTTAGAGCGAATCTGACAGTAGAAACCGTGCAGTTGCTACTTTTTCATTGGGGTTTCCAAAACTTAAAATCTTTTTTTTAAAGAGTTCCTTTAGAGTTGAAACCAAGATTTCAAATTATCCTTTTTCATTATTATAATCCACTGTATGCATTTTAAGTATCAAGGAATTTGACTGAAGGCCTTTTGAGAAAACACGTTGATTAGTGACCCTATTTCATTATGGCAGTCAAACCACTGATTTTCAACTTTAGTCTATGAAACCTCCAAACCTTAAACATTGTTGCAAAATTAGGCTTATCTCACCGTTTCCAGCACTTTTGCGCACCTTGGGCACATCTGTGATGAAAAATTTAAGATTTTAACCAAAGTTGCAAAAATAGGCTTATCTCACCGTTTCCAGCGCTTTTGCGAATCTTGGGCACATCTGTGATGAAAAATTGAAGATTTTAACCAAAGTTGCAAAAATAGGCTTATCTCACCGTTTCAAGCGCTTTTGCGCATCTTGGGCACATCTGTGATGAAAAATTGAAGATTTTAACCAAAGTTGCAAAAATAGGCTTATCTCACCGTTTCCAGCGCTTTTGCGCATCTTGGACACATCTGTGATGAAAAATTGAAGATTTTAACCAAAGTTGCAAAAATAGGCTTATCTCACCGTTTCCAGCGCTTTTGCGCATCTTGGGCACATCTGTGATGAAAAATTTAAGATTTTAACCAAAGTTGCAAAAATAGGCTTATCTCACCGTTTCAAGCGCTTTTGCGCATCTTGGGCACATCTGTGATGAAAAATTGAAGATTTTAACCATTGTTGCAAAAATAGGCTTATCTCACCGTTTCCAGCGCTTTTGTGCATCTTGGACACATCTGTGATGAAAAATTGAAGATTTTAACCAAAGTTGCAAAAATAGGCTTATCTCACCGTTTCCAGCGCTTTTGTGCATCTTGGGCACATCTGTGATGAAAAATTGAAGATTTTAACCAAAGTTGCAAAAATAGGCTTATCTCACCGTTTCCAGCGCTTTTGCGCATCTTGGGCACATCTGTGATGAAAAATTGAAGATTTTAACCATTGTTGCAAAAATAGGCTTATCTCCCCGTTTCCAGCACTTTTTGGCACTTAGAGCCAATCTGACAGTAGAAACCGTGCAGTTGCTACTTTTTCATTGGGGTTTCCAAAACTTAAAATCTTTTTTTTAAAGAGTTCCTTTAGAGTTGAAACCAAGATTTCAAATTATCCTTTTTCATTATTATAATCCACTGTATGCATTTTAAGTATCAAGGAATTTGACTGAAGGCCTTTTGAGAAAACACGTTGATTAGTGACCCTATTTCATTATGGCAGTCAAACCACTGATTTTCAACTTTGGTCTATGAAACCTCCAAACCTTAAACATTGTTGCAAAATTAGGCTTATCTCACCGTTTCCAGCACTTTTGCGCACCTTGGGCACATCTGTGATGAAAAATTTAAGATTTTAACCATTGTTGCAAAAATAGGCTTATCTCACCGTTTCCAGCGCTTTTGCGCATCTTGGACACATCTGTGATGAAAAATTGAAGATTTTAACCAAAGTTGCAAAAATAGGCTTATCTCACCGTTTCCAGCGCTTTTGCGCATCTTGGGCACATCTGTGATGAAAAATTGAAGATTTTAACCATTGTTGCAAAAATAGGCTTATCTCCCCGTTTCCAGCACTTTTTGGCACTTAGAGCCAATCTGACAGTAGAAACCGTGCAGTTGCTACTTTTTCATTGGGGTTTCCAAAACTTAAAATCTTTTTTTTAAAGAGTTCCTTTAGAGTTGAAACCAAGATTTCAAATTATCCTTTTTCATTATTATAATCCACTGTATGCATTTTAAGTATCAAGGAATTTGACTGAAGGCCTTTTGAGAAAACACGTTGATTAGTGACCCTATTTCATTATGGCAGTCAAACCACTGATTTTCAACTTTGGTCTATGAAACCTCCAAACCTTAAACATTGTTGCAAAATTAGGCTTATCTCACCGTTTCCAGCACTTTTGTGCACCTTGGGCATATCTGTGATGAAAAAATGAAGATTTTAACCAAAGTTGCAAAAATAGGCTTATCTCACCGTTTCCAGCGCTTTTGTGCATCTTGGACACATCTGTGATGAAAAATTGAAGATTTTAACCAAAGTTGCAAAAATAGGCTTATCTCACCGTTTCCAGCGCTTTTGCGCATCTTGGGCACATCTGTGATGAAAAATTGAAGATTTTAACCAAAGTTGCAAAAATAGGCTTATCTCACCGTTTCAAGCGCTTTTGCGCATCTTGGGCACATCTGTGATGAAAAATTGAAGATTTTAACCATTGTTGCAAAAATAGGCTTATCTCCCCGTTTCCAGCACTTTTTGGCACTTAGAGCCAATCTGACAGTAGAAACCGTGCAGTTGCTACTTTTTCATTGGGGTTTCCAAAACTTAAAATCTTTTTTTTAAAGAGTTCCTTTAGAGTTGAAACCAAGATTTCAAATTATCCTTTTTCATTATTATAATCCACTGTATGCATTTTAAGTATCAAGGAATTTGACTGAAGGCCTTTTGAGAAAACACGTTGATTAGTGACCCTATTTCATTATGGCAGTCAAACCACTGATTTTCAACTTTGGTCTATGAAACCTCCAAACCTTAAACATTGTTGCAAAATTAGGCTTATCTCACCGTTTCCAGCACTTTTGTGCACCTTGGGCATATCTGTGATGAAAAAATGAAGATTTTAACCAAAGTTGCAAAAATAGGCTTATCTCACCGTTTCCAGCGCTTTTGTGCATCTTGGACACATCTGTGATGAAAAATTGAAGATTTTAACCATTGTTGCAAAAATAGGCTTATCTCACCGTTTCCAGCGCTTTTGTGCATCTTGGACACATCTGTGATGAAAAATTGAAGATTTTAACCAAAGTTGCAAAAATAGGCTTATCTCACCGTTTCAAGCGCTTTTGCGCATCTTGGGCACATCTGTGATGAAAAATTGAAGATTTTAACCATTGTTGCAAAAATAGGCTTATCTCCCCGTTTCCAGCACTTTTTGGCACTTAGAGCCAATCTGACAGTAGAAACCGTGCAGTTGCTACTTTTTCATTGGGGTTTCCAAAACTTAAAATCTTTTTTTTAAAGAGTTCCTTTAGAGTTGAAACCAAGATTTCAAATTATCCTTTTTCATTATTATAATCCACTGTATGCATTTTAAGTATCAAGGAATTTGACTGAAGGCCTTTTGAGAAAACACGTTGATTAGTGACCCTATTTCATTATGGCAGTCAAACCACTGATTTTCAACTTTGGTCTATGAAACCTCCAAACCTTAAACATTGTTGCAAAATTAGGCTTATCTCACCGTTTCCAGCACTTTTGGGCATCTTGGGCACATCTGTGATGAAAAATTGAAGATTTTAACCAAAGTTGCAAAAATAGGCTTATCTCACCGTTTCCAGCGCTTTTGTGCATCTTGGGCACATCTGTGATGAAAAATTGAAGATTTTAACCAAAGTTGCAAAAATAGGCTTATCTCACCGTTTCCAGCGCTTTTGTGCATCTTGGGCACATCTGTGATGAAAAATTGAAGATTTTAACCAAAGTTGCAAAAATAGACTTATCTCCCCGTTTCCAGCACTTTTTGGCACTTAGAGCGAATCTGACAGTAGAAACCGTGCAGTTGCTACTTTTTCATTGGGGTTTCCAAAACTTAAAATCTTTTTTTTAAAGAGTTCCTTTGGAGTTGAAACCAAGATTTCAAATTATCCTTTTTCATTATTATAATCCACTGTATGCATTTTAAGTATCAAGGAAATTGAGTGAAGGCCTTTTGAGAAAACACGTTGATTAGTGACCCTATTTCATTATGGCAGTCAAACCACTGATTTTCAACTTTAGTCTATGAAACCTCCAAACCTTAAACATTGTTGCAAAATTAGGCTTATCTCACCGTTTCCAGCACTTTTGCGCACCTTGGGCACATCTGTGATGAAAAATTTAAGATTTTAACCATTGTTGCAAAAATAGGCTTATCTCACCGTTTCCAGCGCTTTTGCGCATCTTGGACACATCTGTGATGAAAAATTGAAGATTTTAACCAAAGTTGCAAAAATAGGCTTATCTCACCGTTTCAAGCGCTTTTGCGCATCTTGGGCACATCTGTGATGAAAAATTGAAGATTTTAACCAAAGTTGCAAAAATAGGCTTATCTCACCGTTTCCAGCGCTTTTGCGCATCTTGGGCACATCTGTGATGAAAAATTGAAGATTTTAACCATTGTTGCAAAAATAGGCTTATCTCCCCGTTTCCAGCACTTTTTGGCACTTAGAGCCAATCTGACAGTAGAAACCGTGCAGTTGCTACTTTTTCATTGGGGTTTCCAAAACTTAAAATCTTTTTTTTAAAGAGTTCCTTTAGAGTTGAAACCAAGATTTCAAATTATCCTTTTTCATTATTATAATCCACTGTATGCATTTTAAGTATCAAGGAATTTTACTGAAGGCCTTTTGAGAAAACACGTTGATTAGTGACCCTATTTCATTATGGCAGTCAAACCACTGATTTTCAACTTTGGTCTATGAAACCTCCAAACCTTAAACATTGTTGCAAAATTAGGCTTATCTCACCGTTTCCAGCACTTTTGTGCACCTTGGGCATATCTGTGATGAAAAAATGAAGATTTTAACCAAAGTTGCAAAAATAGGCTTATCTCACCGTTTCCAGCGCTTTTGTGCATCTTGGACACATCTGTGATGAAAAATTGAAGATTTTAACCATTGTTGCAAAAATAGGCTTATCTCACCGTTTCCAGCGCTTTTGTGCATCTTGGACACATCTGTGATGAAAAATTGAAGATTTTAACCAAAGTTGCAAAAATAGGCTTATCTCACCGTTTCCAGCGCTTTTGCGCATCTTGGGCACATCTGTGATGAAAAATTGAAGATTTTAACCAAAGTTGCAAAAATAGGCTTATCTCACCGTTTCAAGCGCTTTTGCGCATCTTGGGCACATCTGTGATGAAAAATTGAAGATTTTAACCATTGTTGCAAAAATAGGCTTATCTCCCCGTTTCCAGCACTTTTTGGCACTTAGAGCCAATCTGACAGTAGAAACCGTGCAGTTGCTACTTTTTCATTGGGGTTTCCAAAACTTAAAATCTTTTTTTTAAAGAGTTCCTTTAGAGTTGAAACCAAGATTTCAAATTATCCTTTTTCATTATTATAATCCACTGTATGCATTTTAAGTATCAAGGAATTTGACTGAAGGCCTTTTGAGAAAACACGTTGATTAGTGACCCTATTTCATTATGGCAGTCAAACCACTGATTTTCAACTTTGGTCTATGAAACCTCCAAACCTTAAACATTGTTGCAAAATTAGGCTTATCTCACCGTTTCCAGCACTTTTGTGCACCTTGGGCATATCTGTGATGAAAAAATGAAGATTTTAACCAAAGTTGCAAAAATAGGCTTATCTCACCGTTTCCAGCGCTTTTGTGCATCTTGGACACATCTGTGATGAAAAATTGAAGATTTTAACCATTGTTGCAAAAATAGGCTTATCTCACCGTTTCCAGCGCTTTTGTGCATCTTGGACACATCTGTGATGAAAAATTGAAGATTTTAACCAAAGTTGCAAAAATAGGCTTATCTCACCGTTTCCAGCGCTTTTGTGCATCTTGGGCACATCTGTGATGAAAAATTGAAGATTTTAACCAAAGTTGCAAAAATAGGCTTATCTCACCGTTTCCAGCGCTTTTGTGCATCTTGGACACATCTGTGATGAAAAATTGAAGATTTTAACCATTGTTGCAAAAATAGGCTCATCTCCCCGTTTCCAGCACTTTTTGGCACTTAGAGCGAATCTGACAGTAGGAACCGTGCAGTTGCTACTTTTTCATTGGGGTTTCCAAAACTTAAAATCTTTTTTTTAAAGAGTTCCTTTAGAGTTGAAACCAAGATTTCAAATTATCCTTTTTCATTATTATAATCCACTGTATGCATTTTAAGTATCAAGGAATTTGACTGAAGGCCTTTTGAGAAAACACGTTGATTAGTGACCCTATTTCATTATGGCAGTCAAACCACTGATTTTCAACTTTAGTCTATGAAACCTCCAAACCTTAAACATTGTTGCAAAATTAGGCTTATCTCACCGTTTCCAGCACTTTTGTGCACCTTGGGCATATCTGTGATGAAAAAATGAAGATTTTAACCAAAGTTGCAAAAATAGGCTTATCTCACCGTTTCCAGCGCTTTTGGGCATCTTGGGCACATCTGTGATGAAAAATTGAAGATTTTAACCAAAGTTGCAAAAATAGGCTTATCTCACCGTTTCCAGCGCTTTTGTGCATCTTGGACACATCTGTGATTAAAAATTGAAGATTTTAACCATTGTTGCAAAAATAGGCTTATCTCCCCGTTTCCAGCTCTTTTTGGCACTTAGAGCGAATCTGACAGTAGAAACCGTGCAGTTGCTACTTTTTCATTGGGGTTTCCAAAACTTAAAATCTTTTTTTTAAAGAGTTCCTTTAGAGTTGAAACCAAGATTTCAAATTATCCTTTTTCATTATTATAATCCACTGTATGCATTTTAAGTATCAAGGAATTTGACTGAAGGCCTTTTGAGAAAACACGTTGATTAGTGACCCTATTTCATTATGGCAGTCAAACCACTGATTTTCAACTTTAGTCTATGAAACCTCCAAACCTTAAACATTGTTGCAAAATTAGGCTTATCTCACCGTTTCCAGCACTTTTGCGCACCTTGGGCACATCTGTGATGAAAAATTTAAGATTTTAACCAAAGTTGCAAAAATAGGCTTATCTCACCGTTTCCAGCGCTTTTGCGCATCTTGGGCACATCTGTGATGAAAAATTGAAGATTTTAACCAAAGTTGCAAAAATAGGCTTATCTCACCGTTTCCAGCGCTTTTGCGCATCTTGGACACATCTGTGATGAAAAATTGAAGATTTTAACCAAAGTTGCAAAAATAGGCTTATCTCACCGTTTCCAGCGCTTTTGCGCATCTTGGGCACATCTGTGATGAAAAATTGAAGATTTTAACCAAAGTTGCAAAAATAGGCTTATCTCACCGTTTCCAGCGCTTTTGCGCATCTTGGGCACATCTGTGATGAAAAATTGAAGATTTTAACCATTGTTGCAAAAATAGGCTTATCTCCCCGTTTCCAGCACTTTTTGGCACTTAGAGCCAATCTGACAGTAGAAACCGTGCAGTTGCTACTTTTTCATTGGGGTTTCCAAAACTTAAAATCTTTTTTTTAAAGAGTTCCTTTAGAGTTGAAACCAAGATTTCAAATTATCCTTTTTCATTATTATAATCCACTGTATGCATTTTAAGTATCAAGGAATTTGACTGAAGGCCTTTTGAGAAAACACGTTGATTAGTGACCCTATTTCATTATGGCAGTCAAACCACTGATTTTCAACTTTGGTCT
This sequence comes from Pleuronectes platessa, assembly GCF_947347685.1. Classification (NCBI taxonomy): domain Eukaryota; kingdom Metazoa; phylum Chordata; class Actinopteri; order Pleuronectiformes; family Pleuronectidae; genus Pleuronectes; species Pleuronectes platessa. Next base: position 127,460 of record NW_026518975.1, read on the forward strand.
ATGAAACCTCCAAACCTTAAACATTGTTGCAAAATTAGGCTTATCTCACCGTTTCCAGCACTTTTGTGCACCTTGGGCATATCTGTGATGAAAAAATGAAGATTTTAACCAAAGTTGCAAAAATAGGCTTATCTCACCGTTTCCAGCACTTTTGGGCATCTTGGGCACATCTGTGATGAAAAATTGAAGATTTTAACCAAAGTTGCAAAAATAGGCTTATCTCACCGTTTCCAGCGCTTTTGTGCATCTTGGGCACATCTGTGATGAAAAATTGAAGATTTTAACCAAAGTTGCAAAAATAGACTTATCTCCCCGTTTCCAGCACTTTTTGGCACTTAGAGCGAATCTGACAGTAGAAACCGTGCAGTTGCTACTTTTTCATTGGGGTTTCCAAAACTTAAAATCTTTTTTTTAAAGAGTTCCTTTGGAGTTGAAACCAAGATTTCAAATTATCCTTTTTCATTATTATAATCCACTGTATGCATTTTAAGTATCAAGGAAATTGAGTGAAGGCCTTTTGAGAAAACACGTTGATTAGTGACCCTATTTCATTATGGCAGTCAAACCACTGATTTTCAACTTTAGTCTATGAAACCTCCAAACCTTAACCATTGTTGCAAAAATAGGCTTATCTCACCGTTTCCAGCGCTTTTGCGCATCTTGGACACATCTGTGATGAAAAATTGAAGATTTTAACCATTGTTGCAAAAATAGGCTTATCTCACCGTTTCCAGCGCTTTTGCGCATCTTGGACACATCTGTGATGAAAAATTGAAGATTTTAACCAAAGTTGCAAAAATAGGCTTATCTCACCGTTTCCAGCGCTTTTGCGCATCTTGGGCACATCTGTGATGAAAAATTGAAGATTTTAACCAAAGTTGCAAAAATAGGCTTATCTCACCGTTTCAAGCGCTTTTGCGCATCTTGGGCACATCTGTGATGAAAAATTGAAGATTTTAACCAAAGTTGCAAAAATAGGCTTATCTCACCGTTTCCAGCGCTTTTGCGCATCTTGGGCACATCTGTGATGAAAAATTGAAGATTTTAACCATTGTTGCAAAAATAGGCTTATCTCCCCGTTTCCAGCTCTTTTTGGCACTTAGAGCGAATCTGACAGTAGAAACCGTGCAGTTGCTACTTTTTCATTGGGGTTTCCAAAACTTAAAATCTTTTTTTTAAAGAGTTCCTTTAGAGTTGAAACCAAGATTTCAAATTATCCTTTTTCATTATTATAATCCACTGTATGCATTTTAAGTATCAAGGAATTTGACTGAAGGCCTTTTGAGAAAACACGTTGATTAGTGACCCTATTTCATTATGGCAGTCAAACCACTGATTTTCAACTTTAGTCTATGAAACCTCCAAACCTTAAACATTGTTGCAAAATTAGGCTTATCTCACCGTTTCCAGCACTTTTGCGCACCTTGGGCACATCTGTGATGAAAAATTTAAGATTTTAACCAAAGTTGCAAAAATAGGCTTATCTCACCGTTTCCAGCGCTTTTGCGCATCTTGGGCACATCTGTGATGAAAAATTGAAGATTTTAACCAAAGTTGCAAAAATAGGCTTATCTCACCGTTTCAAGCGCTTTTGCGCATCTTGGGCACATCTGTGATGAAAAATTGAAGATTTTAACCAAAGTTGCAAAAATAGGCTTATCTCACCGTTTCCAGCGCTTTTGTGCATCTTGGGCACATCTGTGATGAAAAATTGAAGATTTTAACCATTGTTGCAAAAATAGGCTTATCTCCCCGTTTCCAGCTCTTTTTGGCACTTAGAGCGAATCTGACAGTAGAAACCGTGCAGTTGCTACTTTTTCATTGGGGTTTCCAAAACTTAAAATCTTTTTTTTAAAGAGTTCCTTTAGAGTTGAAACCAAGATTTCAAATTATCCTTTTTCATTATTATAATCCACTGTATGCATTTTAAGTATCAAGGAATTTGACTGAAGGCCTTTTGAGAAAACACGTTGATTAGTGACCCTATTTCATTATGGCAGTCAAACCACTGATTTTCAACTTTAGTCTATGAAACCTCCAAACCTTAAACATTGTTGCAAAATTAGGCTTATCTCACCGTTTCCAGCACTTTTGCGCACCTTGGGCACATCTGTGATGAAAAATTTAAGATTTTAACCAAAGTTGCAAAAATAGGCTTATCTCACCGTTTCCAGCGCTTTTGCGAATCTTGGGCACATCTGTGATGAAAAATTGAAGATTTTAACCAAAGTTGCAAAAATAGGCTTATCTCACCGTTTCAAGCGCTTTTGCGCATCTTGGGCACATCTGTGATGAAAAATTGAAGATTTTAACCAAAGTTGCAAAAATAGGCTTATCTCACCGTTTCCAGCGCTTTTGCGCATCTTGGACACATCTGTGATGAAAAATTGAAGATTTTAACCAAAGTTGCAAAAATAGGCTTATCTCACCGTTTCCAGCGCTTTTGCGCATCTTGGGCACATCTGTGATGAAAAATTTAAGATTTTAACCAAAGTTGCAAAAATAGGCTTATCTCACCGTTTCAAGCGCTTTTGCGCATCTTGGGCACATCTGTGATGAAAAATTGAAGATTTTAACCATTGTTGCAAAAATAGGCTTATCTCACCGTTTCCAGCGCTTTTGTGCATCTTGGACACATCTGTGATGAAAAATTGAAGATTTTAACCAAAGTTGCAAAAATAGGCTTATCTCACCGTTTCCAGCGCTTTTGTGCATCTTGGGCACATCTGTGATGAAAAATTGAAGATTTTAACCAAAGTTGCAAAAATAGGCTTATCTCACCGTTTCCAGCGCTTTTGCGCATCTTGGGCACATCTGTGATGAAAAATTGAAGATTTTAACCATTGTTGCAAAAATAGGCTTATCTCCCCGTTTCCAGCACTTTTTGGCACTTAGAGCCAATCTGACAGTAGAAACCGTGCAGTTGCTACTTTTTCATTGGGGTTTCCAAAACTTAAAATCTTTTTTTTAAAGAGTTCCTTTAGAGTTGAAACCAAGATTTCAAATTATCCTTTTTCATTATTATAATCCACTGTATGCATTTTAAGTATCAAGGAATTTGACTGAAGGCCTTTTGAGAAAACACGTTGATTAGTGACCCTATTTCATTATGGCAGTCAAACCACTGATTTTCAACTTTGGTCTATGAAACCTCCAAACCTTAAACATTGTTGCAAAATTAGGCTTATCTCACCGTTTCCAGCACTTTTGCGCACCTTGGGCACATCTGTGATGAAAAATTTAAGATTTTAACCATTGTTGCAAAAATAGGCTTATCTCACCGTTTCCAGCGCTTTTGCGCATCTTGGACACATCTGTGATGAAAAATTGAAGATTTTAACCAAAGTTGCAAAAATAGGCTTATCTCACCGTTTCCAGCGCTTTTGCGCATCTTGGGCACATCTGTGATGAAAAATTGAAGATTTTAACCATTGTTGCAAAAATAGGCTTATCTCCCCGTTTCCAGCACTTTTTGGCACTTAGAGCCAATCTGACAGTAGAAACCGTGCAGTTGCTACTTTTTCATTGGGGTTTCCAAAACTTAAAATCTTTTTTTTAAAGAGTTCCTTTAGAGTTGAAACCAAGATTTCAAATTATCCTTTTTCATTATTATAATCCACTGTATGCATTTTAAGTATCAAGGAATTTGACTGAAGGCCTTTTGAGAAAACACGTTGATTAGTGACCCTATTTCATTATGGCAGTCAAACCACTGATTTTCAACTTTGGTCTATGAAACCTCCAAACCTTAAACATTGTTGCAAAATTAGGCTTATCTCACCGTTTCCAGCACTTTTGTGCACCTTGGGCATATCTGTGATGAAAAAATGAAGATTTTAACCAAAGTTGCAAAAATAGGCTTATCTCACCGTTTCCAGCGCTTTTGTGCATCTTGGACACATCTGTGATGAAAAATTGAAGATTTTAACCAAAGTTGCAAAAATAGGCTTATCTCACCGTTTCCAGCGCTTTTGCGCATCTTGGGCACATCTGTGATGAAAAATTGAAGATTTTAACCAAAGTTGCAAAAATAGGCTTATCTCACCGTTTCAAGCGCTTTTGCGCATCTTGGGCACATCTGTGATGAAAAATTGAAGATTTTAACCATTGTTGCAAAAATAGGCTTATCTCCCCGTTTCCAGCACTTTTTGGCACTTAGAGCCAATCTGACAGTAGAAACCGTGCAGTTGCTACTTTTTCATTGGGGTTTCCAAAACTTAAAATCTTTTTTTTAAAGAGTTCCTTTAGAGTTGAAACCAAGATTTCAAATTATCCTTTTTCATTATTATAATCCACTGTATGCATTTTAAGTATCAAGGAATTTGACTGAAGGCCTTTTGAGAAAACACGTTGATTAGTGACCCTATTTCATTATGGCAGTCAAACCACTGATTTTCAACTTTGGTCTATGAAACCTCCAAACCTTAAACATTGTTGCAAAATTAGGCTTATCTCACCGTTTCCAGCACTTTTGTGCACCTTGGGCATATCTGTGATGAAAAAATGAAGATTTTAACCAAAGTTGCAAAAATAGGCTTATCTCACCGTTTCCAGCGCTTTTGTGCATCTTGGACACATCTGTGATGAAAAATTGAAGATTTTAACCATTGTTGCAAAAATAGGCTTATCTCACCGTTTCCAGCGCTTTTGTGCATCTTGGACACATCTGTGATGAAAAATTGAAGATTTTAACCAAAGTTGCAAAAATAGGCTTATCTCACCGTTTCCAGCGCTTTTGCGCATCTTGGGCACATCTGTGATGAAAAATTGAAGATTTTAACCAAAGTTGCAAAAATAGGCTTATCTCACCGTTTCAAGCGCTTTTGCGCATCTTGGGCACATCTGTGATGAAAAATTGAAGATTTTAACCATTGTTGCAAAAATAGGCTTATCTCCCCGTTTCCAGCACTTTTTGGCACTTAGAGCCAATCTGACAGTAGAAACCGTGCAGTTGCTACTTTTTCATTGGGGTTTCCAAAACTTAAAATCTTTTTTTTAAAGAGTTCCTTTAGAGTTGAAACCAAGATTTCAAATTATCCTTTTTCATTATTATAATCCACTGTATGCATTTTAAGTATCAAGGAATTTGACTGAAGGCCTTTTGAGAAAACACGTTGATTAGTGACCCTATTTCATTATGGCAGTCAAACCACTGATTTTCAACTTTGGTCTATGAAACCTCCAAACCTTAAACATTGTTGCAAAATTAGGCTTATCTCACCGTTTCCAGCACTTTTGTGCACCTTGGGCATATCTGTGATGAAAAAATGAAGATTTTAACCAAAGTTGCAAAAATAGGCTTATCTCACCGTTTCCAGCGCTTTTGCGCATCTTGGACACATCTGTGATGAAAAATTGAAGATTTTAACCAAAGTTGCAAAAATAGGCTTATCTCACCGTTTCAAGCGCTTTTGCGCATCTTGGGCACATCTGTGATGAAAAATTGAAGATTTTAACCAAAGTTGCAAAAATAGGCTTATCTCACCGTTTCCAGCGCTTTTGCGCATCTTGGGCACATCTGTGATGAAAAATTGAAGATTTTAACCATTGTTGCAAAAATAGGCTTATCTCCCCGTTTCCAGCACTTTTTGGCACTTAGAGCCAATCTGACAGTAGAAACCGTGCAGTTGCTACTTTTTCATTGGGGTTTCCAAAACTTAAAATCTTTTTTTTAAAGAGTTCCTTTAGAGTTGAAACCAAGATTTCAAATTATCCTTTTTCATTATTATAATCCACTGTATGCATTTTAAGTATCAAGGAATTTTACTGAAGGCCTTTTGAGAAAACACGTTGATTAGTGACCCTATTTCATTATGGCAGTCAAACCACTGATTTTCAACTTTGGTCTATGAAACCTCCAAACCTTAAACATTGTTGCAAAATTAGGCTTATCTCACCGTTTCCAGCACTTTTGTGCACCTGGGCATATCTGTGATGAAAAAATGAAGATTTTAACCAAAGTTGCAAAAATAGGCTTATCTCACCGTTTCCAGCGCTTTTGTGCATCTTGGACACATCTGTGATGAAAAATTGAAGATTTTAACCATTGTTGCAAAAATAGGCTTATCTCACCGTTTCCAGCGCTTTTGTGCATCTTGGACACATCTGTGATGAAAAATTGAAGATTTTAACCAAAGTTGCAAAAATAGGCTTATCTCACCGTTTCCAGCGCTTTTGCGCATCTTGGGCACATCTGTGATGAAAAATTGAAGATTTTAACCAAAGTTGCAAAAATAGGCTTATCTCACCGTTTCAAGCGCTTTTGCGCATCTTGGGCACATCTGTGATGAAAAATTGAAGATTTTAACCATTGTTGCAAAAATAGGCTTATCTCCCCGTTTCCAGCACTTTTTGGCACTTAGAGCCAATCTGACAGTAGAAACCGTGCAGTTGCTACTTTTTCATTGGGGTTTCCAAAACTTAAAATCTTTTTTTTAAAGAGTTCCTTTAGAGTTGAAACCAAGATTTCAAATTATCCTTTTTCATTATTATAATCCACTGTATGCATTTTAAGTATCAAGGAATTTGACTGAAGGCCTTTTGAGAAAACACGTTGATTAGTGACCCTATTTCATTATGGCAGTCAAACCACTGATTTTCAACTTTGGTCTATGAAACCTCCAAACCTTAAACATTGTTGCAAAATTAGGCTTATCTCACCGTTTCCAGCACTTTTGTGCACCTTGGGCATATCTGTGATGAAAAAATGAAGATTTTAACCAAAGTTGCAAAAATAGGCTTATCTCACCGTTTCCAGCGCTTTTGTGCATCTTGGACACATCTGTGATGAAAAATTGAAGATTTTAACCATTGTTGCAAAAATAGGCTTATCTCACCGTTTCCAGCGCTTTTGTGCATCTTGGACACATCTGTGATGAAAAATTGAAGATTTTAACCAAAGTTGCAAAAATAGGCTTATCTCACCGTTTCCAGCGCTTTTGTGCATCTTGGGCACATCTGTGATGAAAAATTGAAGATTTTAACCAAAGTTGCAAAAATAGGCTTATCTCACCGTTTCCAGCGCTTTTGTGCATCTTGGACACATCTGTGATGAAAAATTGAAGATTTTAACCATTGTTGCAAAAATAGGCTCATCTCCCCGTTTCCAGCACTTTTTGGCACTTAGAGCGAATCTGACAGTAGGAACCGTGCAGTTGCTACTTTTTCATTGGGGTTTCCAAAACTTAAAATCTTTTTTTTAAAGAGTTCCTTTAGAGTTGAAACCAAGATTTCAAATGATCCTTTTTCATTATTATAATCCACTGTATGCATTTTAAGTATCAAGGAATTTGACTGAAGGCCTTTTGAGAAAACACGTTGATTAGTGACCCTATTTCATTATGGCAGTCAAACCACTGATTTTCAACTTTAGTCTATGAAACCTCCAAACCTTAAACATTGTTGCAAAATTAGGCTTATCTCACCGTTTCCAGCACTTTTGTGCACCTTGGGCATATCTGTGATGAAAAAATGAAGATTTTAACCAAAGTTGCAAAAATAGGCTTATCTCACCGTTTCCAGCGCTTTTGGGCATCTTGGGCACATCTGTGATGAAAAATTGAAGATTTTAACCAAAGTTGCAAAAATAGGCTTATCTCACCGTTTCCAGCGCTTTTGTGCATCTTGGACACATCTGTGATTAAAAATTGAAGATTTTAACCATTGTTGCAAAAATAGGCTTATCTCCCCGTTTCCAGCTCTTTTTGGCACTTAGAGCGAATCTGACAGTAGAAACCGTGCAGTTGCTACTTTTTCATTGGGGTTTCCAAAACTTAAAATCTTTTTTTTAAAGAGTTCCTTTAGAGTTGAAACCAAGATTTCAAATGATCCTTTTTCATTATTATAATCCACTGTATGCATTTTAAGTATCAAGGAATTTGACTGAAGGCCTTTTGAGAAAACACGTTGATTAGTGACCCTATTTCATTATGGCAGTCAAACCACTGATTTTCAACTTTAGTCTATGAAACCTCCAAACCTTAAACATTGTTGCAAAATTAGGCTTATCTCACCGTTTCCAGAACTTTTGCGCACCTTGGGCACATCTGTGATGAAAAATTTAAGATTTTAACCAAAGTTGCAAAAATAGGCTTATCTCACCGTTTCCAGCGCTTTTGTGCATCTTGGGCACATCTGTGATGAAAAATTGAAGATTTTAACCAAAGTTGCAAAAATAGGCTTATCTCACCGTTTCAAGCGCTTTTGCGCATCTTGGGCACATCTGTGATGAAAAATTGAAGATTTTAACCAAAGTTGCAAAAATAGGCTTATCTCACCGTTTCCAGCGCTTTTGCGCATCTTGGGCACATCTGTGATGAAAAATTGAAGATTTTAACCATTGTTGCAAAAATAGGCTTATCTCCCCGTTTCCAGCACTTTTTGGCACTTAGAGCCAATCTGACAGTAGAAACCGTGCAGTTGCTACTTTTTCATTGGGGTTTCCAAAACTTAAAATCTTTTTTTTAAAGAGTTCCTTTAGAGTTGAAACCAAGATTTCAAATTATCCTTTTTCATTATTATAATCCACTGTATGCATTTTAAGTATCAAGGAATTTGACTGAAGGCCTTTTGAGAAAACACGTTGATTAGTGACCCTATTTCATTATGGCAGTCAAACCACTGATTTTCAACTTTGGTCTATGAAACCTCCAAACCTTAAACATTGTTGCAAAATTAGGCTTATCTCACCGTTTCCAGCACTTTTGTGCACCTTGGGCATATCTGTGATGAAAAAATGAAGATTTTAACCAAAGTTGCAAAAATAGGCTTATCTCACCGTTTCCAGCGCTTTTGGGCATCTTGGGCACATCTGTGATGAAAAATTGAAGATTTTAACCAAAGTTGCAAAAATAGGCTTATCTCACCGTTTCCAGCGCTTTTGTGCATCTTGGGCACATCTGTGATGAAAAATTGAAGATTTTAACCAAAGTTGCAAAAATAGACTTATCTCCCCGTTTCCAGCACTTTTTGGCACTTAGAGCGAATCTGACAGTAGAAACCGTGCAGTTGCTACTTTTTCATTGGGGTTTCCAAAACTTAAAATCTTTTTTTTAAAGAGTTCCTTTGGAGTTGAAACCAAGATTTCAAATTATCCTTTTTCATTATTATAATCCACTGTATGCATTTTAAGTATCAAGGAAATTGAGTGAAGGCCTTTTGAGAAAACACGTTGATTAGTGACCCTATTTCATTATGGCAGTCAAACCACTGATTTTCAACTTTAGTCTATGAAACCTCCAAACCTTAAACATTGTTGCAAAATTAGGCTTATCTCACCGTTTCCAGCACTTTTGCGCACCTTGGGCACATCTGTGATGAAAAATTTAAGATTTTAACCATTGTTGCAAAAATAGGCTTATCTCACCGTTTCCAGCGCTTTTGCGCATCTTGGACACATCTGTGATGAAAAATTGAAGATTTTAACCATTGTTGCAAAAATAGGCTTATCTCACCGTTTCCAGCGCTTTTGCGCATCTTGGACACATCTGTGATGAAAAATTGAAGATTTTAACCAAAGTTGCAAAAATAGGCTTATCTCACCGTTTCCAGCGCTTTTGCGCATCTTGGGCACATCTGTGATGAAAAATTGAAGATTTTAACCAAAGTTGCAAAAATAGGCTTATCTCACCGTTTCAAGCGCTTTTGCGCATCTTGGGCACATCTGTGATGAAAAATTGAAGATTTTAACCAAAGTTGCAAAAATAGGCTTATCTCACCGTTTCCAGCGCTTTTGCGCATCTTGGGCACATCTGTGATGAAAAATTGAAGATTTTAACCATTGTTGCAAAAATAGGCTTATCTCACCGTTTCCAGCGCTTTTGCGCATCTTGGACACATCTGTGATGAAAAATTGAAGATTTTAACCATTGTTGCAAAAATAGGCTTATCTCACCGTTTCCAGCGCTTTTGCGCATCTTGGACACATCTGTGATGAAAAATTGAAGATTTTAACCAAAGTTGCAAAAATAGGCTTATCTCACCGTTTCCAGCGCTTTTGCGCATCTTGGGCACATCTGTGATGAAAAAATGAAGATTTTAACCAGAGTTGCAAAAATAGGCTTATCTCACCGTTTCAAGCGCTTTTGCGCATCTTGGGCACATCTGTGATGAAAAATTGAAGATTTTAACCAAAGTTGCAAAAATAGGCTTATCTCACCGTTTCCAGCGCTTTTGCGCATCTTGGGCACATCTGTGATGAAAAATTGAAGATTTTAACCATTGTTGCAAAAATAGGCTTATCTCCCCGTTTCCAGCACTTTTTGGCACTTAGAGCCAATCTGACAGTAGAAACCGTGCAGTTGCTACTTTTTCATTGGGGTTTCCAAAACTTAAAATCTTTTTTTTAAAGAGTTCCTTTGGAGTTGAAACCAAGATTTCAAATTATCCTTTTTCATTATTATAATCCACTGTATGCATTTTAAGTATCAAGGAAATTGAGTGAAGGCCTTTTGAGAAAACACGTTGATTAGTGACCCTATTTCATTATGGCAGTCAAACCACTGATTTTCAACTTTAGTCTATGAAACCTCCAAACCTTAAACATTGTTGCAAAATTAGGCTTATCTCACCGTTTCCAGCACTTTTGCGCACCTTGGGCACATCTGTGATGAAAAATTTAAGATTTTAACCATTGTTGCAAAAATAGGCTTATCTCACCGTTTCCAGCGCTTTTGCGCATCTTGGACACATCTGTGATGAAAAATTGAAGATTTTAACCATTGTTGCAAAAATAGGCTTATCTCACCGTTTCCAGCGCTTTTGCGCATCTTGGACACATCTGTGATGAAAAATTGAAGATTTTAACCAAAGTTGCAAAAATAGGCTTATCTCACCGTTTCCAGCGCTTTTGCGCATCTTGGGCACATCTGTGATGAAAAATTGAAGATTTTAACCAAAGTTGCAAAAATAGGCTTATCTCACCGTTTCAAGCGCTTTTGCGCATCTTGGGCACATCTGTGATGAAAAATTGAAGATTTTAACCAAAGTTGCAAAAATAGGCTTATCTCACCGTTTCCAGCGCTTTTGCGCATCTTGGGCACATCTGTGATGAAAAATTGAAGATTTTAACCATTGTTGCAAAAATAGGCTTATCTCCCCGTTTCCAGCACTTTTTGGCACTTAGAGCCAATCTGACAGTAGAAACCGTGCAGTTGCTACTTTTTCATTGGGGTTTCCAAAACTTAAAATCTTTTTTTTAAAGAGTTCCTTTAGAGTTGAAACCAAGATTTCAAATTATCCTTTTTCATTATTATAATCCACTGTATGCATTTTAAGTATCAAGGAATTTGACTGAAGGCCTTTTGAGAAAACACGTTGATTAGTGACCCTATTTCATTATGGCAGTCAAACCACTGATTTTCAACTTTGGTCTATGAAACCTCCAAACCTTAAACATTGTTGCAAAATTAGGCTTATCTCACCGTTTCCAGCACTTTTGTGCACCTTGGGCATATCTGTGATGAAAAAATGAAGATTTTAACCAAAGTTGCAAAAATAGGCTTATCTCACCGTTTCCAGCGCTTTTGTGCATCTTGGACACATCTGTGATGAAAAATTGAAGATTTTAACCATTGTTGCAAAAATAGGCTTATCTCACCGTTTCCAGCGCTTTTGTGCATCTTGGACACATCTGTGATGAAAAATTGAAGATTTTAACCAAAGTTGCAAAAATAGGCTTATCTCACCGTTTCCAGCGCTTTTGTGCATCTTGGGCACATCTGTGATGAAAAATTGAAGATTTTAACCAAAGTTGCAAAAATAGGCTTATCTCACCGTTTCCAGCGCTTTTGTGCATCTTGGACACATCTGTGATTAAAAATTGAAGATTTTAACCATTGTTGCAAAAATAGGCTTATCTCCCCGTTTCCAGCTCTTTTTGGCACTTAGAGCGAATCTGACAGTAGAAACCGTGCAGTTGCTACTTTTTCATTGGGGTTTCCAAAACTTAAAATCTTTTTTTTAAAGAGTTCCTTTAGAGTTGAAACCAAGATTTCAAATGATCCTTTTTCATTATTATAATCCACTGTATGCATTTTAAGTATCAAGGAATTTGACTGAAGGCCTTTTGAGAAAACACGTTGATTAGTGACCCTATTTCATTATGGCAGTCAAACCACTGATTTTCAACTTTAGTCTATGAAACCTCCAAACCTTAAACATTGTTGCAAAATTAGGCTTATCTCACCGTTTCCAGCACTTTTGTGCACCTTGGGCATATCTGTGATGAAAAAATGAAGATTTTAACCAAAGTTGCAAAAATAGGCTTATCTCACCGTTTCCAGCGCTTTTGGGCATCTTGGGCACATCTGTGATGAAAAATTGAAGATTTTAACCAAAGTTGCAAAAATAGGCTTATCTCACCGTTTCCAGCGCTTTTGTGCATCTTGGACACATCTGTGATTAAAAATTGAAGATTTTAACCATTGTTGCAAAAATAGGCTTATCTCCCCGTTTCCAGCTCTTTTTGGCACTTAGAGCGAATCTGACAGTAGAAACCGTGCAGTTGCTACTTTTTCATTGGGGTTTCCAAAACTTAAAATCTTTTTTTTAAAGAGTTCCTTTAGAGTTGAAACCAAGATTTCAAATTATCCTTTTTCATTATTATAATCCACTGTATGCATTTTAAGTATCAAGGAATTTGACTGAAGGCCTTTTGAGAAAACACGTTGATTAGTGACCCTATTTCATTATGGCAGTCAAACCACTGATTTTCAACTTTAGTCTATGAAACCTCCAAACCTTAAACATTGTTGCAAAATTAGGCTTATCTCACCGTTTCCAGCACTTTTGCGCACCTTGGGCACATCTGTGATGAAAAATTTAAGATTTTAACCAAAGTTGCAAAAATAGGCTTATCTCACCGTTTCCAGCGCTTTTGTGCATCTTGGGCACATCTGTGATGAAAAATTGAAGATTTTAACCATTGTTGCAAAAATAGGCTTATCTCCCCGTTTCCAGCACTTTTTGGCACTTAGAGCCAATCTGACAGTAGAAACCGTGCAGTTGCTACTTTTTCATTGGGGTTTCCAAAACTTAAAATCTTTTTTTTAAAGAGTTCCTTTAGAGTTGAAACCAAGATTTCAAATTATCCTTTTTCATTATTATAATCCACTGTATGCATTTTAAGTATCAAGGAATTTGACTGAAGGCCTTTTGAGAAAACACGTTGATTAGTGACCCTATTTCATTATGGCAGTCAAACCACTGATTTTCAACTTTGGTCTATGAAACCTCCAAACCTTAAACATTGTTGCAAAATTAGGCTTATCTCACTGTTTCCAGCACTTTTGTGCACCTTGGGCATATCTGTGATGAAAAAATGAAGATTTTAACCAAAGTTGCAAAAATAGGCTTATCTCACCGTTTCCAGCGCTTTTGGGCATCTTGGGCACATCTGTGATGAAAAATTGAAGATTTTAACCAAAGTTGCAAAAATAGGCTTATCTCACCGTTTCCAGCGCTTTTGTGCATCTTGGGCACATCTGTGATGAAAAATTGAAGATTTTAACCAAAGTTGCAAAAATAGACTTATCTCCCCGTTTCCAGCACTTTTTGGCACTTAGAGCGAATCTGACAGTAGAAACCGTGCAGTTGCTACTTTTTCATTGGGGTTTCCAAAACTTAAAATCTTTTTTTTAAAGAGTTCCTTTGGAGTTGAAACCAAGATTTCAAATTATCCTTTTTCATTATTATAATCCACTGTATGCATTTTAAGTATCAAGGAAATTGAGTGAAGGCCTTTTGAGAAAACACGTTGATTAGTGACCCTATTTCATTATGGCAGTCAAACCACTGATTTTCAACTTTAGTCTATGAAACCTCCAAACCTTAAACATTGTTGCAAAATTAGGCTTATCTCACCGTTTCCAGCACTTTTGCGCACCTTGGGCACATCTGTGATGAAAAATTTAAGATTTTAACCATTGTTGCAAAAATAGGCTTATCTCACCGTTTCCAGCGCTTTTGCGCATCTTGGACACATCTGTGATGAAAAATTGAAGATTTTAACCATTGTTGCAAAAATAGGCTTATCTCACCGTTTCCAGCGCTTTTGCGCATCTTGGACACATCTGTGATGAAAAATTGAAGATTTTAACCAAAGTTGCAAAAATAGGCTTATCTCACCGTTTCAAGCGCTTTTGCGCATCTTGGGCACATCTGTGATGAAAAATTGAAGATTTTAACCAAAGTTGCAAAAATAGGCTTATCTCACCGTTTCCAGCGCTTTTGCGCATCTTGGGCACATCTGTGATGAAAAATTGAAGATTTTAACCATTGTTGCAAAAATAGGCTTATCTCCCCGTTTCCAGCACTTTTTGGCACTTAGAGCCAATCTGACAGTAGAAACCGTGCAGTTGCTACTTTTTCATTGGGGTTTCCAAAACTTAAAATCTTTTTTTTAAAGAGTTCCTTTAGAGTTGAAACCAAGATTTCAAATTATCCTTTTTCATTATTATAATCCACTGTATGCATTTTAAGTATCAAGGAATTTGACTGAAGGCCTTTTGAGAAAACACGTTGATTAGTGACCCTATTTCATTATGGCAGTCAAACCACTGATTTTCAACTTTGGTCTATGAAACCTCCAAACCTTAAACATTGTTGCAAAATTAGGCTTATCTCACCGTTTCCAGCACTTTTGTGCACCTTGGGCATATCTGTGATGAAAAAATGAAGATTTTAACCAAAGTTGCAAAAATAGGCTTATCTCACCGTTTCCAGCGCTTTTGTGCATCTTGGACACATCTGTGATGAAAAATTGAAGATTTTAACCATTGTTGCAAAAATAGGCTTATCTCACCGTTTCCAGCGCTTTTGTGCATCTTGGACACATCTGTGATGAAAAATTGAAGATTTTAACCAAAGTTGCAAAAATAGGCTTATCTCACCGTTTCCAGCGCTTTTGCGCATCTTGGGCACATCTGTGATGAAAAATTGAAGATTTTAACCAAAGTTGCAAAAATAGGCTTATCTCACCGTTTCAAGCGCTTTTGCGCATCTTGGGCACATCTGTGATGAAAAATTGAAGATTTTAACCATTGTTGCAAAAATAGGCTTATCTCCCCGTTTCCAGCACTTTTTGGCACTTAGAGCCAATCTGACAGTAGAAACCGTGCAGTTGCTACTTTTTCATTGGGGTTTCCAAAACTTAAAATCTTTTTTTTAAAGAGTTCCTTTAGAGTTGAAACCAAGATTTCAAATTATCCTTTTTCATTATTATAATCCACTGTATGCATTTTAAGTATCAAGGAATTTGACTGAAGGCCTTTTGAGAAAACACGTTGATTAGTGACCCTATTTCATTATGGCAGTCAAACCACTGATTTTCAACTTTGGTCTATGAAACCTCCAAACCTTAAACATTGTTGCAAAATTAGGCTTATCTCACCGTTTCCAGCACTTTTGTGCACCTTGGGCATATCTGTGATGAAAAAATGAAGATTTTAACCAAAGTTGCAAAAATAGGCTTATCTCACCGTTTCCAGCGCTTTTGTGCATCTTGGACACATCTGTGATGAAAAATTGAAGATTTTAACCATTGTTGCAAAAATAGGCTTATCTCACCGTTTCCAGCGCTTTTGTGCATCTTGGACACATCTGTGATGAAAAATTGAAGATTTTAACCAAAGTTGCAAAAATAGGCTTATCTCACCGTTTCCAGCGCTTTTGTGCATCTTGGGCACATCTGTGATGAAAAATTGAAGATTTTAACCAAAGTTGCAAAAATAGGCTTATCTCACCGTTTCCAGCGCTTTTGTGCATCTTGGACACATCTGTGATGAAAAATTGAAGATTTTAACCATTGTTGCAAAAATAGGCTCATCTCCCCGTTTCCAGCACTTTTTGGCACTTAGAGCGAATCTGACAGTAGGAACCGTGCAGTTGCTACTTTTTCATTGGGGTTTCCAAAACTTAAAATCTTTTTTTTAAAGAGTTCCTTTAGAGTTGAAACCAAGATTTCAAATGATCCTTTTTCATTATTATAATCCACTGTATGCATTTTAAGTATCAAGGAATTTGACTGAAGGCCTTTTGAGAAAACACGTTGATTAGTGACCCTATTTCATTATGGCAGTCAAACCACTGATTTTCAACTTTAGTCTATGAAACCTCCAAACCTTAAACATTGTTGCAAAATTAGGCTTATCTCACCGTTTCCAGCACTTTTGTGCACCTTGGGCATATCTGTGATGAAAAAATGAAGATTTTAACCAAAGTTGCAAAAATAGGCTTATCTCACCGTTTCCAGCGCTTTTGGGCATCTTGGGCACATCTGTGATGAAAAATTGAAGATTTTAACCAAAGTTGCAAAAATAGGCTTATCTCACCGTTTCCAGCACTTTTGTGCATCTTGGACACATCTGTGATTAAAAATTGAAGATTTTAACCATTGTTGCAAAAATAGGCTTATCTCCCCGTTTCCAGCTCTTTTTGGCACTTAGAGCGAATCTGACAGTAGAAACCGTGCAGTTGCTACTTTTTCATTGGGGTTTCCAAAACTTAAAATCTTTTTTTTAAAGAGTTCCTTTAGAGTTGAAACCAAGATTTCAAATTATCCTTTTTCATTATTATAATCCACTGTATGCATTTTAAGTATCAAGGAATTTGACTGAAGGCCTTTTGAGAAAACACGTTGATTAGTGACCCTATTTCATTATGGCAGTCAAACCACTGATTTTCAACTTTAGTCTATGAAACCTCCAAACCTTAAACATTGTTGCAAAATTAGGCTTATCTCACCGTTTCCAGAACTTTTGCGCACCTTGGGCACATCTGTGATGAAAAATTTAAGATTTTAACCAAAGTTGCAAAAATAGGCTTATCTCACCGTTTCCAGCGCTTTTGTGCATCTTGGGCACATCTGTGATGAAAAATTGAAGATTTTAACCAAAGTTGCAAAAATAGGCTTATCTCACCGTTTCAAGCGCTTTTGCGCATCTTGGGCACATCTGTGATGAAAAATTGAAGATTTTAACCAAAGTTGCAAAAATAGGCTTATCTCACCGTTTCCAGCGCTTTTGCGCATCTTGGGCACATCTGTGATGAAAAATTGAAGATTTTAACCATTGTTGCAAAAATAGGCTTATCTCCCCGTTTCCAGCACTTTTTGGCACTTAGAGCCAATCTGACAGTAGAAACCGTGCAGTTGCTACTTTTTCATTGGGGTTTCCAAAACTTAAAATCTTTTTTTTAAAGAGTTCCTTTAGAGTTGAAACCAAGATTTCAAATTATCCTTTTTCATTATTATAATCCACTGTATGCATTTTAAGTATCAAGGAATTTGACTGAAGGCCTTTTGAGAAAACACGTTGATTAGTGACCCTATTTCATTATGGCAGTCAAACCACTGATTTTCAACTTTGGTCTATGAAACCTCCAAACCTTAAACATTGTTGCAAAATTAGGCTTATCTCACCGTTTCCAGCACTTTTGTGCACCTTGGGCATATCTGTGATGAAAAAATGAAGATTTTAACCAAAGTTGCAAAAATAGGCTTATCTCACCGTTTCCAGCGCTTTTGGGCATCTTGGGCACATCTGTGATGAAAAATTGAAGATTTTAACCAAAGTTGCAAAAATAGGCTTATCTCACCGTTTCCAGCGCTTTTGTGCATCTTGGGCACATCTGTGATGAAAAATTGAAGATTTTAACCAAAGTTGCAAAAATAGACTTATCTCCCCGTTTCCAGCACTTTTTGGCACTTAGAGCGAATCTGACAGTAGAAACCGTGCAGTTGCTACTTTTTCATTGGGGTTTCCAAAACTTAAAATCTTTTTTTTAAAGAGTTCCTTTGGAGTTGAAACCAAGATTTCAAATTATCCTTTTTCATTATTATAATCCACTGTATGCATTTTAAGTATCAAGGAAATTGAGTGAAGGCCTTTTGAGAAAACACGTTGATTAGTGACCCTATTTCATTATGGCAGTCAAACCACTGATTTTCAACTTTAGTCTATGAAACCTCCAAACCTTAAACATTGTTGCAAAATTAGGCTTATCTCACCGTTTCCAGCACTTTTGCGCACCTTGGGCACATCTGTGATGAAAAATTTAAGATTTTAACCATTGTTGCAAAAATAGGCTTATCTCACCGTTTCCAGCGCTTTTGCGCATCTTGGACACATCTGTGATGAAAAATTGAAGATTTTAACCATTGTTGCAAAAATAGGCTTATCTCACCGTTTCCAGCGCTTTTGCGCATCTTGGACACATCTGTGATGAAAAATTGAAGATTTTAACCAAAGTTGCAAAAATAGGCTTATCTCACCGTTTCCAGCGCTTTTGCGCATCTTGGGCACATCTGTGATGAAAAATTGAAGATTTTAACCAAAGTTGCAAAAATAGGCTTATCTCACCGTTTCAAGCGCTTTTGCGCATCTTGGGCACATCTGTGATGAAAAATTGAAGATTTTAACCAAAGTTGCAAAAATAGGCTTATCTCACCGTTTCCAGCGCTTTTGCGCATCTTGGGCACATCTGTGATGAAAAATTGAAGATTTTAACCATTGTTGCAAAAATAGGCTTATCTCCCCGTTTCCAGCACTTTTTGGCACTTAGAGCCAATCTGACAGTAGAAACCGTGCAGTTGCTACTTTTTCATTGGGGTTTCCAAAACTTAAAATCTTTTTTTTAAAGAGTTCCTTTAGAGTTGAAACCAAGATTTCAAATTATCCTTTTTCATTATTATAATCCACTGTATGCATTTTAAGTATCAAGGAATTTGACTGAAGGCCTTTTGAGAAAACACGTTGATTAGTGACCCTATTTCATTATGGCAGTCAAACCACTGATTTTCAACTTTGGTCTATGAAACCTCCAAACCTTAAACATTGTTGCAAAATTAGGCTTATCTCACCGTTTCCAGCACTTTTGTGCACCTTGGGCATATCTGTGATGAAAAAATGAAGATTTTAACCAAAGATGCAAAAATAGGCTTATCTCACCGTTTCCAGCGCTTTTGTGCATCTTGGACACATCTGTGATGAAAAATTGAAGATTTTAACCATTGTTGCAAAAATAGGCTTATCTCACCGTTTCCAGCGCTTTTGTGCATCTTGGACACATCTGTGATGAAAAATTGAAGATTTTAACCAAAGTTGCAAAAATAGGCTTATCTCACCGTTTCCAGCGCTTTTGTGCATCTTGGGCACATCTGTGATGAAAAATTGAAGATTTTAACCAAAGTTGCAAAAATAGGCTTATCTCACCGTTTCCAGCGCTTTTGTGCATCTTGGACACATCTGTGATTAAAAATTGAAGATTTTAACCATTGTTGCAAAAATAGGCTTATCTCCCCGTTTCCAGCTCTTTTTGGCACTTAGAGCGAATCTGACAGTAGAAACCGTGCAGTTGCTACTTTTTCATTGGGGTTTCCAAAACTTAAAATCTTTTTTTTAAAGAGTTCCTTTAGAGTTGAAACCAAGATTTCAAATGATCCTTTTTCATTATTATAATCCACTGTATGCATTTTAAGTATCAAGGAATTTGACTGAAGGCCTTTTGAGAAAACACGTTGATTAGTGACCCTATTTCATTATGGCAGTCAAACCACTGATTTTCAACTTTAGTCTATGAAACCTCCAAACCTTAAACATTGTTGCAAAATTAGGCTTATCTCACCGTTTCCAGCACTTTTGTGCACCTTGGGCATATCTGTGATGAAAAAATGAAGATTTTAACCAAAGTTGCAAAAATAGGCTTATCTCACCGTTTCCAGCGCTTTTGGGCATCTTGGGCACATCTGTGATGAAAAATTGAAGATTTTAACCAAAGTTGCAAAAATAGGCTTATCTCACCGTTTCCAGCGCTTTTGTGCATCTTGGACACATCTGTGATTAAAAATTGAAGATTTTAACCATTGTTGCAAAAATAGGCTTATCTCCCCGTTTCCAGCTCTTTTTGGCACTTAGAGCGAATCTGACAGTAGAAACCGTGCAGTTGCTACTTTTTCATTGGGGTTTCCAAAACTTAAAATCTTTTTTTTAAAGAGTTCCTTTAGAGTTGAAAACAAGATTTCAAATTATCCTTTTTCATTATTATAATCCACTGTATGCATTTTAAGTATCAAGGAATTTGACTGAAGGCCTTTTGAGAAAACACGTTGATTAGTGACCCTATTTCATTATGGCAGTCAAACCACTGATTTTCAACTTTAGTCTATGAAACCTCCAAACCTTAAACATTGTTGCAAAATTAGGCTTATCTCACCGTTTCCAGCACTTTTGCGCACCTTGGGCACATCTGTGATGAAAAATTTAAGATTTTAACCAAAGTTGCAAAAATAGGCTTATCTCACCGTTTCCAGCGCTTTTGTGCATCTTGGGCACATCTGTGATGAAAAATTGAAGATTTTAACCAAAGTTGCAAAAATAGGCTTATCTCACCGTTTCAAGCGCTTTTGCGCATCTTGGGCATATCTGTGATGAAAAATTGAAGATTTTAACCAAAGTTGCAAAAATAGGCTTATCTCACCGTTTCCAGCGCTTTTGCGCATCTTGGGCACATCTGTGATGAAAAATTGAAGATTTTAACCATTGTTGCAAAAATAGGCTTATCTCCCCGTTTCCAGCACTTTTTGGCACTTAGAGCCAATCTGACAGTAGAAACCGTGCAGTTGCTACTTTTTCATTGGGGTTTCCAAAACTTAAAATCTTTTTTTTAAAGAGTTCCTTTAGAGTTGAAACCAAGATTTCAAATTATCCTTTTTCATTATTATAATCCACTGTATGCATTTTAAGTATCAAGGAATTTGACTGAAGGCCTTTTGAGAAAACACGTTGATTAGTGACCCTATTTCATTATGGCAGTCAAACCACTGATTTTCAACTTTGGTCTATGAAACCTCCAAACCTTAAACATTGTTGCAAAATTAGGCTTATCTCACCGTTTCCAGCACTTTTGTGCACCTTGGGCATATCTGTGATGAAAAAATGAAGATTTTAACCAAAGTTGCAAAAATAGGCTTATCTCACCGTTTCCAGCGCTTTTGGGCATCTTGGGCACATCTGTGATGAAAAATTGAAGATTTTAACCAAAGTTGCAAAAATAGGCTTATCTCACCGTTTCCAGCGCTTTTGTGCATCTTGGGCACATCTGTGATGAAAAATTGAAGATTTTAACCAATGTTGCAAAAATAGACTTATCTCCCCGTTTCCAGCACTTTTTGGCACTTAGAGCGAATCTGACAGTAGAAACCGTGCAGTTGCTACTTTTTCATTGGGGTTTCCAAAACTTAAAATCTTTTTTTTAAAGAGTTCCTTTGGAGTTGAAACCAAGATTTCAAATTATCCTTTTTCATTATTATAATCCACTGTATGCATTTTAAGTATCAAGGAAATTGAGTGAAGGCCTTTTGAGAAAACACGTTGATTAGTGACCCTATTTCATTATGGCAGTCAAACCACTGATTTTCAACTTTAGTCTATGAAACCTCCAAACCTTAAACAATGTTGCAAAATTAGGCTTATCTCACCGTTTCCAGCACTTTTGCGCACCTTGGGCACATCTGTGATGAAAAATTTAAGATTTTAACCATTGTTGCAAAAATAGGCTTATCTCACCGTTTCCAGCGCTTTTGCGCATCTTGGACACATCTGTGATGAAAAATTGAAGATTTTAACCATTGTTGCAAAAATAGGCTTATCTCACCGTTTCCAGCGCTTTTGCGCACCTTGGACACATCTGTGATGAAAAATTGAAGATTTTAACCAAAGTTGCAAAAATAGGCTTATCTCACCGTTTCCAGCGCTTTTGCGCATCTTGGGCACATCTGTGATGAAAAATTGAAGATTTTAACCAAAGTTGCAAAAATAGGCTTATCTCACCGTTTCAAGCGCTTTTGCGCATCTTGGGCACATCTGTGATGAAAAATTGAAGATTTTAACCAAAGTTGCAAAAATAGGCTTATCTCACCGTTTCCAGCGCTTTTGCGCATCTTGGGCACATCTGTGATGAAAAATTGAAGATTTTAACCATTGTTGCAAAAATAGGCTTATCTCCCCGTTTCCAGCACTTTTTGGCACTTAGAGCCAATCTGACAGTAGAAACCGTGCAGTTGCTACTTTTTCATTGGGGTTTCCAAAACTTAAAATCTTTTTTTTAAAGAGTTCCTTTAGAGTTGAAACCAAGATTTCAAATTATCCTTTTTCATTATTATAATCCACTGTATGCATTTTAAGTATCAAGGAATTTGACTGAAGGCCTTTTGAGAAAACACGTTGATTAGTGACCCTATTTCATTATGGCAGTCAAACCACTGATTTTCAACTTTGGTCTATGAAACCTCCAAACCTTAAACATTGTTGCAAAATTAGGCTTATCTCACCGTTTCCAGCACTTTTGTGCACCTTGGGCATATCTGTGATGAAAAAATGAAGATTTTAACCAAAGTTGCAAAAATAGGCTTATCTCACCGTTTCCAGCGCTTTTGTGCATCTTGGACACATCTGTGATGAAAAATTGAAGATTTTAACCATTGTTGCAAAAATAGGCTTATCTCACCGTTTCCAGCGCTTTTGTGCATCTTGGACACATCTGTGATGAAAAATTGAAGATTTTAACCAAAGTTGCAAAAATAGGCTTATCTCACCGTTTCCAGCGCTTTTGTGCATCTTGGGCACATCTGTGATGAAAAATTGAAGATTTTAACCAAAGTTGCAAAAATAGGCTTATCTCACCGTTTCCAGCGCTTTTGTGCATCTTGGACACATCTGTGATGAAAAATTGAAGATTTTAACCATTGTTGCAAAAATAGGCTCATCTCCCCGTTTCCAGCACTTTTTGGCACTTAGAGCGAATCTGACAGTAGGAACCGTGCAGTTGCTACTTTTTCATTGGGGTTTCCAAAACTTAAAATCTTTTTTTTAAAGAGTTCCTTTAGAGTTGAAACCAAGATTTCAAATTATCCTTTTTCATTATTATAATCCACTGTATGCATTTTAAGTATCAAGGAATTTGACTGAAGGCCTTTTGAGAAAACACGTTGATTAGTGACCCTATTTCATTATGGCAGTCAAACCACTGATTTTCAACTTTAGTCTATGAAACCTCCAAACCTTAAACATTGTTGCAAAATTAGGCTTATCTCACCGTTTCCAGCACTTTTGTGCACCTTGGGCATATCTGTGATGAAAAAATGAAGATTTTAACCAAAGTTGCAAAAATAGGCTTATCTCACCGTTTCCAGCGCTTTTGGGCATCTTGGGCACATCTGTGATGAAAAATTGAAGATTTTAACCAAAGTTGCAAAAATAGGCTTATCTCACCGTTTCCAGCGCTTTTGTGCATCTTGGACACATCTGTGATTAAAAATTGAAGATTTTAACCATTGTTGCAAAAATAGGCTTATCTCCCCGTTTCCAGCTCTTTTTGGCACTTAGAGCGAATCTGACAGTAGAAACCGTGCAGTTGCTACTTTTTCATTGGGGTTTCCAAAACTTAAAATCTTTTTTTTAAAGAGTTCCTTTAGAGTTGAAACCAAGATTTCAAATTATCCTTTTTCATTATTATAATCCACTGTATGCATTTTAAGTATCAAGGAATTTGACTGAAGGCCTTTTGAGAAAACATGTTGATTAGTGACCCTATTTCATTATGGCAGTCAAACCACTGATTTTCAACTTTAGTCTATGAAACCTCCAAACCTTAAACATTGTTGCAAAATTAGGCTTATCTCACCGTTTCCAGCACTTTTGCGCACCTTGGGCACATCTGTGATGAAAAATTTAAGATTTTAACCAAAGTTGCAAAAATAGGCTTATCTCACCGTTTCCAGCGCTTTTGCGCATCTTGGGCACATCTGTGATGAAAAATTGAAGATTTTAACCAAAGTTGCAAAAATAGGCTTATCTCACCGTTTCCAGCGCTTTTGCGCATCTTGGACACATCTGTGATGAAAAATTGAAGATTTTAACCAAAGTTGCAAAAATAGGCTTATCTCACCGTTTCCAGCGCTTTTGCGCATCTTGGGCACATCTGTGATGAAAAATTGAAGATTTTAACCAAAGTTGCAAAAATAGGCTTATCTCACCGTTTCCAGCGCTTTTGCGCATCTTGGGCACATCTGTGATGAAAAATTGAAGATTTTAACCATTGTTGCAAAAATAGGCTTATCTCCCCGTTTCCAGCACTTTTTGGCACTTAGAGCCAATCTGACAGTAGAAACCGTGCAGTTGCTACTTTTTCATTGGGGTTTCCAAAACTTAAAATCTTTTTTTTAAAGAGTTCCTTTAGAGTTGAAACCAAGATTTCAAATTATCCTTTTTCATTATTATAATCCACTGTATGCATTTTAAGTATCAAGGAATTTGACTGAAGGCCTTTTGAGAAAACACGTTGATTAGTGACCCTATTTCATTATGGCAGTCAAACCACTGATTTTCAACTTTGGTCTATGAAACCTCCAAACCTTAAACATTGTTGCAAAATTAGGCTTATCTCACCGTTTCCAGCACTTTTGTGCACCTTGGGCATATCTGTGATGAAAAAATGAAGATTTTAACCAAAGTTGCAAAAATAGGCTTATCTCACCGTTTCCAGCACTTTTGGGCATCTTGGGCACATCTGTGATGAAAAATTGAAGATTTTAACCAAAGTTGCAAAAATAGGCTTATCTCACCGTTTCCAGCGCTTTTGTGCATCTTGGGCACATCTGTGATGAAAAATTGAAGATTTTAACCAAAGTTGCAAAAATAGACTTATCTCCCCGTTTCCAGCACTTTTTGGCACTTAGAGCGAATCTGACAGTAGAAACCGTGCAGTTGCTACTTTTTCATTGGGGTTTCCAAAACTTAAAATCTTTTTTTTAAAGAGTTCCTTTGGAGTTGAAACCAAGATTTCAAATTATCCTTTTTCATTATTATAATCCACTGTATGCATTTTAAGTATCAAGGAAATTGAGTGAAGGCCTTTTGAGAAAACACGTTGATTAGTGACCCTATTTCATTATGGCAGTCAAACCACTGATTTTCAACTTTAGTCTATGAAACCTCCAAACCTTAACCATTGTTGCAAAAATAGGCTTATCTCACCGTTTCCAGCGCTTTTGCGCATCTTGGACACATCTGTGATGAAAAATTGAAGATTTTAACCATTGTTGCAAAAATAGGCTTATCTCACCGTTTCCAGCGCTTTTGCGCATCTTGGACACATCTGTGATGAAAAATTGAAGATTTTAACCAAAGTTGCAAAAATAGGCTTATCTCACCGTTTCCAGCGCTTTTGCGCATCTTGGGCACATCTGTGATGAAAAATTGAAGATTTTAACCAAAGTTGCAAAAATAGGCTTATCTGACCGTTTCATGCGCTTTTGCGCATCTTGGGCACATCTGTGATGAAAAATTGAAGATTTTAACCAAAGTTGCAAAAATAGGCTTATCTCCCCGTTTCCAGCTCTTTTTGGCACTTAGAGCGAATCTGACAGTAGAAACCGTGCAGTTGCTACTTTTTCATTGGGGTTTCCAAAACTTAAAATCTTTTTTTTAAAGAGTTCCTTTAGAGTTGAAACCAAGATTTCAAATTATCCTTTTTCATTATTATAATCCACTGTATGCATTTTAAGTATCAAGGAATTTGACTGAAGGCCTTTTGAGAAAACACGTTGATTAGTGACCCTATTTCATTATGGCAGTCAAACCACTGATTTTCAACTTTAGTCTATGAAACCTCCAAACCTTAAACATTGTTGCAAAATTAGGCTTATCTCACCGTTTCCAGCACTTTTGCGCACCTTGGGCACATCTGTGATGAAAAATTTAAGATTTTAACCAAAGTTGCAAAAATAGGCTTATCTCACCGTTTCCAGCGCTTTTGCGCATCTTGGGCACATCTGTGATGAAAAATTGAAGATTTTAACCAAAGTTGCAAAAATAGGCTTATCTCACCGTTTCCAGCGCTTTTGTGCATCTTGGGCACATCTGTGATGAAAAATTGAAGATTTTAACCATTGTTGCAAAAATAGGCTTATCTCCCCGTTTCCAGCTCTTTTTGGCACTTAGAGCGAATCTGACAGTAGAAACCGTGCAGTTGCTACTTTTTCATTGGGGTTTCCAAAACTTAAAATCTTTTTTTTAAAGAGTTCCTTTAGAGTTGAAACCAAGATTTCAAATTATCCTTTTTCATTATTATAATCCACTGTATGCATTTTAAGTATCAAGGAATTTGACTGAAGGCCTTTTGAGAAAACACGTTGATTAGTGACCCTATTTCATTATGGCAGTCAAACCACTGATTTTCAACTTTAGTCTATGAAACCTCCAAACCTTAAACATTGTTGCAAAATTAGGCTTATCTCACCGTTTCCAGCACTTTTGCGCACCTTGGGCACATCTGTGATGAAAAATTTAAGATTTTAACCAAAGTTGCAAAAATAGGCTTATCTCACCGTTTCCAGCGCTTTTGCGCATCTTGGACACATCTGTGATGAAAAATTGAAGATTTTAACCAAAGTTGCAAAAATAGGCTTATCTCACCGTTTCCAGCGCTTTTGCGCATCTTGGGCACATCTGTGATGAAAAATTGAAGATTTTAACCATTGTTGCAAAAATAGGCTTATCTCCCCGTTTCCAGCACTTTTTGGCACTTAGAGCCAATCTGACAGTAGAAACCGTGCAGTTGCTACTTTTTCATTGGGGTTTCCAAAACTTAAAATCTTTTTTTTAAAGAGTTCCTTTAGAGTTGAAACCAAGATTTCAAATTATCCTTTTTCATTATTATAATCCACTGTATGCATTTTAAGTATCAAGGAATTTGACTGAAGGCCTTTTGAGAAAACACGTTGATTAGTGACCCTATTTCATTATGGCAGTCAAACCACTGATTTTCAACTTTGGTCTATGAAACCTCCAAACCTTAAACATTGTTGCAAAATTAGGCTTATCTCACCGTTTCCAGCACTTTTGTGCACCTTGGGCATATCTGTGATGAAAAAATGAAGATTTTAACCAAAGTTGCAAAAATAGGCTTATCTCACCGTTTCCAGCGCTTTTGTGCATCTTGGACACATCTGTGATGAAAAATTGAAGATTTTAACCAAAGTTGCAAAAATAGGCTTATCTCACCGTTTCCAGCGCTTTTGCGCATCTTGGGCACATCTGTGATGAAAAATTGAAGATTTTAACCAAAGTTGCAAAAATAGGCTTATCTCACCGTTTCAAGCGCTTTTGCGCATCTTGGGCACATCTGTGATGAAAAATTGAAGATTTTAACCATTGTTGCAAAAATAGGCTTATCTCCCCGTTTCCAGCACTTTTTGGCACTTAGAGCCAATCTGACAGTAGAAACCGTGCAGTTGCTACTTTTTCATTGGGGTTTCCAAAACTTAAAATCTTTTTTTTAAAGAGTTCCTTTAGAGTTGAAACCAAGATTTCAAATTATCCTTTTTCATTATTATAATCCACTGTATGCATTTTAAGTATCAAGGAATTTGACTGAAGGCCTTTTGAGAAAACACGTTGATTAGTGACCCTATTTCATTATGGCAGTCAAACCACTGATTTTCAACTTTGGTCTATGAAACCTCCAAACCTTAAACATTGTTGCAAAATTAGGCTTATCTCACCGTTTCCAGCACTTTTGTGCACCTTGGGCATATCTGTGATGAAAAAATGAAGATTTTAACCAAAGTTGCAAAAATAGGCTTATCTCACCGTTTCCAGCGCTTTTGTGCATCTTGGACACATCTGTGATGAAAAATTGAAGATTTTAACCATTGTTGCAAAAATAGGCTTATCTCACCGTTTCCAGCGCTTTTGTGCATCTTGGACACATCTGTGATGAAAAATTGAAGATTTTAACCAAAGTTGCAAAAATAGGCTTATCTCACCGTTTCCAGCGCTTTTGCGCATCTTGGGCACATCTGTGATGAAAAATTGAAGATTTTAACCAAAGTTGCAAAAATAGGCTTATCTCACCGTTTCAAGCGCTTTTGCGCATCTTGGGCACATCTGTGATGAAAAATTGAAGATTTTAACCATTGTTGCAAAAATAGGCTTATCTCCCCGTTTCCAGCACTTTTTGGCACTTAGAGCCAATCTGACAGTAGAAACCGTGCAGTTGCTACTTTTTCATTGGGGTTTCCAAAACTTAAAATCTTTTTTTTAAAGAGTTCCTTTAGAGTTGAAACCAAGATTTCAAATTATCCTTTTTCATTATTATAATCCACTGTATGCATTTTAAGTATCAAGGAATTTGACTGAAGGCCTTTTGAGAAAACACGTTGATTAGTGACCCTATTTCATTATGGCAGTCAAACCACTGATTTTCAACTTTGGTCTATGAAACCTCCAAACCTTAAACATTGTTGCAAAATTAGGCTTATCTCACCGTTTCCAGCACTTTTGTGCACCTTGGGCATATCTGTGATGAAAAAATGAAGATTTTAACCAAAGTTGCAAAAATAGGCTTATCTCACCGTTTCCAGCGCTTTTGGGCATCTTGGGCACATCTGTGATGAAAAATTGAAGATTTTAACCAAAGTTGCAAAAATAGGCTTATCTCACCGTTTCCAGCGCTTTTGTGCATCTTGGGCACATCTGTGATGAAAAATTGAAGATTTTAACCAAAGTTGCAAAAATAGACTTATCTCCCCGTTTCCAGCACTTTTTGGCACTTAGAGCGAATCTGACAGTAGAAACCGTGCAGTTGCTACTTTTTCATTGGGGTTTCCAAAACTTAAAATCTTTTTTTTAAAGAGTTCCTTTGGAGTTGAAACCAAGATTTCAAATTATCCTTTTTCATTATTATAATCCACTGTATGCATTTTAAGTATCAAGGAAATTGAGTGAAGGCCTTTTGAGAAAACACGTTGATTAGTGACCCTATTTCATTATGGCAGTCAAACCACTGATTTTCAACTTTAGTCTATGAAACCTCCAAACCTTAAACATTGTTGCAAAATTAGGCTTATCTCACCGTTTCCAGCACTTTTGCGCACCTTGGGCACATCTGTGATGAAAAATTTAAGATTTTAACCATTGTTGCAAAAATAGGCTTATCTCACCGTTTCCAGCGCTTTTGCGCATCTTGGACACATCTGTGATGAAAAATTGAAGATTTTAACCAAAGTTGCAAAAATAGGCTTATCTCACCGTTTCAAGCGCTTTTGCGCATCTTGGGCACATCTGTGATGAAAAATTGAAGATTTTAACCAAAGTTGCAAAAATAGGCTTATCTCACCGTTTCCAGCGCTTTTGCGCATCTTGGGCACATCTGTGATGAAAAATTGAAGATTTTAACCATTGTTGCAAAAATAGGCTTATCTCCCCGTTTCCAGCACTTTTTGGCACTTAGAGCCAATCTGACAGTAGAAACCGTGCAGTTGCTACTTTTTCATTGGGGTTTCCAAAACTTAAAATCTTTTTTTTAAAGAGTTCCTTTAGAGTTGAAACCAAGATTTCAAATTATCCTTTTTCATTATTATAATCCACTGTATGCATTTTAAGTATCAAGGAATTTGACTGAAGGCCTTTTGAGAAAACACGTTGATTAGTGACCCTATTTCATTATGGCAGTCAAACCACTGATTTTCAACTTTGGTCTATGAAACCTCCAAACCTTAAACATTGTTGCAAAATTAGGCTTATCTCACCGTTTCCAGCACTTTTGTGCACCTTGGGCATATCTGTGATGAAAAAATGAAGATTTTAACCAAAGTTGCAAAAATAGGCTTATCTCACCGTTTCCAGCGCTTTTGTGCATCTTGGACACATCTGTGATGAAAAATTGAAGATTTTAACCATTGTTGCAAAAATAGGCTTATCTCACCGTTTCCAGCGCTTTTGTGCATCTTGGACACATCTGTGATGAAAAATTGAAGATTTTAACCAAAGTTGCAAAAATAGGCTTATCTCACCGTTTCCAGCGCTTTTGCGCATCTTGGGCACATCTGTGATGAAAAATTGAAGATTTTAACCAAAGTTGCAAAAATAGGCTTATCTCACCGTTTCAAGCGCTTTTGCGCATCTTGGGCACATCTGTGATGAAAAATTGAAGATTTTAACCATTGTTGCAAAAATAGGCTTATCTCCCCGTTTCCAGCACTTTTTGGCACTTAGAGCCAATCTGACAGTAGAAACCGTGCAGTTGCTACTTTTTCATTGGGGTTTCCAAAACTTAAAATCTTTTTTTTAAAGAGTTCCTTTAGAGTTGAAACCAAGATTTCAAATTATCCTTTTTCATTATTATAATCCACTGTATGCATTTTAAGTATCAAGGAATTTGACTGAAGGCCTTTTGAGAAAACACGTTGATTAGTGACCCTATTTCATTATGGCAGTCAAACCACTGATTTTCAACTTTGGTCTATGAAACCTCCAAACCTTAAACATTGTTGCAAAATTAGGCTTATCTCACCGTTTCCAGCACTTTTGTGCACCTTGGGCATATCTGTGATGAAAAAATGAAGATTTTAACCAAAGTTGCAAAAATAGGCTTATCTCACCGTTTCCAGCGCTTTTGTGCATCTTGGACACATCTGTGATGAAAAATTGAAGATTTTAACCATTGTTGCAAAAATAGGCTTATCTCACCGTTTCCAGCGCTTTTGTGCATCTTGGACACATCTGTGATGAAAAATTGAAGATTTTAACCAAAGTTGCAAAAATAGGCTTATCTCACCGTTTCCAGCGCTTTTGTGCATCTTGGGCACATCTGTGATGAAAAATTGAAGATTTTAACCAAAGTTGCAAAAATAGGCTTATCTCACCGTTTCCAGCGCTTTTGTGCATCTTGGACACATCTGTGATGAAAAATTGAAGATTTTAACCATTGTTGCAAAAATAGGCTCATCTCCCCGTTTCCAGCACTTTTTGGCACTTAGAGCGAATCTGACAGTAGGAACCGTGCAGTTGCTACTTTTTCATTGGGGTTTCCAAAACTTAAAATCTTTTTTTTAAAGAGTTCCTTTAGAGTTGAAACCAAGATTTCAAATGATCCTTTTTCATTATTATAATCCACTGTATGCATTTTAAGTATCAAGGAATTTGACTGAAGGCCTTTTGAGAAAACACGTTGATTAGTGACCCTATTTCATTATGGCAGTCAAACCACTGATTTTCAACTTTAGTCTATGAAACCTCCAAACCTTAAACATTGTTGCAAAATTAGGCTTATCTCACCGTTTCCAGCACTTTTGTGCACCTTGGGCATATCTGTGATGAAAAAATGAAGATTTTAACCAAAGTTGCAAAAATAGGCTTATCTCACCGTTTCCAGCGCTTTTGGGCATCTTGGGCACATCTGTGATGAAAAATTGAAGATTTTAACCAAAGTTGCAAAAATAGGCTTATCTCACCGTTTCCAGCGCTTTTGTGCATCTTGGACACATCTGTGATTAAAAATTGAAGATTTTAACCATTGTTGCAAAAATAGGCTTATCTCCCCGTTTCCAGCTCTTTTTGGCACTTAGAGCGAATCTGACAGTAGAAACCGTGCAGTTGCTACTTTTTCATTGGGGTTTCCAAAACTTAAAATCTTTTTTTTAAAGAGTTCCTTTAGAGTTGAAACCAAGATTTCAAATTATCCTTTTTCATTATTATAATCCACTGTATGCATTTTAAGTATCAAGGAATTTGACTGAAGGCCTTTTGAGAAAACACGTTGATTAGTGACCCTATTTCATTATGGCAGTCAAACCACTGATTTTCAACTTTAGTCTATGAAACCTCCAAACCTTAAACATTGTTGCAAAATTAGGCTTATCTCACCGTTTCCAGAACTTTTGCGCACCTTGGGCACATCTGTGATGAAAAATTTAAGATTTTAACCAAAGTTGCAAAAATAGGCTTATCTCACCGTTTCCAGCGCTTTTGTGCATCTTGGGCACATCTGTGATGAAAAATTGAAGATTTTAACCAAAGTTGCAAAAATAGGCTTATCTCACCGTTTCAAGCGCTTTTGCGCATCTTGGGCACATCTGTGATGAAAAATTGAAGATTTTAACCAAAGTTGCAAAAATAGGCTTATCTCACCGTTTCCAGCGCTTTTGCGCATCTTGGGCACATCTGTGATGAAAAATTGAAGATTTTAACCATTGTTGCAAAAATAGGCTTATCTCCCCGTTTCCAGCACTTTTTGGCACTTAGAGCCAATCTGACAGTAGAAACCGTGCAGTTGCTACTTTTTCATTGGGGTTTCCAAAACTTAAAATCTTTTTTTTAAAGAGTTCCTTTAGAGTTGAAACCAAGATTTCAAATTATCCTTTTTCATTATTATAATCCACTGTATGCATTTTAAGTATCAAGGAATTTGACTGAAGGCCTTTTGAGAAAACACGTTGATTAGTGACCCTATTTCATTATGGCAGTCAAACCACTGATTTTCAACTTTGGTCTATGAAACCTCCAAACCTTAAACATTGTTGCAAAATTAGGCTTATCTCACCGTTTCCAGCACTTTTGTGCACCTTGGGCATATCTGTGATGAAAAAATGAAGATTTTAACCAAAGTTGCAAAAATAGGCTTATCTCACCGTTTCCAGCGCTTTTGGGCATCTTGGGCACATCTGTGATGAAAAATTGAAGATTTTAACCAAAGTTGCAAAAATAGGCTTATCTCACCGTTTCCAGCGCTTTTGTGCATCTTGGGCACATCTGTGATGAAAAATTGAAGATTTTAACCAAAGTTGCAAAAATAGACTTATCTCCCCGTTTCCAGCACTTTTTGGCACTTAGAGCGAATCTGACAGTAGAAACCGTGCAGTTGCTACTTTTTCATTGGGGTTTCCAAAACTTAAAATCTTTTTTTTAAAGAGTTCCTTTGGAGTTGAAACCAAGATTTCAAATTATCCTTTTTCATTATTATAATCCACTGTATGCATTTTAAGTATCAAGGAAATTGAGTGAAGGCCTTTTGAGAAAACACGTTGATTAGTGACCCTATTTCATTATGGCAGTCAAACCACTGATTTTCAACTTTAGTCTATGAAACCTCCAAACCTTAAACATTGTTGCAAAATTAGGCTTATCTCACCGTTTCCAGCACTTTTGCGCACCTTGGGCACATCTGTGATGAAAAATTTAAGATTTTAACCATTGTTGCAAAAATAGGCTTATCTCACCGTTTCCAGCGCTTTTGCGCATCTTGGACACATCTGTGATGAAAAATTGAAGATTTTAACCATTGTTGCAAAAATAGGCTTATCTCACCGTTTCCAGCGCTTTTGCGCATCTTGGACACATCTGTGATGAAAAATTGAAGATTTTAACCAAAGTTGCAAAAATAGGCTTATCTCACCGTTTCCAGCGCTTTTGCGCATCTTGGGCACATCTGTGATGAAAAATTGAAGATTTTAACCAAAGTTGCAAAAATAGGCTTATCTCACCGTTTCAAGCGCTTTTGCGCATCTTGGGCACATCTGTGATGAAAAATTGAAGATTTTAACCAAAGTTGCAAAAATAGGCTTATCTCACCGTTTCCAGCGCTTTTGCGCATCTTGGGCACATCTGTGATGAAAAATTGAAGATTTTAACCATTGTTGCAAAAATAGGCTTATCTCCCCGTTTCCAGCACTTTTTGGCACTTAGAGCCAATCTGACAGTAGAAACCGTGCAGTTGCTACTTTTTCATTGGGGTTTCCAAAACTTAAAATCTTTTTTTTAAAGAGTTCCTTTAGAGTTGAAACCAAGATTTCAAATTATCCTTTTTCATTATTATAATCCACTGTATGCATTTTAAGTATCAAGGAATTTGACTGAAGGCCTTTTGACAAAACACGTTGATTAGTGACCCTATTTCATTATGGCAGTCAAACCACTGATTTTCAACTTTGGTCTATGAAACCTCCAAACCTTAAACATTGTTGCAAAATTAGGCTTATCTCACCGTTTCCAGCACTTTTGTGCACCTTGGGCATATCTGTGATGAAAAAATGAAGATTTTAACCAAAGTTGCAAAAATAGGCTTATCTCACCGTTTCCAGCGCTTTTGTGCATCTTGGACACATCTGTGATGAAAAATTGAAGATTTTAACCATTGTTGCAAAAATAGGCTTATCTCACCGTTTCCAGCGCTTTTGTGCATCTTGGACACATCTGTGATGAAAAATTGAAGATTTTAACCAAAGTTGCAAAAATAGGCTTATCTCACCGTTTCCAGCGCTTTTGTGCATCTTGGGCACATCTGTGATGAAAAATTGAAGATTTTAACCAAAGTTGCAAAAATAGGCTTATCTCACCGTTTCCAGCGCTTTTGTGCATCTTGGACACATCTGTGATTAAAAATTGAAGATTTTAACCATTGTTGCAAAAATAGGCTTATCTCCCCGTTTCCAGCTCTTTTTGGCACTTAGAGCGAATCTGACAGTAGAAACCGTGCAGTTGCTACTTTTTCATTGGGGTTTCCAAAACTTAAAATCTTTTTTTTAAAGAGTTCCTTTAGAGTTGAAACCAAGATTTCAAATGATCCTTTTTCATTATTATAATCCACTGTATGCATTTTAAGTATCAAGGAATTTGACTGAAGGCCTTTTGAGAAAACACGTTGATTAGTGACCCTATTTCATTATGGCAGTCAAACCACTGATTTTCAACTTTAGTCTATGAAACCTCCAAACCTTAAACATTGTTGCAAAATTAGGCTTATCTCACCGTTTCCAGCACTTTTGTGCACCTTGGGCATATCTGTGATGAAAAAATGAAGATTTTAACCAAAGTTGCAAAAATAGGCTTATCTCACCGTTTCCAGCGCTTTTGGGCATCTTGGGCACATCTGTGATGAAAAATTGAAGATTTTAACCAAAGTTGCAAAAATAGGCTTATCTCACCGTTTCCAGCGCTTTTGTGCATCTTGGACACATCTGTGATTAAAAATTGAAGATTTTAACCATTGTTGCAAAAATAGGCTTATCTCCCCGTTTCCAGCTCTTTTTGGCACTTAGAGCCAATCTGACAGTAGAAACCGTGCAGTTGCTACTTTTTCATTGGGGTTTCCAAAACTTAAAATCTTTTTTTTAAAGAGTTCCTTTAGAGTTGAAACCAAGATTTCAAATTATCCTTTTTCATTATTATAATCCACTGTATGCATTTTAAGTATCAAGGAATTTGACTGAAGGCCTTTTGAGAAAACACGTTGATTAGTGACCCTATTTCATTATGGCAGTCAAACCACTGATTTTCAACTTTAGTCTATGAAACCTCCAAACCTTAAACATTGTTGCAAAATTAGGCTTATCTCACCGTTTCCAGCACTTTTGCGCACCTTGGGCACATCTGTGATGAAAAATTTAAGATTTTAACCAAAGTTGCAAAAATAGGCTTATCTCACCGTTTCCAGCGCTTTTGTGCATCTTGGGCACATCTGTGATGAAAAATTGAAGATTTTAACCAAAGTTGCAAAAATAGGCTTATCTCACCGTTTCAAGCGCTTTTGCGCATCTTGGGCATATCTGTGATGAAAAATTGAAGATTTTAACCAAAGTTGCAAAAATAGGCTTATCTCACCGTTTCCAGCGCTTTTGCGTATCTTGGGCACATCTGTGATGAAAAATTGAAGATTTTAACCATTGTTGCAAAAATAGGCTTATCTCCCCGTTTCGGGCACTTTTTGGCACTTAGAGCCAATCTGACAGTAGAAACCGTGCAGTTGCTACTTTTTCATTGGGGTTTCCAAAACTTAAAATCTTTTTTTTAAAGAGTTCCTTTAGAGTTGAAACCAAGATTTCAAATTATCCTTTTTCATTATTATAATCCACTGTATGCATTTTAAGTATCAAGGAATTTGACTGAAGGCCTTTTGAGAAAACACGTTGATTAGTGACCCTATTTCATTATGGCAGTCAAACCACTGATTTTCAACTTTGGTCTATGAAACCTCCAAACCTTAAACATTGTTGCAAAATTAGGCTTATCTCACCGTTTCCAGCACTTTTGTGCACCTTGGGCATATCTGTGATGAAAAAATGAAGATTTTAACCAAAGTTGCAAAAATAGGCTTATCTCACCGTTTCCAGCGCTTTTGGGCATCTTGGGCACATCTGTGATGAAAAATTGAAGATTTTAACCAAAGTTGCAAAAATAGGCTTATCTCACCGTTTCCAGCGCTTTTGTGCATCTTGGGCACATCTGTGATGAAAAATTGAAGATTTTAACCAAAGTTGCAAAAATAGACTTATCTCCCCGTTTCCAGCACTTTTTGGCACTTAGAGCGAATCTGACAGTAGAAACCGTGCAGTTGCTACTTTTTCATTGGGGTTTCCAAAACTTAAAATCTTTTTTTTAAAGAGTTCCTTTGGAGTTGAAACCAAGATTTCAAATTATCCTTTTTCATTATTATAATCCACTGTATGCATTTTAAGTATCAAGGAAATTGAGTGAAGGCCTTTTGAGAAAACACGTTGATTAGTGACCCTATTTCATTATGGCAGTCAAACCACTGATTTTCAACTTTAGTCTATGAAACCTCCAAACCTTAAACATTGTTGCAAAATTAGGCTTATCTCACCGTTTCCAGCACTTTTGCGCACCTTGGGCACATCTGTGATGAAAAATTTAAGATTTTAACCATTGTTGCAAAAATAGGCTTATCTCACCGTTTCCAGCGCTTTTGCGCATCTTGGACACATCTGTGATGAAAAATTGAAGATTTTAACCATTGTTGCAAAAATAGGCTTATCTCACCGTTTCCAGCGCTTTTGCGCATCTTGGACACATCTGTGATGAAAAATTGAAGATTTTAACCAAAGTTGCAAAAATAGGCTTATCTCACCGTTTCCAGCGCTTTTGCGCATCTTGGGCACATCTGTGATGAAAAATTGAAGATTTTAACCAAAGTTGCAAAAATAGGCTTATCTCACCGTTTCAAGCGCTTTTGCGCATCTTGGGCACATCTGTGATGAAAAATTGAAGATTTTAACCAAAGTTGCAAAAATAGGCTTATCTCACCGTTTCCAGCGCTTTTGCGCATCTTGGGCACATCTGTGATGAAAAATTGAAGATTTTAACCATTGTTGCAAAAATAGGCTTATCTCCCCGTTTCCAGCACTTTTTGGCACTTAGAGCCAATCTGACAGTAGAAACCGTGCAGTTGCTACTTTTTCATTGGGGTTTCCAAAACTTAAAATCTTTTTTTTAAAGAGTTCCTTTAGAGTTGAAACCAAGATTTCAAATTATCCTTTTTCATTATTATAATCCACTGTATGCATTTTAAGTATCAAGGAATTTGACTGAAGGCCTTTTGAGAAAACACGTTGATTAGTGACCCTATTTCATTATGGCAGTCAAACCACTGATTTTCAACTTTGGTCTATGAAACCTCCAAACCTTAAACATTGTTGCAAAATTAGGCTTATCTCACCGTTTCCAGCACTTTTGTGCACCTTGGGCATATCTGTGATGAAAAAATGAAGATTTTAACCAAAGTTGCAAAAATAGGCTTATCTCACCGTTTCCAGCGCTTTTGTGCATCTTGGACACATCTGTGATGAAAAATTGAAGATTTTAACCATTGTTGCAAAAATAGGCTTATCTCACCGTTTCCAGCGCTTTTGTGCATCTTGGACACATCTGTGATGAAAAATTGAAGATTTTAACCAAAGTTGCAAAAATAGGCTTATCTCACCGTTTCCAGCGCTTTTGTGCATCTTGGGCACATCTGTGATGAAAAATTGAAGATTTTAACCAAAGTTGCAAAAATAGGCTTATCTCACCGTTTCCAGCGCTTTTGTGCATCTTGGACACATCTGTGATTAAAAATTGAAGATTTTAACCATTGTTGCAAAAATAGGCTTATCTCCCCGTTTCCAGCTCTTTTTGGCACTTAGAGCGAATCTGACAGTAGAAACCGTGCAGTTGCTACTTTTTCATTGGGGTTTCCAAAACTTAAAATCTTTTTTTTAAAGAGTTCCTTTAGAGTTGAAACCAAGATTTCAAATGATCCTTTTTCATTATTATAATCCACTGTATGCATTTTAAGTATCAAGGAATTTGACTGAAGGCCTTTTGAGAAAACACGTTGATTAGTGACCCTATTTCATTATGGCAGTCAAACCACTGATTTTCAACTTTAGTCTATGAAACCTCCAAACCTTAAACATTGTTGCAAAATTAGGCTTATCTCACCGTTTCCAGCACTTTTGTGCACCTTGGGCATATCTGTGATGAAAAAATGAAGATTTTAACCAAAGTTGCAAAAATAGGCTTATCTCACCGTTTCCAGCGCTTTTGGGCATCTTGGGCACATCTGTGATGAAAAATTGAAGATTTTAACCAAAGTTGCAAAAATAGGCTTATCTCACCGTTTCCAGCGCTTTTGTGCATCTTGGACACATCTGTGATTAAAAATTGAAGATTTTAACCATTGTTGCAAAAATAGGCTTATCTCCCCGTTTCCAGCTCTTTTTGGCACTTAGAGCGAATCTGACAGTAGAAACCGTGCAGTTGCTACTTTTTCATTGGGGTTTCCAAAACTTAAAATCTTTTTTTTAAAGAGTTCCTTTAGAGTTGAAACCAAGATTTCAAATGATCCTTTTTCATTATTATAATCCACTGTATGCATTTTAAGTATCAAGGAATTTGACTGAAGGCCTTTTGAGAAAACACGTTGATTAGTGACCCTATTTCATTATGGCAGTCAAACCACTGATTTTCAACTTTAGTCTATGAAACCTCCAAACCTTAAACATTGTTGCAAAATTAGGCTTATCTCACCGTTTCCAGCACTTTTGTGCACCTTGGGCATATCTGTGATGAAAAAATGAAGATTTTAACCAAAGTTGCAAAAATAGGCTTATCTCACCGTTTCCAGCGCTTTTGGGCATCTTGGGCACATCTGTGATGAAAAATTGAAGATTTTAACCAAAGTTGCAAAAATAGGCTTATCTCACCGTTTCCAGCGCTTTTGTGCATCTTGGACACATCTGTGATTAAAAATTGAAGATTTTAACCATTGTTGCAAAAATAGGCTTATCTCCCCGTTTCCAGCTCTTTTTGGCACTTAGAGCGAATCTGACAGTAGAAACCGTGCAGTTGCTACTTTTTCATTGGGGTTTCCAAAACTTAAAATCTTTTTTTTAAAGAGTTCCTTTAGAGTTGAAACCAAGATTTCAAATTATCCTTTTTCATTATTATAATCCACTGTATGCATTTTAAGTATCAAGGAATTTGACTGAAGGCCTTTTGAGAAAACACGTTGATTAGTGACCCTATTTCATTATGGCAGTCAAACCACTGATTTTCAACTTTAGTCTATGAAACCTCCAAACCTTAAACATTGTTGCAAAATTAGGCTTATCTCACCGTTTCCAGCACTTTTGCGCACCTTGGGCACATCTGTGATGAAAAATTTAAGATTTTAACCAAAGTTGCAAAAATAGGCTTATCTCACCGTTTCCAGCGCTTTTGTGCATCTTGGGCACATCTGTGATGAAAAATTGAAGATTTTAACCAAAGTTGCAAAAATAGGCTTATCTCACCGTTTCAAGCGCTTTTGCGCATCTTGGGCATATCTGTGATGAAAAATTGAAGATTTTAACCAAAGTTGCAAAAATAGGCTTATCTCACCGTTTCCAGCGCTTTTGCGCATCTTGGGCACATCTGTGATGAAAAATTGAAGATTTTAACCATTGTTGCAAAAATAGGCTTATCTCCCCGTTTCCAGCACTTTTTGGCACTTAGAGCCAATCTGACAGTAGAAACCGTGCAGTTGCTACTTTTTCATTGGGGTTTCCAAAACTTAAAATCTTTTTTTTAAAGAGTTCCTTTAGAGTTGAAACCAAGATTTCAAATTATCCTTTTTCATTATTATAATCCACTGTATGCAT
This sequence comes from Pleuronectes platessa, assembly GCF_947347685.1. NCBI lineage: Eukaryota > Metazoa > Chordata > Actinopteri > Pleuronectiformes > Pleuronectidae > Pleuronectes > Pleuronectes platessa. The sequence goes on from NW_026518975.1 coordinate 167,208, forward strand.
TTTAAGTATCAAGGAATTTGACTGAAGGCCTTTTGAGAAAACACGTTGATTAGTGACCCTATTTCATTATGGCAGTCAAACCACTGATTTTCAACTTTGGTCTATGAAACCTCCAAACCTTAAACATTGTTGCAAAATTAGGCTTATCTCACCGTTTCCAGCACTTTTGTGCACCTTGGGCATATCTGTGATGAAAAAATGAAGATTTTAACCAAAGTTGCAAAAATAGGCTTATCTCACCGTTTCCAGCGCTTTTGGGCATCTTGGGCACATCTGTGATGAAAAATTGAAGATTTTAACCAAAGTTGCAAAAATAGGCTTATCTCACCGTTTCCAGCGCTTTTGTGCATCTTGGGCACATCTGTGATGAAAAATTGAAGATTTTAACCAATGTTGCAAAAATAGACTTATCTCCCCGTTTCCAGCACTTTTTGGCACTTAGAGCGAATCTGACAGTAGAAACCGTGCAGTTGCTACTTTTTCATTGGGGTTTCCAAAACTTAAAATCTTTTTTTTAAAGAGTTCCTTTGGAGTTGAAACCAAGATTTCAAATTATCCTTTTTCATTATTATAATCCACTGTATGCATTTTAAGTATCAAGGAAATTGAGTGAAGGCCTTTTGAGAAAACACGTTGATTAGTGACCCTATTTCATTATGGCAGTCAAACCACTGATTTTCAACTTTAGTCTATGAAACCTCCAAACCTTAAACATTGTTGCAAAATTAGGCTTATCTCACCGTTTCCAGCACTTTTGCGCACCTTGGGCACATCTGTGATGAAAAATTTAAGATTTTAACCATTGTTGCAAAAATAGGCTTATCTCACCGTTTCCAGCGCTTTTGCGCATCTTGGACACATCTGTGATGAAAAATTGAAGATTTTAACCATTGTTGCAAAAATAGGCTTATCTCACCGTTTCCAGCGCTTTTGCGCATCTTGGACACATCTGTGATGAAAAATTGAAGATTTTAACCAAAGTTGCAAAAATAGGCTTATCTCACCGTTTCCAGCGCTTTTGCGCATCTTGGGCACATCTGTGATGAAAAATTGAAGATTTTAACCAAAGTTGCAAAAATAGGCTTATCTCACCGTTTCAAGCGCTTTTGCGCATCTTGGGCACATCTGTGATGAAAAATTGAAGATTTTAACCAAAGTTGCAAAAATAGGCTTATCTCACCGTTTCCAGCGCTTTTGCGCATCTTGGGCACATCTGTGATGAAAAATTGAAGATTTTAACCATTGTTGCAAAAATAGGCTTATCTCCCCGTTTCCAGCACTTTTTGGCACTTAGAGCCAATCTGACAGTAGAAACCGTGCAGTTGCTACTTTTTCATTGGGGTTTCCAAAACTTAAAATCTTTTTTTTAAAGAGTTCCTTTAGAGTTGAAACCAAGATTTCAAATTATCCTTTTTCATTATTATAATCCACTGTATGCATTTTAAGTATCAAGGAATTTGACTGAAGGCCTTTTGAGAAAACACGTTGATTAGTGACCCTATTTCATTATGGCAGTCAAACCACTGATTTTCAACTTTGGTCTATGAAACCTCCAAACCTTAAACATTGTTGCAAAATTAGGCTTATCTCACCGTTTCCAGCACTTTTGTGCACCTTGGGCATATCTGTGATGAAAAAATGAAGATTTTAACCAAAGTTGCAAAAATAGGCTTATCTCACCGTTTCCAGCGCTTTTGTGCATCTTGGACACATCTGTGATGAAAAATTGAAGATTTTAACCATTGTTGCAAAAATAGGCTTATCTCACCGTTTCCAGCGCTTTTGTGCATCTTGGACACATCTGTGATGAAAAATTGAAGATTTTAACCAAAGTTGCAAAAATAGGCTTATCTCACCGTTTCCAGCGCTTTTGCGCATCTTGGGCACATCTGTGATGAAAAATTGAAGATTTTAACCAAAGTTGCAAAAATAGGCTTATCTCACCGTTTCAAGCGCTTTTGCGCATCTTGGGCACATCTGTGATGAAAAATTGAAGATTTTAACCATTGTTGCAAAAATAGGCTTATCTCCCCGTTTCCAGCACTTTTTGGCACTTAGAGCCAATCTGACAGTAGAAACCGTGCAGTTGCTACTTTTTCATTGGGGTTTCCAAAACTTAAAATCTTTTTTTTAAAGAGTTCCTTTAGAGTTGAAACCAAGATTTCAAATTATCCTTTTTCATTATTATAATCCACTGTATGCATTTTAAGTATCAAGGAATTTGACTGAAGGCCTTTTGAGAAAACACGTTGATTAGTGACCCTATTTCATTATGGCAGTCAAACCACTGATTTTCAACTTTGGTCTATGAAACCTCCAAACCTTAAACATTGTTGCAAAATTAGACTTATCTCACCGTTTCCAGCACTTTTGTGCACCTTGGGCATATCTGTGATGAAAAAATGAAGATTTTAACCAAAGTTGCAAAAATAGGCTTATCTCACCGTTTCCAGCGCTTTTGTGCATCTTGGACACATCTGTGATGAAAAAATGAAGATTTTAACCATTGTTGCAAAAATAGGCTTATCTCACCGTTTCCAGCGCTTTTGTGCATCTTGGACACATCTGTGATGAAAAATTGAAGATTTTAACCAAAGTTGCAAAAATAGGCTTATCTCACCGTTTCCAGCGCTTTTGTGCATCTTGGGCACATCTGTGATGAAAAATTGAAGATTTTAACCAAAGTTGCAAAAATAGGCTTATCTCACCGTTTCCAGCGCTTTTGTGCATCTTGGACACATCTGTGATGAAAAATTGAAGATTTTAACCATTGTTGCAAAAATAGGCTTATCTCCCCGTTTCCAGCACTTTTTGGCACTTAGAGCGAATCTGACAGTAGGAACCGTGCAGTTGCTACTTTTTCATTGGGGTTTCCAAAACTTAAAATCTTTTTTTTAAAGAGTTCCTTTAGAGTTGAAACCAAGATTTCAAATTATCCTTTTTCATTATTATAATCCACTGTATGCATTTTAAGTATCAAGGAATTTGACTGAAGGCCTTTTGAGAAAACACGTTGATTAGTGACCCTATTTCATTATGGCAGTCAAACCACTGATTTTCAACTTTAGTCTATGAAACCTCCAAACCTTAAACATTGTTGCAAAATTAGGCTTATCTCACCGTTTCCAGCACTTTTGTGCACCTTGGGCATATCTGTGATGAAAAAATGAAGATTTTAACCAAAGTTGCAAAAATAGGCTTATCTCACCGTTTCCAGCGCTTTTGGGCATCTTGGGCACATCTGTGATGAAAAATTGAAGATTTTAACCAAAGTTGCAAAAATAGGCTTATCTCACCGTTTCCAGCGCTTTTGTGCATCTTGGGCACATCTGTGATGAAAAATTGAAGATTTTAACCAAAGTTGCAAAAATAGGCTTATCTCACCGTTTCCAGCGCTTTTGCGCATCTTGGGCACATCTGTGATGAAAAATTTAAGATTTTAACCATAGTTGCAAAAATAGGCTTATCTCACCGTTTCCAGCGCTTTTGTGCATCTTGGACACATCTGTGATTAAAAATTGAAGATTTTAACCATTGTTGCAAAAATAGGCTTATCTCCCCGTTTCCAGCTCTTTTTGGCACTTAGAGCGAATCTGACAGTAGAAACCGTGCAGTTGCTACTTTTTCATTGGGGTTTCCAAAACTTAAAATCTTTTTTTTAAAGAGTTCCTTTAGAGTTGAAACCAAGATTTCAAATGATCCTTTTTCATTATTATAATCCACTGTATGCATTTTAAGTATCAAGGAATTTGACTGAAGGCCTTTTGAGAAAACACGTTGATTAGTGACCCTATTTCATTATGGCAGTCAAACCACTGATTTTCAACTTTAGTCTATGAAACCTCCAAACCTTAAACATTGTTGCAAAATTAGGCTTATCTCACCGTTTCCAGCACTTTTGTGCACCTTGGGCATATCTGTGATGAAAAAATGAAGATTTTAACCAAAGTTGCAAAAATAGGCTTATCTCACCGTTTCCAGCGCTTTTGGGCATCTTGGGCACATCTGTGATGAAAAATTGAAGATTTTAACCAAAGTTGCAAAAATAGGCTTATCTCACCGTTTCCAGCGCTTTTGTGCATCTTGGACACATCTGTGATTAAAAATTGAAGATTTTAACCATTGTTGCAAAAATAGGCTTATCTCCCCGTTTCCAGCTCTTTTTGGCACTTAGAGCGAATCTGACAGTAGAAACCGTGCAGTTGCTACTTTTTCATTGGGGTTTCCAAAACTTAAAATCTTTTTTTTAAAGAGTTCCTTTAGAGTTGAAACCAAGATTTCAAATTATCCTTTTTCATTATTATAATCCACTGTATGCATTTTAAGTATCAAGGAATTTGACTGAAGGCCTTTTGAGAAAACACGTTGATTAGTGACCCTATTTCATTATGGCAGTCAAACCACTGATTTTCAACTTTGGTCTATGAAACCTCCAAACCTTAAACATTGTTGCAAAATTAGGCTTATCTCACCGTTTCCAGCACTTTTGTGCACCTTGGGCATATCTGTGATGAAAAAATGAAGATTTTAACCAAAGTTGCAAAAATAGGCTTATCTCACCGTTTCCAGCGCTTTTGTGCATCTTGGACACATCTGTGATGAAAAAATGAAGATTTTAACCATTGTTGCAAAAATAGGCTTATCTCACCGTTTCCAGCGCTTTTGTGCATCTTGGACACATCTGTGATGAAAAATTGAAGATTTTAACCAAAGTTGCAAAAATAGGCTTATCTCACCGTTTCCAGCGCTTTTGTGCATCTTGGGCACATCTGTGATGAAAAATTGAAGATTTTAACCAAAGTTGCAAAAATAGGCTTATCTCACCGTTTCCAGCGCTTTTGTGCATCTTGGACACATCTGTGATGAAAAATTGAAGATTTTAACCATTGTTGCAAAAATAGGCTTATCTCCCCGTTTCCAGCACTTTTTGGCACTTAGAGCGAATCTGACAGTAGGAACCGTGCAGTTGCTACTTTTTCATTGGGGTTTCCAAAACTTAAAATCTTTTTTTTAAAGAGTTCCTTTAGAGTTGAAACCAAGATTTCAAATTATCCTTTTTCATTATTATAATCCACTGTATGCATTTTAAGTATCAAGGAATTTGACTGAAGGCCTTTTGAGAAAACACGTTGATTAGTGACCCTATTTCATTATGGCAGTCAAACCACTGATTTTCAACTTTAGTCTATGAAACCTCCAAACCTTAAACATTGTTGCAAAATTAGGCTTATCTCACCGTTTCCAGCACTTTTGTGCACCTTGGGCATATCTGTGATGAAAAAATGAAGATTTTAACCAAAGTTGCAAAAATAGGCTTATCTCACCGTTTCCAGCGCTTTTGGGCATCTTGGGCACATCTGTGATGAAAAATTGAAGATTTTAACCAAAGTTGCAAAAATAGGCTTATCTCACCGTTTCCAGCGCTTTTGTGCATCTTGGGCACATCTGTGATGAAAAATTGAAGATTTTAACCAAAGTTGCAAAAATAGGCTTATCTCACCGTTTCCAGCGCTTTTGCGCATCTTGGGCACATCTGTGATGAAAAATTTAAGATTTTAACCATAGTTGCAAAAATAGGCTTATCTCACCGTTTCCAGCGCTTTTGTGCATCTTGGACACATCTGTGATTAAAAATTGAAGATTTTAACCATTGTTGCAAAAATAGGCTTATCTCCCCGTTTCCAGCTCTTTTTGGCACTTAGAGCGAATCTGACAGTAGAAACCGTGCAGTTGCTACTTTTTCATTGGGGTTTCCAAAACTTAAAATCTTTTTTTTAAAGAGTTCCTTTAGAGTTGAAACCAAGATTTCAAATGATCCTTTTTCATTATTATAATCCACTGTATGCATTTTAAGTATCAAGGAATTTGACTGAAGGCCTTTTGAGAAAACACGTTGATTAGTGACCCTATTTCATTATGGCAGTCAAACCACTGATTTTCAACTTTAGTCTATGAAACCTCCAAACCTTAAACATTGTTGCAAAATTAGGCTTATCTCACCGTTTCCAGCACTTTTGTGCACCTTGGGCATATCTGTGATGAAAAAATGAAGATTTTAACCAAAGTTGCAAAAATAGGCTTATCTCACCGTTTCCAGCGCTTTTGTGCATCTTGGGCACATCTGTGATGAAAAATTGAAGATTTTAACCAAAGTTGCAAAAATAGACTTATCTCCCCGTTTCCAGCACTTTTTGGCACTTAGAGCGAATCTGACAGTAGAAACCGTGCAGTTGCTACTTTTTCATTGGGGTTTCCAAAACTTAAAATCTTTTTTTTAAAGAGTTCCTTTGGAGTTGAAACCAAGATTTCAAATTATCCTTTTTCATTATTATAATCCACTGTATGCATTTTAAGTATCAAGGAAATTGAGTGAAGGCCTTTTGAGAAAACACGTTGATTAGTGACCCTATTTCATTATGGCAGTCAAACCACTGATTTTCAACTTTAGTCTATGAAACCTCCAAACCTTAAACATTGTTGCAAAATTAGGCTTATCTCACCGTTTCCAGCACTTTTGTGCACCTTGGGCATATCTGTGATGAAAAAATGAAGATTTTAACCAAAGTTGCAAAAATAGGCTTATCTCACCGTTTCCAGCGCTTTTGGGCATCTTGGGCACATCTGTGATGAAAAATTGAAGATTTTAACCAAAGTTGCAAAAATAGGCTTATCTCACCGTTTCCAGCGCTTTTGTGCATCTTGGGCACATCTGTGATGAAAAATTGAAGATTTTAACCAAAGTTGCAAAAATAGGCTTATTTCACCGTTTCCAGCGCTTTTGCGCATCTTGGGCACATCTGTGATGAAAAATTTAAGATTTTAACCATAGTTGCAAAAATAGGCTTATCTCACCGTTTCCAGCGCTTTTGTGCATCTTGGACACATCTGTGATTAAAAATTGAAGATTTTAACCATTGTTGCAAAAATAGGCTTATCTCCCCGTTTCCAGCTCTTTTTGGCACTTAGAGCGAATCTGACAGTAGAAACCGTGCAGTTGCTACTTTTTCATTGGGGTTTCCAAAACTTAAAATCTTTTTTTTAAAGAGTTCCTTTAGAGTTGAAACCAAGATTTCAAATGATCCTTTTTCATTATTATAATCCACTGTATGCATTTTAAGTATCAAGGAATTTGACTGAAGGCCTTTTGAGAAAACACGTTGATTAGTGACCCTATTTCATTATGGCAGTCAAACCACTGATTTTCAACTTTAGTCTATGAAACCTCCAAACCTTAAACATTGTTGCAAAATTAGGCTTATCTCACCGTTTCCAGCACTTTTGTGCACCTTGGGCATATCTGTGATGAAAAAATGAAGATTTTAACCAAAGTTGCAAAAATAGGCTTATCTCACCGTTTCCAGCGCTTTTGGGCATCTTGGGCACATCTGTGATGAAAAATTGAAGATTTTAACCAAAGTTGCAAAAATAGGCTTATCTCACCGTTTCCAGCGCTTTTGTGCATCTTGGACACATCTGTGATTAAAAATTGAAGATTTTAACCATTGTTGCAAAAATAGGCTTATCTCCCCGTTTCCAGCTCTTTTTGGCACTTAGAGCGAATCTGACAGTAGAAACCGTGCAGTTGCTACTTTTTCATTGGGGTTTCCAAAACTTAAAATCTTTTTTTTAAAGAGTTCCTTTAGAGTTGAAACCAAGATTTCAAATTATCCTTTTTCATTATTATAATCCACTGTATGCATTTTAAGTATCAAGGAATTTGACTGAAGGCCTTTTGAGAAAACACGTTGATTAGTGACCCTATTTCATTATGGCAGTCAAACCACTGATTTTCAACTTTGGTCTATGAAACCTCCAAACCTTAAACATTGTTGCAAAATTAGGCTTATCTCACTGTTTCCAGCACTTTTGTGCACCTTGGGCACATCTGTGATGAAAAATTGAAGATTTTAACCAAAGTTGCAAAAATAGGTTTATCTCACCGTTTCCAGCGCTTTTGGGCATCTTGGGCACATCTGTGATGAAAAATTGAAGATTTTAACCAAAGTTGCAAAAATAGGCTTATCTCACCGTTTCCAGCGCTTTTGTGCATCTTGGGCACATCTGTGATGAAAAATGGAAGATTTTAACCAAAGTTGCAAAAATAGGCTTATCTCCCCGTTTCCAGCACTTTTTGGCACTTAGAGCCAATCTGACAGTAGAAACCGTGCAGTTGCTACTTTTTCATTGGGGTTTCCAAAACTTAAAATCTTTTTTTTAAAGAGTTCCTTTAGAGTTGAAACCAAGATTTCAAATTATCCTTTTTCATTATTATAATCCACTGTATGCATTTTAAGTATCAAGGAATTTGACTGAAGGCCTTTTGAGAAAACACGTTGATTAGTGACCCTATTTCATTATGGCAGTCAAACCACTGATTTTCAACTTTAGTCTATGAAACCTCCAAACCTTAAACATTGTTGCAAAATTAGGCTTATCTCACCGTTTCCAGCACTTTTGTGCACCTTGGGCATATCTGTGATGAAAAAATGAAGATTTTAACCAAAGTTGCAAAAATAGGCTTATCTCACCGTTTCCAGCGCTTTTGGGCATCTTGGGCACATCTGTGATGAAAAATTGAAGATTTTAACCAAAGTTGCAAAAATAGGCTTATCTCACCGTTTCCAGCGCTTTTGTGCATCTTGGACACATCTGTGATTAAAAATTGAAGATTCTAACCATTGTTGCAAAAATAGGCTTATCTCCCCGTTTCCAGCTCTTTTTGGCACTTAGAGCGAATCTGACAGTAGAAACCGTGCAGTTGCTACTTTTTCATTGGGGTTTCCAAAACTTAAAATCTTTTTTTTAAAGAGTTCCTTTAGAGTTGAAACCAAGATTTCAAATTATCCTTTTTCATTATTATAATCCACTGTATGCATTTTAAGTATCAAGGAATTTGACTGAAGGCCTTTTGAGAAAACACGTTGATTAGTGACCCTATTTCATTATGGCAGTCAAACCACTGATTTTCAACTTTAGTCTATGAAACCTCCAAACCTTAAACATTGTTGCAAAATTAGGATTATCTCACCGTTTCCAGCACTTTTGTGCACCTTGGGCACATCTGTGATGAAAAATTGAAGATTTTAACCAAAGTTGCAAAAATAGGCTTATCTCACCGTTTCCAGCGCTTTTGGGCATCTTGGGCACATCTGTGATGAAAAATTGAAGATTTTAACCAAAGTTGCAAAAATAGGCTTATCTCACCGTTTCCAGCGCTTTTGTGCATCTTGGGCACATCTGTGATGAAAAATGGAAGATTTTAACCAAAGTTGCAAAAATAGGCTTATCTCCCCGTTTCCAGCACTTTTTGGCACTTAGAGCGAATCTGACAGTAGAAACCGTGCAGTTGCTACTTTTTCATTGGGGTTTCCAAAACTTAAAATCTTTTTTTTAAAGAGTTCCTTTAGAGTTGAAACCAAGATTTCAAATTATCCTTTTTCATTATTATAATCCACTGTATGCATTTTAAGTATCAAGGAAATTGAGTGAAGGCCTTTTGAGAAAACACGTTGATTAGTGACCCTATTTCATTATGGCAGTCAAACCACTGATTTTCAACTTTAGTCTATGAAACCTCCAAACCTTAAACATTGTTGCAAAATTAGGCTTATCTCACCGTTTCCAGCACTTTTGTGCACCTTGGGCATATCTGTGATGAAAAAATGAAGATTTTAACCAAAGTTGCAAAAATAGGCTTATCTCACCGTTTCCAGCGCTTTTGGGCATCTTGGGCACATCTGTGATGAAAAATTGAAGATTTTAACCAAAGTTGCAAAAATAGGCTTATCTCACCGTTTCCAGCGCTTTTGTGCATCTTGGACACATCTGTGATTAAAAATTGAAGATTCTAACCATTGTTGCAAAAATAGGCTTATCTCCCCGTTTCCAGCTCTTTTTGGCACTTAGAGCGAATCTGACAGTAGAAACCGTGCAGTTGCTACTTTTTCATTGGGGTTTCCAAAACTTAAAATCTTTTTTTTAAAGAGTTCCTTTAGAGTTGAAACCAAGATTTCAAATTATCCTTTTTCATTATTATAATCCACTGTATGCATTTTAAGTATCAAGGAATTTGACTGAAGGCCTTTTGAGAAAACACGTTGATTAGTGACCCTATTTCATTATGGCAGTCAAACCACTGATTTTCAACTTTAGTCTATGAAACCTCCAAACCTTAAACATTGTTGCAAAATTAGGCTTATCTCACCGTTTCCAGCACTTTTGTGCACCTTGGGCACATCTGTGATGAAAAATTGAAGATTTTAACCAAAGTTGCAAAAATAGGCTTATCTCACCGTTTCCAGCGCTTTTGGGCATCTTGGGCACATCTGTGATGAAAAATTGAAGATTTTAACCAAAGTTGCAAAAATAGGCTTATCTCACCGTTTCCAGCGCTTTTGTGCATCTTGGGCACATCTGTGATGAAAAATGGAAGATTTTAACCAAAGTTGCAAAAATAGGCTTATCTCCCCGTTTCCAGCACTTTTTGGCACTTAGAGCCAATCTGACAGTAGAAACCGTGCAGTTGCTACTTTTTCATTGGGGTTTCCAAAACTTAAAATCTTTTTTTTAAAGAGTTCCTTTAGAGTTGAAACCAAGATTTCAAATTATCCTTTTTCATTATTATAATCCACTGTATGCATTTTAAGTATCAAGGAAATTGAGTGAAGGCCTTTTGAGAAAACACGTTGATTAGTGACCCTATTTCAGTATGGCAGTCAAACCACTGATTTTCAACTTTAGTCTATGAAACCTCCAAACCTTAAACATTGTTGCAAAATTAGGCTTATCTCACCGTTTCCAGCACTTTTGCGCACCTTGGGCACATCTGTGATGAAAAATTTAAGATTTTAACCAAAGTTGCAAAAATAGGCTTATCTCACCGTTTCCAGCGCTTTTGTGCATCTTGGGCACATCTGTGATGAAAAATTGAAGATTTTAACCAAAGTTGCAAAAATAGGCTTATCTCACCGTTTCCAGCGCTTTTGGGCATCTTGGGCACATCTGTGATGAAAAATTTAAGATTTTAACCAAAGTTGCAAAAATAGGCTTATCTCACCGTTTCCAGCGCTTTTGCGCATCTTGGGCACATCTGTGATGAAAAATTGAAGATTTTAACCAAAGTTGCAAAAATAGGCTTATCTCACCGTTTCCAGCGCTTTTGTGCATCTTGGACACATCTGTGATTAAAAATTGAAGATTTTAACCATTGTTGCAAAAATAGGCTTATCTCCCCGTTTCCAGCTCTTTTTGGCACTTAGAGCGAATCTGACAGTAGAAACCGTGCAGTTGCTACTTTTTCATTGGGGTTTCCAAAACTTAAAATCTTTTTTTTAAAGAGTTCCTTTAGAGTTGAAACCAAGATTTCAAATGATCCTTTTTCATTATTATAATCCACTGTATGCATTTTAAGTATCAAGGAATTTGACTGAAGGCCTTTTGAGAAAACACGTTGATTAGTGACCCTATTTCATTATGGCAGTCAAACCACTGATTTTCAACTTTAGTCTATGAAACCTCCAAACCTTAAACATTGTTGCAAAATTAGGCTTATCTCACCGTTTCCAGCACTTTTGTGCACCTTGGGCATATCTGTGATGAAAAAATGAAGATTTTAACCAAAGTTGCAAAAATAGGCTTATCTCACCGTTTCCAGCGCTTTTGGGCATCTTGGGCACATCTGTGATGAAAAATTGAAGATTTTAACCAAAGTTGCAAAAATAGGCTTATCTCACCGTTTCCAGCGCTTTTGTGCATCTTGGACACATCTGTGATTAAAAATTGAAGATTTTAACCATTGTTGCAAAAATAGGCTTATCTCCCCGTTTCCAGCTCTTTTTGGCACTTAGAGCGAATCTGACAGTAGAAACCGTGCAGTTGCTACTTTTTCATTGGGGTTTCCAAAACTTAAAATCTTTTTTTTAAAGAGTTCCTTTAGAGTTGAAACCAAGATTTCAAATTATCCTTTTTCATTATTATAATCCACTGTATGCATTTTAAGTATCAAGGAATTTGACTGAAGGCCTTTTGAGAAAACACGTTGATTAGTGACCCTATTTCATTATGGCAGTCAAACCACTGATTTTCAACTTTGGTCTATGAAACCTCCAAACCTTAAACATTGTTGCAAAATTAGGCTTATCTCACTGTTTCCAGCACTTTTGTGCACCTTGGGCACATCTGTGATGAAAAATTGAAGATTTTAACCAAAGTTGCAAAAATAGGTTTATCTCACCGTTTCCAGCGCTTTTGGGCATCTTGGGCACATCTGTGATGAAAAATTGAAGATTTTAACCAAAGTTGCAAAAATAGGCTTATCTCACCGTTTCCAGCGCTTTTGTGCATCTTGGGCACATCTGTGATGAAAAATGGAAGATTTTAACCAAAGTTGCAAAAATAGGCTTATCTCCCCGTTTCCAGCACTTTTTGGCACTTAGAGCCAATCTGACAGTAGAAACCGTGCAGTTGCTACTTTTTCATTGGGGTTTCCAAAACTTAAAATCTTTTTTTTAAAGAGTTCCTTTAGAGTTGAAACCAAGATTTCAAATTATCCTTTTTCATTATTATAATCCACTGTATGCATTTTAAGTATCAAGGAATTTGACTGAAGGCCTTTTGAGAAAACACGTTGATTAGTGACCCTATTTCATTATGGCAGTCAAACCACTGATTTTCAACTTTAGTCTATGAAACCTCCAAACCTTAAACATTGTTGCAAAATTAGGCTTATCTCACCGTTTCCAGCACTTTTGTGCACCTTGGGCATATCTGTGATGAAAAAATGAAGATTTTAACCAAAGTTGCAAAAATAGGCTTATCTCACCGTTTCCAGCGCTTTTGGGCATCTTGGGCACATCTGTGATGAAAAATTGAAGATTTTAACCAAAGTTGCAAAAATAGGCTTATCTCACCGTTTCCAGCGCTTTTGTGCATCTTGGACACATCTGTGATTAAAAATTGAAGATTCTAACCATTGTTGCAAAAATAGGCTTATCTCCCCGTTTCCAGCTCTTTTTGGCACTTAGAGCGAATCTGACAGTAGAAACCGTGCAGTTGCTACTTTTTCATTGGGGTTTCCAAAACTTAAAATCTTTTTTTTAAAGAGTTCCTTTAGAGTTGAAACCAAGATTTCAAATTATCCTTTTTCATTATTATAATCCACTGTATGCATTTTAAGTATCAAGGAATTTGACTGAAGGCCTTTTGAGAAAACACGTTGATTAGTGACCCTATTTCATTATGGCAGTCAAACCACTGATTTTCAACTTTAGTCTATGAAACCTCCAAACCTTAAACATTGTTGCAAAATTAGGATTATCTCACCGTTTCCAGCACTTTTGTGCACCTTGGGCACATCTGTGATGAAAAATTGAAGATTTTAACCAAAGTTGCAAAAATAGGCTTATCTCACCGTTTCCAGCGCTTTTGGGCATCTTGGGCACATCTGTGATGAAAAATTGAAGATTTTAACCAAAGTTGCAAAAATAGGCTTATCTCACCGTTTCCAGCGCTTTTGTGCATCTTGGGCACATCTGTGATGAAAAATGGAAGATTTTAACCAAAGTTGCAAAAATAGGCTTATCTCCCCGTTTCCAGCACTTTTTGGCACTTAGAGCGAATCTGACAGTAGAAACCGTGCAGTTGCTACTTTTTCATTGGGGTTTCCAAAACTTAAAATCTTTTTTTTAAAGAGTTCCTTTAGAGTTGAAACCAAGATTTCAAATTATCCTTTTTCATTATTATAATCCACTGTATGCATTTTAAGTATCAAGGAAATTGAGTGAAGGCCTTTTGAGAAAACACGTTGATTAGTGACCCTATTTCATTATGGCAGTCAAACCACTGATTTTCAACTTTAGTCTATGAAACCTCCAAACCTTAAACATTGTTGCAAAATTAGGCTTATCTCACCGTTTCCAGCACTTTTGTGCACCTTGGGCATATCTGTGATGAAAAAATGAAGATTTTAACCAAAGTTGCAAAAATAGGCTTATCTCACCGTTTCCAGCGCTTTTGGGCATCTTGGGCACATCTGTGATGAAAAATTGAAGATTTTAACCAAAGTTGCAAAAATAGGCTTATCTCACCGTTTCCAGCGCTTTTGTGCATCTTGGACACATCTGTGATTAAAAATTGAAGATTCTAACCATTGTTGCAAAAATAGGCTTATCTCCCCGTTTCCAGCTCTTTTTGGCACTTAGAGCGAATCTGACAGTAGAAACCGTGCAGTTGCTACTTTTTCATTGGGGTTTCCAAAACTTAAAATCTTTTTTTTAAAGAGTTCCTTTAGAGTTGAAACCAAGATTTCAAATTATCCTTTTTCATTATTATAATCCACTGTATGCATTTTAAGTATCAAGGAATTTGACTGAAGGCCTTTTGAGAAAACACGTTGATTAGTGACCCTATTTCATTATGGCAGTCAAACCACTGATTTTCAACTTTAGTCTATGAAACCTCCAAACCTTAAACATTGTTGCAAAATTAGGCTTATCTCACCGTTTCCAGCACTTTTGTGCACCTTGGGCACATCTGTGATGAAAAATTGAAGATTTTAACCAAAGTTGCAAAAATAGGCTTATCTCACCGTTTCCAGCGCTTTTGGGCATCTTGGGCACATCTGTGATGAAAAATTGAAGATTTTAACCAAAGTTGCAAAAATAGGCTTATCTCACCGTTTCCAGCGCTTTTGTGCATCTTGGGCACATCTGTGATGAAAAATGGAAGATTTTAACCAAAGTTGCAAAAATAGGCTTATCTCCCCGTTTCCAGCACTTTTTGGCACTTAGAGCCAATCTGACAGTAGAAACCGTGCAGTTGCTACTTTTTCATTGGGGTTTCCAAAACTTAAAATCTTTTTTTTAAAGAGTTCCTTTAGAGTTGAAACCAAGATTTCAAATTATCCTTTTTCATTATTATAATCCACTGTATGCATTTTAAGTATCAAGGAAATTGAGTGAAGGCCTTTTGAGAAAACACGTTGATTAGTGACCCTATTTCAGTATGGCAGTCAAACCACTGATTTTCAACTTTAGTCTATGAAACCTCCAAACCTTAAACATTGTTGCAAAATTAGGCTTATCTCACCGTTTCCAGCACTTTTGCGCACCTTGGGCACATCTGTGATGAAAAATTTAAGATTTTAACCAAAGTTGCAAAAATAGGCTTATCTCACCGTTTCCAGCGCTTTTGTGCATCTTGGGCACATCTGTGATGAAAAATTGAAGATTTTAACCAAAGTTGCAAAAATAGGCTTATCTCACCGTTTCCAGCGCTTTTGGGCATCTTGGGCACATCTGTGATGAAAAATTTAAGATTTTAACCAAAGTTGCAAAAATAGGCTTATCTCACCGTTTCCAGCGCTTTTGCGCATCTTGGGCACATCTGTGATGAAAAATTGAAGATTTTAACCAAAGTTGCAAAAATAGGCTTATCTCACCGTTTCCAGCGCTTTTGTGCATCTTGGACACATCTGTGATTAAAAATTGAAGATTCTAACCATTGTTGCAAAAATAGGCTTATCTCCCCGTTTCCAGCTCTTTTTGGCACTTAGAGCGAATCTGACAGTAGAAACCGTGCAGTTGCTACTTTTTCATTGGGGTTTCCAAAACTTAAAATCTTTTTTTTAAAGAGTTCCTTTAGAGTTGAAACCAAGATTTCAAATTATCCTTTTTCATTATTATAATCCACTGTATGCATTTTAAGTATCAAGGAATTTGACTGAAGGCCTTTTGAGAAAACACGTTGATTAGTGACCCTATTTCATTATGGCAGTCAAACCACTGATTTTCAACTTTAGTCTATGAAACCTCCAAACCTTAAACATTGTTGCAAAATTAGGCTTATCTCACCGTTTCCAGCACTTTTGTGCACCTTGGGCACATCTGTGATGAAAAATTGAAGATTTTAACCAAAGTTGCAAAAATAGGTTTATCTCACCGTTTCCAGCGCTTTTGGGCATCTTGGGCACATCTGTGATGAAAAATTGAAGATTTTAACCAAAGTTGCAAAAATAGGCTTATCTCACCGTTTCCAGCGCTTTTGTGCATCTTGGGCACATCTGTGATGAAAAATGGAAGATTTTAACCAAAGTTGCAAAAATAGGCTTATCTCCCCGTTTCCAGCACTTTTTGGCACTTAGAGCCAATCTGACAGTAGAAACCGTGCAGTTACTACTTTTTCATTGGGGTTTCCAAAACTTAAAATCTTTTTTTTAAAGAGTTCCTTTAGAGTTGAAACCAAGATTTCAAATTATCCTTTTTCATTATTATAATCCACTGTATGCATTTTAAGTATCAAGGAATTTGACTGAAGGCCTTTTGAGAAAACACGTTGATTAGTGACCCTATTTCATTATGGCAGTCAAACCACTGATTTTCAACTTTAGTCTATGAAACCTCCAAACCTTAAACATTGTTGCAAAATTAGGCTTATCTCACCGTTTCCAGCACTTTTGTGCACCTTGGGCATATCTGTGATGAAAAAATGAAGATTTTAACCAAAGTTGCAAAAATAGGCTTATCTCACCGTTTCCAGCGCTTTTGGGCATCTTGGGCACATCTGTGATGAAAAATTGAAGATTTTAACCAAAGTTGCAAAAATAGGCTTATCTCACCGTTTCCAGCGCTTTTGTGCATCTTGGACACATCTGTGATTAAAAATTGAAGATTCTAACCATTGTTGCAAAAATAGGCTTATCTCCCCGTTTCCAGCTCTTTTTGGCACTTAGAGCGAATCTGACAGTAGAAACCGTGCAGTTGCTACTTTTTCATTGGGGTTTCCAAAACTTAAAATCTTTTTTTTAAAGAGTTCCTTTAGAGTTGAAACCAAGATTTCAAATTATCCTTTTTCATTATTATAATCCACTGTATGCATTTTAAGTATCAAGGAATTTGACTGAAGGCCTTTTGAGAAAACACGTTGATTAGTGACCCTATTTCATTATGGCAGTCAAACCACTGATTTTCAACTTTAGTCTATGAAACCTCCAAACCTTAAACATTGTTGCAAAATTAGGATTATCTCACCGTTTCCAGCACTTTTGTGCACCTTGGGCACATCTGTGATGAAAAATTGAAGATTTTAACCAAAGTTGCAAAAATAGGCTTATCTCACCGTTTCCAGCGCTTTTGGGCATCTTGGGCACATCTGTGATGAAAAATTGAAGATTTTAACCAAAGTTGCAAAAATAGGCTTATCTCACCGTTTCCAGCGCTTTTGTGCATCTTGGGCACATCTGTGATGAAAAATGGAAGATTTTAACCAAAGTTGCAAAAATAGGCTTATCTCCCCGTTTCCAGCACTTTTTGGCACTTAGAGCGAATCTGACAGTAGAAACCGTGCAGTTGCTACTTTTTCATTGGGGTTTCCAAAACTTAAAATCTTTTTTTTAAAGAGTTCCTTTAGAGTTGAAACCAAGATTTCAAATTATCCTTTTTCATTATTATAATCCACTGTATGCATTTTAAGTATCAAGGAAATTGAGTGAAGGCCTTTTGAGAAAACACGTTGATTAGTGACCCTATTTCATTATGGCAGTCAAACCACTGATTTTCAACTTTAGTCTATGAAACCTCTAAACCTTAAACATTGTTGCAAAATTAGGCTTATCTCACCGTTTCCAGCACTTTTGTGCACCTTGGGCATATCTGTGATGAAAAAATGAAGATTTTAACCAAAGTTGCAAAAATAGGCTTATCTCACCGTTTCCAGCGCTTTTGGGCATCTTGGGCACATCTGTGATGAAAAATTGAAGATTTTAACCAAAGTTGCAAAAATAGGCTTATCTCACCGTTTCCAGCGCTTTTGTGCATCTTGGACACATCTGTGATTAAAAATTGAAGATTCTAACCATTGTTGCAAAAATAGGCTTATCTCCCCGTTTCCAGCTCTTTTTGGCACTTAGAGCGAATCTGACAGTAGAAACCGTGCAGTTGCTACTTTTTCATTGGGGTTTCCAAAACTTAAAATCTTTTTTTTAAAGAGTTCCTTTAGAGTTGAAACCAAGATTTCAAATTATCCTTTTTCATTATTATAATCCACTGTATGCATTTTAAGTATCAAGGAATTTGACTGAAGGCCTTTTGAGAAAACACGTTGATTAGTGACCCTATTTCATTATGGCAGTCAAACCACTGATTTTCAACTTTAGTCTATGAAACCTCCAAACCTTAAACATTGTTGCAAAATTAGGCTTATCTCACCGTTTCCAGCACTTTTGTGCACCTTGGGCACATCTGTGATGAAAAATTGAAGATTTTAACCAAAGTTGCAAAAATAGGCTTATCTCACCGTTTCCAGCGCTTTTGGGCATCTTGGGCACATCTGTGATGAAAAATTGAAGATTTTAACCAAAGTTGCAAAAATAGGCTTATCTCACCGTTTCCAGCGCTTTTGTGCATCTTGGGCACATCTGTGATGAAAAATGGAAGATTTTAACCAAAGTTGCAAAAATAGGCTTATCTCCCCGTTTCCAGCACTTTTTGGCACTTAGAGCCAATCTGACAGTAGAAACCGTGCAGTTGCTACTTTTTCATTGGGGTTTCCAAAACTTAAAATCTTTTTTTTAAAGAGTTCCTTTAGAGTTGAAACCAAGATTTCAAATTATCCTTTTTCATTATTATAATCCACTGTATGCATTTTAAGTATCAAGGAATTTGACTGAAGGCCTTTTGAGAAAACACGTTGATTAGTGACCCTATTTCATTATGGCAGTCAAACCACTGATTTTCAACTTTAGTCTATGAAACCTCCAAACCTTAAACATTGTTGCAAAATTAGGCTTATCTCACCGTTTCCAGCACTTTTGTGCACCTTGGGCATATCTGTGATGAAAAAATGAAGATTTTAACCAAAGTTGCAAAAATAGGCTTATCTCACCGTTTCCAGCGCTTTTGGGCATCTTGGGCACATCTGTGATGAAAAATTGAAGATTTTAACCAAAGTTGCAAAAATAGGCTTATCTCACCGTTTCCAGCGCTTTTGTGCATCTTGGACACATCTGTGATTAAAAATTGAAGATTCTAACCATTGTTGCAAAAATAGGCTTATCTCCCCGTTTCCAGCTCTTTTTGGCACTTAGAGCGAATCTGACAGTAGAAACCGTGCAGTTGCTACTTTTTCATTGGGGTTTCCAAAACTTAAAATCTTTTTTTTAAAGAGTTCCTTTAGAGTTGAAACCAAGATTTCAAATTATCCTTTTTCATTATTATAATCCACTGTATGCATTTTAAGTATCAAGGAATTTGACTGAAGGCCTTTTGAGAAAACACGTTGATTAGTGACCCTATTTCATTATGGCAGTCAAACCACTGATTTTCAACTTTAGTCTATGAAACCTCCAAACCTTAAACATTGTTGCAAAATTAGGATTATCTCACCGTTTCCAGCACTTTTGTGCACCTTGGGCACATCTGTGATGAAAAATTGAAGATTTTAACCAAAGTTGCAAAAATAGGCTTATCTCACCGTTTCCAGCGCTTTTGGGCATCTTGGGCACATCTGTGATGAAAAATTGAAGATTTTAACCAAAGTTGCAAAAATAGGCTTATCTCACCGTTTCCAGCGCTTTTGTGCATCTTGGGCACATCTGTGATGAAAAATGGAAGATTTTAACCAAAGTTGCAAAAATAGGCTTATCTCCCCGTTTCCAGCACTTTTTGGCACTTAGAGCGAATCTGACAGTAGAAACCGTGCAGTTGCTACTTTTTCATTGGGGTTTCCAAAACTTAAAATCTTTTTTTTAAAGAGTTCCTTTAGAGTTGAAACCAAGATTTCAAATTATCCTTTTTCATTATTATAATCCACTGTATGCATTTTAAGTATCAAGGAAATTGAGTGAAGGCCTTTTGAGAAAACACGTTGATTAGTGACCCTATTTCATTATGGCAGTCAAACCACTGATTTTCAACTTAAGTCTATGAAACCTCCAAACCTTAAACATTGTTGCAAAATTAGGCTTATCTCACCGTTTCCAGCACTTTTGTGCACCTTGGGCATATCTGTGATGAAAAAATGAAGATTTTAACCAAAGTTGCAAAAATAGGCTTATCTCACCGTTTCCAGCGCTTTTGGGCATCTTGGGCACATCTGTGATGAAAAATTGAAGATTTTAACCAAAGTTGCAAAAATAGGCTTATCTCACCGTTTCCAGCGCTTTTGTGCATCTTGGACACATCTGTGATTAAAAATTGAAGATTCTAACCATTGTTGCAAAAATAGGCTTATCTCCCCGTTTCCAGCTCTTTTTGGCACTTAGAGCGAATCTGACAGTAGAAACCGTGCAGTTGCTACTTTTTCATTGGGGTTTCCAAAACTTAAAATCTTTTTTTTAAAGAGTTCCTTTAGAGTTGAAACCAAGATTTCAAATTATCCTTTTTCATTATTATAATCCACTGTATGCATTTTAAGTATCAAGGAATTTGACTGAAGGCCTTTTGAGAAAACACGTTGATTAGTGACCCTATTTCATTATGGCAGTCAAACCACTGATTTTCAACTTTATTCTATGAAACCTCCAAACCTTAAACATTGTTGCAAAATTAGGCTTATCTCACCGTTTCCAGCACTTTTGTGCACCTTGGGCACATCTGTGATGAAAAATTGAAGATTTTAACCAAAGTTGCAAAAATAGGCTTATCTCACCGTTTCCAGCGCTTTTGGGCATCTTGGGCACATCTGTGATGAAAAATTGAAGATTTTAACCAAAGTTGCAAAAATAGGCTTATCTCACCGTTTCCAGCGCTTTTGTGCATCTTGGGCACATCTGTGATGAAAAATGGAAGATTTTAACCAAAGTTGCAAAAATAGGCTTATCTCCCCGTTTCCAGCACTTTTTGGCACTTAGAGCCAATCTGACAATAGAAACCGTGCAGTTGCTACTTTTTCATTGGGGTTTCCAAAACTTAAAATCTTTTTTTTAAAGAGTTCCTTTAGAGTTGAAACCAAGATTTCAAATTATCCTTTTTCATTATTATAATCCACTGTATGCATTTTAAGTATCAAGGAATTTGACTGAAGGCCTTTTGAGAAAACACGTTGATTAGTGACCCTATTTCATTATGGCAGTCAAACCACTGATTTTCAACTTTAGTCTATGAAACCTCCAAACCTTAAACATTGTTGCAAAATTAGGCTTATCTCACCGTTTCCAGCACTTTTGTGCACCTTGGGCATATCTGTGATGAAAAAATGAAGATTTTAACCAAAGTTGCAAAAATAGGCTTATCTCACCGTTTCCAGCGCTTTTGGGCATCTTGGGCACATCTGTGATGAAAAATTGAAGATTTTAACCAAAGTTGCAAAAATAGGCTTATCTCACCGTTTCCAGCGCTTTTGTGCATCTTGGACACATCTGTGATTAAAAATTGAAGATTCTAACCATTGTTGCAAAAATAGGCTTATCTCCCCGTTTCCAGCTCTTTTTGGCACTTAGAGCGAATCTGACAGTAGAAACCGTGCAGTTGCTACTTTTTCATTGGGGTTTCCAAAACTTAAAATCTTTTTTTTTAAAGAGTTCCTTTAGAGTTGAAACCAAGATTTCAAATTATCCTTTTTCATTATTATAATCCACTGTATGCATTTTAAGTATCAAGGAATTTGACTGAAGGCCTTTTGAGAAAACACGTTGATTAGTGACCCTATTTCATTATGGCAGTCAAACCACTGATTTTCAACTTTAGTCTATGAAACCTCCAAACCTTAAACATTGTTGCAAAATTAGGCCTATCTCACCGTTTCCAGCACTTTTGTGCATCTTGGGCACATCTGTGATGAAAAATTTAAGATTTTAACCATAGTTGCAAAAATAGGGTTTTCTCACCGTTTCCAGCGCTTTTGCGCATATTGGGCACATCTGTGATGAAAAATTTAAGATTTTAACCATAGTTGCAAAAATAGGCTTATCTCACCGTTTCCAGCGCTTTTGTGCATCTTGGGCACATCTGTGATGAAAAATTGAAAATTTTAACCATTGTTGCAAAAATAGGCTTATCTCCCCGTTTCCAGCACTTTTTGGCACTTAGAGCCAATCTGACAGTAAAAACCGTGCAGTTGCTACTTTTTCATTGGGGTTTCCAAAACTTAAAATCTGTTTTTTAAAGAGTTCCTTTAGAGTTGAAACCAAGATTTCAAATTATCCTTTTTCATTATTATAATCCACTGTATGCATTTTAAGTATCAAGGAATTTGACTGAAGGCCTTTTGAGAAAACACGTTGATTAGTGACCCTATTTCATTATGGCAGTCAAACCACTGATTTTCAACTTTAGTCTATGAAACCTCCAAACCTTAAACATTGTTGCAAAATTAGGCTTATCTCACCGTTTCCAGCGCTTTTGCGCATCTTGGGCACATCTGTGATGAAAAAATGAAGATTTTAACCAAAGTTGCAAAAATAGGGTTATCTCACCGTTTCCCGCGCCTTTGGGCATCTTGGGCACATTTGTGATGAAAAATTTAAGATTTTAACCAAAGTTGCAAAAATAGGCTTATCTCACCGTTTCCAGCGCTTTTGGGCATCTTGGGCACATCTGTGATGAAAA
The DNA here is from genome assembly GCF_947347685.1 of Pleuronectes platessa. Taxonomy (NCBI): domain Eukaryota; kingdom Metazoa; phylum Chordata; class Actinopteri; order Pleuronectiformes; family Pleuronectidae; genus Pleuronectes; species Pleuronectes platessa. The sequence goes on from NW_026518975.1 coordinate 189,746, forward strand.
ATTTAAGATTTTAACCAAAGTTGCAAAAATAGGCTTATCTCACCGTTTCCAGCGCTTTTGTGCATCTTGGGCACATCTGTGATGAAAAATTGAAGATTTTAACCATTGTTGCAAAAATAGGCTTATCTCCCCGTTTCCAGCACTTTTTGGCACATAGAGCCAATCTGACAGTAAAAACCGTGCAGTTGCTACTTTTTCATTGGGGTTTCCAAAACTTAAAATCTGTTTTTTAAAGAGTTCCTTTAGAGTTGAAACCAAGATTTCAAATTATCCTTTTTCATTATTATAATCCACTGTATGCATTTTAAGTATCAAGGAATTTGACTGAAGGCCTTTTGAGAAAACACGTTGATTAGTGACCCTATTTCATTATGGCAGTCAAACCACTGATTTTCAACTTTAGTCTATGAAACCTCCAAACCTTAAACATTGTTGAAAAATTAGGCCTATCTCACCGTTTCCAGCACTTTTGTGCATCTTGGGCATATCTGTGATGAAAAAATGAAGATTTTAACCAAAGTTGCAAAAATAGGCTTATCTCACCGTTTCCAGCGCTTTTGCGCATCTAGGTCACATCTGTGATGAAAAATTTAAGATTTAACCAAAGTTGCAAAAATAGGCTTATCTCACCGTTTCCAGCGCTTTTGCGCATCTTGGGCACATCTGTGATGAAAAATTTATGATTTTAACCAAAGTTGCAAAAATAGGCTTATCTCCCTGTTTCCAGCACTTTTTGGCACTTAGAGCCAATCTGACAGTAGAAACCGTGCAGTTGCTACTTTTTCATTGGGGTTTCCAAAACTTCAAATCTTTTTTTTAAAGAGTTCCTCTAGAGTTGAAACCAAGATTTCAAATTATCCTTTTTCATTATTATAATCCACTGTATGCATTTTAAGTATCAAGGAATTTGACTGAAGGCCTTTTGAGAAAACACGTTGATTAGTGACCCTATTTCATTATGGCAGTCAAACCACTGATTTTCAACTTTAGTCTATGAAACCTCCAAACCTTAAACATTGTTGCAAAATTAGGCTTATCTCACCGTTTCCAGCACTTTTGTGCACCTTGGGCATATCTGTGATGAAAAAATTACGATTTTAATTATAGTTTGCATAAAATAGGTTTATCTCACCGTTTCCAGTGCCTTTGGGCATCTTGGGCACATTTGTGATGAAAAATTTACGATTTTAATTATAGTTGCAAAAATAGGTTTATCTCACCGTTTCCAGCGCTTTTGCGCATCTTGGGCACATCTGTGATGAAAAATTTAAGATTTTAACCATAGTTGCAAAAATAGGGTTTTCTCACCGTTTCCAGCGCTTTTGCGCATATTGGGCACATCTGTGATGAAAAATTTAAGATTTTAACCATAGTTGCAAAAATAGGCTTATCTCACCGTTTCCAGCGCTTTTGGGCATCTTGGGCACATCTGTGATGAAAAATTTAAGATTTTAACCAAAGTTGCAAAAATAGGCTTATCTCTCCGTTTCCAGCACTTTTTGGCACTTAGAGCCAATCTGACAGTAGAAACCGTGCAGTTGCTACTTTTTCATTGAGGTTTCCAAAACTTAAAATCTTTTTTTTAAAGAGTTCCTTTAGAGTTGAAACCAAGATTTCAAATTATCCTTTTTCATTATTATAATCCACTGTATGCATTTTAAGTATCAAGGAATTTGACTGAAGGCCTTTTGAGAAAACACGTTGATTAGTGACCCTATTTCATTATGGCAGTCAAACCACTGATTTTCAACTTTAGTCTATGAAACCTCCAAACCTTAAACATTGTTGCAAAATTAGGCTTATCTCACCGTTTCCAGCACTTTTGTGCACCTTGGGCATATCTGTGATGAAAAAATGAAGATTTTAACCAAAGTTGCAAAAATAGGGTTATCTCACCGTTTCCCGCGCCTTTGGGCATCTTGGGCACATTTGTGATGAAAAATTTAAGATTTTAATTATAGTTGCAAAAATAGGTTTATCTCACCGTTTCCAGCGCTTTTGCGCATCTTGGGCACATCTGTGATGAAAAATTTAAGATTTTAACCAAAGTTGCAAAAAAAGGCTTTTCTCCCCGTTTCCAGCGCTTTTGGGCATCTTGGGCACATCTGTGATGAAAAATTTAAGATTTTAACCAAAGTTGCAAAAATAGGCTTATCTCACCGTTTCCAGCGCTTTTGTGCATCTTGGGCACATCTGTGATGAAAAATTGAAAATTTTAACCATTGTTGCAAAAATAGGCTTATCTCCCCGTTTCCAGCACTTTTTGGCACTTAGAGCCAATCTGACAGTAAAAACCGTGCAGTTGCTACTTTTTCATTGGGGTTTCCAAAACTTAAAATCTGTTTTTTAAAGAGTTCCTTTAGAGTTGAAACCAAGATTTCAAATTATCCTTTTTCATTTTTATAATCCACTGTATGCATTTTAAGTATCAAGGAATTTGACTGAAGGCCTTTTGAGAAAACACGTTGATTAGTGACCCTATTTCATTATGGCAGTCAAACCACTGATTTTCAACTTTAGTCTATGAAACCTCCAAACCTTAAACATTGTTGCAAAATTAGGCTTATCTCACCGTTTCCAGCACTTTTGTGCACCTTGGGCATATCTGTGATGAAAAAATGAAGATTTTAACCAAAGTTGCAAAAATAGGCTTATCTCACAGTTTCCAGTGCCTTTGGGCATCTTGGGCACATTTGTGATGAAAAATTTAAGATTTTAATTATAGTTGCAAAAATAGGTTTATCTCACCGTTTCCAGCGCTTTTGCGCATCTTGGGCACATCTGTGATGAAAAATTTAAGATTTTAACCATAGTTGCAAAAATAGGGTTTTCTCACCGTTTCCAGCGCTTTTGCGCATATTGGGCACATCTGTGATGAAAAATTTAAGATTTTAACCATAGTTGCAAAAATAGGCTTATCTCACCGTTTCCAGCGCTTTTGGGCATCTTGGGCACATCTGTGATGAAAAATTGAAGATTTTAACCAAAGTTGCAAAAATAGGCTTATCTCTCCGTTTCCAGCACTTTTTGGCACTTAGAGCCAATCTGACAGTAGAAACCGTGCAGTTGCTACTTTTTCATTGGGGTTTCCAAAACTTAAAATCTTTTTTTTAAAGAGTTCCTTTAGAGTTGAAACCAAGATTTCAAATTATCCTTTTTCATTATTATAATCCACTGTATGCATTTTAAGTATCAAGGAATTTGACTGAAGGCCTTTTGAGAAAACACGTTGATTAGTGACCCTATTTCATTATGGCAGTCAAACCACTGATTTTCAACTTTAGTCTATGAAACCTCCAAACCTTAAACATTGTTGCAAAATTAGGCTTATCTCACCGTTTCTAGCACTTTTGTGCACCTTGGGCATATCTGTGATGAAAAAATGAAGATTTTAACCAAAGTTGCAAAAATAGGGTTATCTCACCGTTTCCCGCGCCTTTGGGCATCTTGGGCACATTTGTGATGAAAAATTTAAGATTTTAATTATAGTTGCAAAAATAGGTTTATCTCACCGTTTCCAGCGCTTTTGCGCATCTTGGGCACATCTGTGATGAAAAATTTAAGATTTTAACCAAAGTTGCAAAAAAAGGCTTATCTCCCCGTTTCCAGCGCTTTTGGGCATCTTGGGCACATCTGTGATGAAAAATTTAAGATTTTAACCAAAGTTGCAAAAATAGGCTTATCTCACCGTTTCCAGCACTTTTGTGCACCTTGGACATATCTGTGATGAAAAAATTAAGACTTTAACCAAAGTTGCAAAAATAGGCTTATCTCACCGTTTCCAGCGCTTTTGTGCATCTTGGGCACATCTGTGATGAAAAATTGAAGATTTTAACCATTGTTGCAAAAATAGGCTTATCTCCCCGTTTCCAGCACTTTTTGGCACTTAGAGCCAATCTGACAGTAAAAACCGTGCAGTTGCTACTTTTTCATTGGGGTTTCCAAAACTTAAAATCTGTTTTTTAAAGAGTTCCTTTAGAGTTGAAACCAAGATTTCAAATTATCCTTTTTCATTATTATAATCCACTGTATGCATTTTAAGTATCAAGGAATTTGACTGAAGGCCTTTTGAGAAAACACGTTGATTAGTGACCCTATTTCATTATGGCAGTCAAACCACTGATTTTCAACTTTAGTCTATGAAACCTCCAAACCTTAAACATTGTTGCAAAATTAGGCTTATCTCACCGTTTCCAGCACTTTTGTGCATCTTGGGCATATCTGTGATGAAAAAATGAAGATTTTAACCAAAGTTGCAAAAATAGGCTTATCTCACCGTTTCCAGCGCTTTTGCGCATCTTGGGCACATCTGTGATGAAAAATTTAAGATTTAACCAAAGTTGCAAAAATAGGCTTATCTCACCGTTTCCAGCGCTTTTGCGCATCTTGAGCACATCTGTGATGAAAAATTTATGATTTTAACCAAAGTTGCAAAAATAGACTTATCTCCCTGTTTCCAGCACTTTTTGGCACTTAGAGCCAAAAAGTGCTGAAAAATTTAAGATTTTAATTATAGTTGCAAAAATAGGTTTATCTCACCGTTTCCAGCGCTTTTGCGCATCTTGGGCACATCTGTGATGAAAAATTTAAGATTTTAACCAAAGTTGCAAAAAAAGGCTTATCTCCCCGTTTCCAGCGCTTTTGGGCATCTTGGGCACATCTGTGATGAAAAATTTAAGATTTTAACCAAAGTTGCAAAAATAGGCTTATCTCACCGTTTCCAGTGCCTTTGGGCATCTTGGGCACATTTGTGATGAAAAATTTAAGATTTTATTTATAGTTGCAAAAATAGGTTTATCTCACCGTTTCCAGCGCTTTTGCGCATCTTGGGCACATCTGTGATGAAAAATTTAAGATTTTAACCAAAGTTGCAAAAATAGGCTTATCTCACCGTTTCCAGCGCTTTTGTGCATCTTGGGCACATCTGTGATGAAAAATTGAAGATTTTAACCATTGTTGCAAAAATAGGCTTATCTCCCCGTTTCCAGCACTTTTTGGCACTTAGAGCCAATCTGACAGTAAAAACCGTGCAGTTGCTACTTTTTCATTGGGGTTTCCAAAACTTAAAATCTGTTTTTTAAAGAGTTCCTTTAGAGTTGAAACCAAGATTTCAAATTATCCTTTTTCATTATTATAATCCACTGTATGCATTTTAAGTATCAAGGAATTTGACTGAAGGCCTTTTGAGAAAACACGTTGATTAGTGACCCTATTTCATTATGGCAGTCAAACCACTGATTTTCAACTTTAGTCTATGAAACCTCCAAACCTTAAACATTGTTGCAAAATTAGGCTTATCTCACCGTTTCCAGCACTTTTGTGCATCTTGGGCATATCTGTGATGAAAAAATGAAGATTTTAACCAAAGTTGCAAAAATAGGCTTATCTCACCGTTTCCAGCGCTTTTGCGCATCTTGGGCACATCTGTGATGAAAAATTTAAGATTTAACCAAAGTTGCAAAAATAGGCTTATCTCACCGTTTCCAGCGCTTTTGCGCATCTTGGGCACATCTGTGATGAAAAATTTATGATTTTAACCAAAGTTGCAAAAATAGGCTTATCTCCCTGTTTCCAGCACTTTTTGGCACTTAGAGCCAATCTGACAGTAGAAACCGTGCAGTTGCTACTTTTTCATTGGGGTTTCCAAAACTTCAAATCTTTTTTTTAAAGAGTTCCTCTAGAGTTGAAACCAAGATTTCAAATTATCCTTTTTCATTATTATAATCCACTGTATGCATTTTAAGTATCAAGGAATTTGACTGAAGGCCTTTTGAGAAAACACGTTGATTAGTGACCCTATTTCATTATGGCAGTCAAACCACTGATTTTCAACTTTAGTCTATGAAACCTCCAAACCTTAAACATTGTTGCAAAATTAGGCTTATCTCACCGTTTCCAGCACTTTTGTGCACCTTGGGCATATCTGTGATGAAAAAATGAAGATTTTAACCAAAGTTGCAAAAATAGGGTTATCTCACCGTTTCCCGCGCCTTTGGGCATCTTGGGCACATTTGTGATGAAAAATTTAAGATTTTAATTATAGTTGCAAAAATAGGTTTATCTCACCGTTTCCAGCGCTTTTGCGCATCTTGGGCACATCTGTGATGAAAAATTTAAGATTTTAACCAAAGTTGCAAAAAAAGGCTTATCTCCCCGTTTCCAGCGCTTTTGGGCATCTTGGGCACATCTGTGATGAAAAATTTAAGATTTTAACCAAAGTTGCAAAAATAGGCTTATCTCACCGTTTCCAGCACTTTTGTGCACCTTGGACATATCTGTGATGAAAAAATTAAGACTTTAACCAAAGTTGCAAAAATAGGCTTATCTCACCGTTTCCAGCGCTTTTGTGCATCTTGGGCACATCTGTGATGAAAAATTGAAGATTTTAACCATTGTTGCAAAAATAGGCTTATCTCCCCGTTTCCAGCACTTTTTGGCACTTAGAGCCAATCTGACAGTAAAAACCGTGCAGTTGCTACTTTTTCATTGGGGTTTCCAAAACTTAAAATCTGTTTTTTAAAGAGTTCCTTTAGAGTTGAAACCAAGATTTCAAATTATCCTTTTTCATTATTATAATCCACTGTATGCATTTTAAGTATCAAGGAATTTGACTGAAGGCCTTTTGAGAAAACACGTTGATTAGTGACCCTATTTCATTATGGCAGTCAAACCACTGATTTTCAACTTTAGTCTATGAAACCTCCAAACCTTAAACATTGTTGCAAAATTAGGCTTATCTCACCGTTTCCAGCACTTTTGTGCATCTTGGGCATATCTGTGATGAAAAAATGAAGATTTTAACCAAAGTTGCAAAAATAGGCTTATCTCACCGTTTCCAGCGCTTTTGCGCATCTTGGGCACATCTGTGATGAAAAATTTAAGATTTAACCAAAGTTGCAAAAATAGGCTTATCTCACCGTTTCCAGCGCTTTTGCGCATCTTGAGCACATCTGTGATGAAAAATTTATGATTTTAACCAAAGTTGCAAAAATAGACTTATCTCCCTGTTTCCAGCACTTTTTGGCACTTAGAGCCAATCTGACAGTAGAAACCGTGCAGTTGCTACTTTTTCATTGGGGTTTCCAAAACTTCAAATCTTTTTTTTAAAGAGTTCCTCTAGAGTTGAAACCAAGATTTCAAATTATCCTTTTTCATTATTATAATCCACTGTATGCATTTTAAGTATCAAGGAATTTGACTGAAGGCCTTTTGAGAAAACACGTTGATTAGTGACCCTATTTCATTATGGCAGTCAAACCACTGATTTTCAACTTTAGTCTATGAAACCTCCAAACCTTAAACATTGTTGCAAAATTAGGCTTATCTCACCGTTTCCATTACTTTTGTGCACCTTGGGCATATCTGTGATGAAAAAATGAAGATTTTAACCAAAGTTGCAAAAATAGGCTTATCTCTCAGTTTCCAGTGCCTTTGGGCATCTTGGGCACATTTGTGATGAAAAATTTAAGATTTTAATTATAGTTGCAAAAATAGGTTTATCTCACCGTTTCCAGCGCTTTTGCGCATCTTGGGCACATCTGTGATGAAAAATTTAAGATTTTAACCATAGTTGCAAAAAAAGGCTTATCTCCCCGTTTCCAGCGCTTTTGGGCATCTTGGGAACATCTGTGATGAAAAATTTAAGATTTAACCAAAGTTGCAAAAATAGGCTTATCTCACCGTTTCCAGCGCTTTTGCGCATCTTGGGCACATCTGTGATGAAAAATTTATGATTTTAACCAAAGTTGCAAAAATAGGCTTATCTCCCTGTTTCCAGCACTTTTTGGCACTTAGAGCCAATCTGACAGTAGAAACCGTGCAGTTGCTACTTTTTCATTGGGGTTTCCAAAACTTCAAATCTTTTTTTTAAAGAGTTCCTCTAGAGTTGAAACCAAGATTTCAAATTATCCTTTTTCATTATTATAATCCACTGTATGCATTTTAAGTATCAAGGAATTTGACTGAAGGCCTTTTGAGAAAACACGTTGATTAGTGACCCTATTTCATTATGGCAGTCAAACCACTGATTTTCAACTTTAGTCTATGAAACCTCCAAACCTTAAACATTGTTGCAAAATTAGGCTTATCTCACCGTTTCCAGCACTTTTGTGCACCTTGGGCATATCTGTGATGAAAAAATGAAGATTTTAACCAAAGTTGCAAAAATAGGCTTATCTCACAGTTTCCAGTGCCTTTGGGCATCTTGGGCACATTTGTGATGAAAAATTTAAGATTTTAATTATAGTTGCAAAAATAGGTTTATCTCACCGTTTCCAGCGCTTTTGCGCATCTTGGGCACATCTGTGATGAAAAATGTAAGATTTTAACCATAGTTGCAAAAATAGGCTTATCTCACCGTTTCCAGCGCTTTTGGGCATCTTGGGCACATCTGTGATGAAAAATTTAAGATTTTAACCAAAGTTGCAAAAATAGGCTTATCTCTCCGTTTCCAGCACTTTTTGGCACTTAGAGCCAATCTGACAGTAGAAACCGTGCAGTTGCTACTTTTTCATTGGGGTTTCCAAAACTTAAAATCTTTTTTTTAAAGAGTTCCTTTAGAGTTGAAACCAAGATTTCAAATTATCCTTTTTCATTATTATAATCCACTGTATGCATTTTAAGTATCAAGGAATTTGACTGAAGGCCTTTTGAGAAAACACGTTGATTAGTGACCCTATTTCATTATGGCAGTCAAACCACTGATTTTCAACTTTAGTCTATGAAACCTCCAAACCTTAAACATTGTTGCAAAATTAGGCTTATCTCACCGTTTCCAGCACTTTTGTGCACCTTGGGCATATCTGTGATGAAAAAATGAAGATTTTAACCAAAGTTGCAAAAATAGGGTTATCTCACCGTTTCCCGCGCCTTTGGGCATCTTGGGCACATTTGTGATGAAAAATTTAAGATTTTAATTATAGTTGCAAAAATAGGTTTATCTCACCGTTTCCAGCGCTTTTGCGCATCTTGGGCACATCTGTGATGAAAAATTTAAGATTTTAACCAAAGTTGCAAAAAAAGGCTTATCTCCCCGTTTCCAGCGCTTTTGGGCATCTTGGGAACATCTGTGATGAAAAATTTAAGATTTAACCAAAGTTGCAAAAATAGGCTTATCTCACCGTTTCCAGCGCTTTTGCGCATCTTGGGCACATCTGTGATGAAAAATTTATGATTTTAACCAAAGTTGCAAAAATAGGCTTATCTCCCTGTTTCCAGCACTTTTTGGCACTTAGAGCCAATCTGACAGTAGAAACCGTGCAGTTGCTACTTTTTCATTGGGGTTTCCAAAACTTCAAATCTTTTTTTTAAAGAGTTCCTCTAGAGTTGAAACCAAGATTTCAAATTATCCTTTTTCATTATTATAATCCACTGTATGCATTTTAAGTATCAAGGAATTTGACTGAAGGCCTTTTGAGAAAACACGTTGATTAGTGACCCTATTTCATTATGGCAGTCAAACCACTGATTTTCAACTTTAGTCTATGAAACCTCCAAACCTTAAACATTGTTGCAAAATTAGGCTTATCTCACCGTTTCCAGCACTTTTGTGCACCTTGGGCATATCTGTGATGAAAAAATGAAGATTTTAACCAAAGTTGCAAAAATAGGCTTATCTCACAGTTTCCAGTGCCTTTGGGCATCTTGGGCACATTTGTGATGAAAAATTTAAGATTTTAATTATAGTTGCAAAAATAGGTTTATCTCACCGTTTCCAGCGCTTTTGCGCATCTTGGGCACATCTGTGATGAAAAATGTAAGATTTTAACCATAGTTGCAAAAATAGGCTTATCTCACCGTTTCCAGCGCTTTTGGGCATCTTGGGCACATCTGTGATGAAAAATTTAAGATTTTAACCAAAGTTGCAAAAATAGGCTTATCTCTCCGTTTCCAGCACTTTTTGGCACTTAGAGCCAATCTGACAGTAGAAACCGTGCAGTTGCTACTTTTTCATTGGGGTTTCCAAAACTTAAAATCTTTTTTTTAAAGAGTTCCTTTAGAGTTGAAACCAAGATTTCAAATTATCCTTTTTCATTATTATAATCCACTGTATGCATTTTAAGTATCAAGGAATTTGACTGAAGGCCTTTTGAGAAAACACGTTGATTAGTGACCCTATTTCATTATGGCAGTCAAACCACTGATTTTCAACTTTAGTCTATGAAACCTCCAAACCTTAAACATTGTTGCAAAATTAGGCTTATCTCACCGTTTCCAGCACTTTTGTGCACCTTGGGCATATCTGTGATGAAAAAATGAAGATTTTAACCAAAGTTGCAAAAATAGGGTTATCTCACCGTTTCCCGCGCCTTTGGGCATCTTGGGCACATTTGTGATGAAAAATTTAAGATTTTAATTATAGTTGCAAAAATAGGTTTATCTCACCGTTTCCAGCGCTTTTGCGCATCTTGGGCACATCTGTGATGAAAAATTTAAGATTTTAACCAAAGTTGCAAAAAAAGGCTTATCTCCCCGTTTCCAGCGCTTTTGGGCATCTTGGGCACATCTGTGATGAAAAATTTAAGATTTAACCAAAGTTGCAAAAATAGGCTTATCTCACCGTTTCCAGCGCTTTTGCGCATCTTGGGCACATCTGTGATGAAAAATTTATGATTTTAACCAAAGTTGCAAAAATAGGCTTATCTCCCTGTTTCCAGCACTTTTTGGCACTTAGAGCCAATCTGACAGTAGAAACCGTGCAGTTGCTACTTTTTCATTGGGGTTTCCAAAACTTCAAATCTTTTTTTTAAAGAGTTCCTCTAGAGTTGAAACCAAGATTTCAAATTATCCTTTTTCATTATTATAATCCACTGTATGCATTTTAAGTATCAAGGAATTTGACTGAAGGCCTTTTGAGAAAACACGTTGATTAGTGACCCTATTTCATTATGGCAGTCAAACCACTGATTTTCAACTTTAGTCTATGAAACCTCCAAACCTTAAACATTGTTGCAAAATTAGGCTTATCTCACCGTTTCTAGCACTTTTGTGCACCTTGGGCATATCTGTGATGAAAAAATGAAGATTTTAACCAAAGTTGCAAAAATAGGGTTATCTCACCGTTTCCCGCGCCTTTGGGCATCTTGGGCACATTTGTGATGAAAAATTTAAGATTTTAATTATAGTTGCAAAAATAGGTTTATCTCACCGTTTCCAGCGCTTTTGCGCATCTTGGGCACATCTGTGATGAAAAATTTAAGATTTTAACCAAAGTTGCAAAAAAAGGCTTATCTCCCCGTTTCCAGCGCTTTTGGGCATCTTGGGCACATCTGTGATGAAAAATTTAAGATTTTAACCAAAGTTGCAAAAATAGGCTTATCTCACCGTTTCCAGTGCCTTTGGGCATCTTGGGCACATTTGTGATGAAAAATTTAAGATTTTATTTATAGTTGCAAAAATAGGTTTATCTCACCGTTTCCAGCGCTTTTGCGCATCTTGGGCACATCTGTGATGAAAAATTTAAGATTTTAACCAAAGTTGCAAAAATAGGCTTATCTCACCGTTTCCAGCGCTTTTGTGCATCTTGGGCACATCTGTGATGAAAAATTGAAGATTTTAACCATTGTTGCAAAAATAGGCTTATCTCCCCGTTTCCAGCACTTTTTGGCACTTAGAGCCAATCTGACAGTAAAAACCGTGCAGTTGCTACTTTTTCATTGGGGTTTCCAAAACTTAAAATCTGTTTTTTAAAGAGTTCCTTTAGAGTTGAAACCAAGATTTCAAATTATCCTTTTTCATTATTATAATCCACTGTATGCATTTTAAGTATCAAGGAATTTGACTGAAGGCCTTTTGAGAAAACACGTTGATTAGTGACCCTATTTCATTATGGCAGTCAAACCACTGATTTTCAACTTTAGTCTATGAAACCTCCAAACCTTAAACATTGTTGCAAAATTAGGCTTATCTCACCGTTTCCAGCACTTTTGTGCATCTTGGGCATATCTGTGATGAAAAAATGAAGATTTTAACCAAAGTTGCAAAAATAGGCTTATCTCACCGTTTCCAGCGCTTTTGCGCATCTTGGGCACATCTGTGATGAAAAATTTAAGATTTAACCAAAGTTGCAAAAATAGGCTTATCTCACCGTTTCCAGCGCTTTTGCGCATCTTGGGCACATCTGTGATGAAAAATTTATGATTTTAACCAAAGTTGCAAAAATAGGCTTATCTCCCTGTTTCCAGCACTTTTTGGCACTTAGAGCCAATCTGACAGTAGAAACCGTGCAGTTGCTACTTTTTCATTGGGGTTTCCAAAACTTCAAATCTTTTTTTTAAAGAGTTCCTCTAGAGTTGAAACCAAGATTTCAAATTATCCTTTTTCATTATTATAATCCACTGTATGCATTTTAAGTATCAAGGAATTTGACTGAAGGCCTTTTGAGAAAACACGTTGATTAGTGACCCTATTTCATTATGGCAGTCAAACCACTGATTTTCAACTTTAGTCTATGAAACCTCCAAACCTTAAACATTGTTGCAAAATTAGGCTTATCTCACCGTTTCTAGCACTTTTGTGCACCTTGGGCATATCTGTGATGAAAAAATGAAGATTTTAACCAAAGTTGCAAAAATAGGGTTATCTCACCGTTTCCCGCGCCTTTGGGCATCTTGGGCACATTTGTGATGAAAAATTTAAGATTTTAATTATAGTTGCAAAAATAGGTTTATCTCACCGTTTCCAGCGCTTTTGCGCATCTTGGGCACATCTGTGATGAAAAATTTAAGATTTTAACCAAAGTTGCAAAAAAAGGCTTATCTCCCCGTTTCCAGCGCTTTTGGGCATCTTGGGCACATCTGTGATGAAAAATTTAAGATTTTAACCATAGTTGCAAAAATAGGCTTATCTCACCGTTTCCAGCACTTTTTGGCACTTAGAGCCAATCTGACAGTAGAAACCGTGCAGTTGCTACTTTTTCATTGGGGTTTCCAAAACTTAAAATCTTTTTTTTAAAGAGTTCCTTTAGAGTTGAAACCAAGATTTTAAATTATCCTTTTTCATTATTATAATCCACTGTATGCATTTTAAGTATCAAGGAATTTGACTGAAGGCCTTTTGAGAAAACACGTTGATTAGTGACCCTATTTCATTATGGCAGTCAAACCACTGATTTTCAACTTTAGTCTATGAAACCTCCAAACCTTAAACATTGTTGCAAAATTAGGCTTATCTCACCGTTTCGAGCACTTTTGCGCACCTTGGGCATATCTGTGATGAAAAAATGAAGATTTTAACCAAAGTTGCAAAAATAGGCTTATCTCACCGTTTCCAGCGCTTTTGGGCATCTTGGGCACATCTGTGAAAAATTTAAGATTTTAACCAAAGTTGCAAAAATAGGCTTATCTCACCGTTTCCAGCGCTTTTGTGCATCTTGGGCACATCTGTGATGAAAAATTGAAGATTTTAACCATTGTTGCAAAAATAGGCTTATCTCCCCGTTTCCAGCACTTTTTGGCACTTAGAGCCAATCTGACAGTAGAAACCGTGCAGTTGCTACTTTTTCATTGGGGTTTCCAAAACTTAAAATCTTTTTTTTAAAGAGTTCCTTTAGAGTTGAAACCAAGATTTCAAATTATCCTTTTTCATTATTATAATCCACTGTATGCATTTTAAGTATCAAGGAATTTGACTGAAGGCCTTTTGAGAAAACACGTTGATTAGTGACCCTATTTCATTATGGCAGTCAAACCACTGATTTTCAACTTTAGTCTATGAAACCTCCAAACCTTAAACATTGTTGCAAAATTAGGCTTATCTCACCGTTTCCAGCACTTTTGTGCACCTTGGGCATATCTGTGATGAAAAAATGAAGATTTTAACCAAAGTTGCAAAAATAGGCTTATCTCACCGTTTCCAGCGCTTTTGGGAATCTTGGGCACATCTGTGATGAAAAATTTAAGATTTTAACCAAAGTTGCAAAAATAGGCTTATCTCACCGTTTCCAGCGCTTTTGCGCATCTTGGGCACATCTGTGATGAAAAATTGAAGATTTTAACCAAAGTTGCAAAAATAGGCTTATCTCACCGTTTCCAGCGCTTTTGTGCATCTTGGGCACATCTGTGATGAAAAATTGAAGATTTTAACCAAAGTTGCAAAAATAGGCTTATCTCACCGTTTCCAGCGCTTTTGTGCATCTTGGGCACATCTGTGATGAAAAATTGAAGATTTTAACCATTGTTGCAAAAATAGGCTTATCTCCCCGTTTCCAGCACTTTTTGGCACTTAGAGCCAATCTGACAGTAGAAACCGTGCAGTTGCTACTTTTTCATTGGGGTTTCCAAAACTTAAAATCTTTTTTTTAAAGAGTTCCTTTAGAGTTGAAACCAAGATTTCAAATTATCCTTTTTCATTATTATAATCCACTGTATGCATTTTAAGTATCAAGGAATTTGACTGAAGGCCTTTTGAGAAAACACGTTGATTAGTGACCCTATTTCATTATGGCAGTCAAACCACTGATTTTCAACTTTAGTCTATGAAACCTCCAAACCTTAAACATTGTTGCAAAATTAGGCTTATCTCACCGTTTCCAGAACTTTTGTGCACCTTGGGCATATCTGTGATGAAAAAATGAAGATTTTAACCAAAGTTGCAAAAATAGGCTTATCTCACCGTTTCCAGCGCTTTTGGGCATCTTGGGCACATCTGTGATGAAAAATTTAAGATTTTAACCAAAGTTGCAAAAATAGGCTTATCTCACCGTTTCCAGCGCTTTTGCGCATCTTGGGCACATCTGTGATGAAAAATTTAAGATTTTAACCAAAGTTGCAAAAATAGGCTTATCTCACCGTTTCCAGCGCTTTTGCGCATCTTGGGCACATCTGTGATGAAAAATTGAAGATTTTAACCATTGTTGCAAAAATAGGCTTATCTCCCCGTTTCCAGCACTTTTTGGCACTTAGAGCCAATCTGACAGTAGAAACCGTGCAGTTGCTACTTTTTCATTGGGGTTTCCAAAACTTAAAATCTTTTTTTTAAAGAGTTCCTTTAGAGTTGAAACCAAGATTTCAAATTATCCTTTTTCATTATTATAATCCACTGTATGCATTTTAAGTATCAAGGAATTTGACTGAAGGCCTTTTGAGAAAACACGTTGATTAGTGACCCTATTTCATTATGGCAGTCAAACCACTGATTTTCAACTTTAGTCTATGAAACCTCCAAACCTTAAACATTGTTGCAAAATTAGGCTTATCTCACCGTTTCCAGCACTTTTGTGCACCTTGGGCATATCTGTGATGAAAAATGAAGATTTTAACCAAAGTTGCAAAAATAGGCTTATCTCACCGTTTCCAACGCTTTTGGGAATCATGGGCACATCTGTGATGAAAAATTTAAGATTTTAACCAAAGTTGCAAAAATAGGCTTATCTCACCGTTTCCAGCGCTTTTGCGCATCTTGGGCACATCTGTGATGAAAAATTGAAGATTTTAACCAAAGTTGCAAAAAGAGGCTTATCTCACCGTTTCCAGCGCTTTTGTGCATCTTGGGCACATCTGTGATGAAAAATTGAAGATTTTAACCAAAGTTGCAAAAATAGGCTTATCTCACCGTTTCCAGCGCTTTTGTGCATCTTGG
This sequence comes from Pleuronectes platessa, assembly GCF_947347685.1. NCBI lineage: Eukaryota > Metazoa > Chordata > Actinopteri > Pleuronectiformes > Pleuronectidae > Pleuronectes > Pleuronectes platessa. The sequence continues at coordinate 205,322 of NW_026518975.1, forward strand.
GCACATCTGTGATGAAAAATTGAAGATTTTAACCAAAGTTGCAAAAATAGAATTATCTGACCGTTTCCAGCGCTTTTGTGCATCTTGGGCACATCTGTGATGAAAAATTGAAGATTTTAACCATTGTTGCAAAAATAGGCTTATCTCCCCGTTTCCAGCACTTTTTGGCACTTAGAGCCAATCTGACAGTAGAAACCGTGCAGTTGCTACTTTTTCATTGGGGTTTCCAAAACTTAAAATCTTTTTTTTAAAGAGTTCCTTTAGAGTTGAAACCAAGATTTCAAATTATCCTTTTTCATTATTATAATCCACTGTATGCATTTTAAGTATCAAGGAATTTGACTGAAGGCCTTTTGAGAAAACACGTTGATTAGTGACCCTATTTCATTATGGCAGTCAAACCACTGATTTTCAACTTTAGTCTATGAAACCTCCAAACCTTAAACATTGTTGCAAAATTAGGCTTATCTCACCGTTTCCAACACTTTTGCGCACCTTGGGCATATCTGTGATGAAAAAATGAAGATTTTAACCAAAGTTGCAAAAATAGGCTTATCTCACCGTTTCCAGCGCTTTTGCGCATCTTGGGCACATCTGTGATGAAAAATTGAAGATTTTAACCAAAGTTGCAAAAAGAGGCTTATCTCACCGTTTCCAGCGCTTTTGTGCATCTTGGGCACATCTGTGATGAAAAATTGAAGATTTTAACCAAAGTTGCAAAAATAGGCTTATCTCACCGTTTCCAGCGCTTTTGTGCATCTTGGGCACATCTGTGATGAAAAATTGAAGATTTTAACCAAAGTTGCAAAAATAGAATTATCTGACCGTTTCCAGCGCTTTTGTGCATCTTGGGCACATCTGTGATGAAAAATTGAAGATTTTAACCATTGTTGCAAAAATAGGCTTATCTCCCCGTTTCCAGCACTTTTTGGCACTTAGAGCCAATCTGACAGTAGAAACCGTGCAGTTGCTACTTTTTCATTGGGGTTTCCAAAACTTAAAATCTTTTTTTTAAAGAGTTCCTTTAGAGTTGAAACCAAGATTTCAAATTATCCTTTTTCATTATTATAATCCACTGTATGCATTTTAAGTATCAAGGAATTTGACTGAAGGCCTTTTGAGAAAACACGTTGATTAGTGACCCTATTTCATTATGGCAGTCAAACCACTGATTTTCAACTTTAGTCTATGAAACCTCCAAACCTTAAACATTGTTGCAAAATTAGGCTTATCTCACCGTTTCCAACACTTTTGCGCACCTTGGGCATATCTGTGATGAAAAAATGAAGATTTTAACCATTGTTGCAAAAATAGGCTTATCTCCCCGTTTCCAGCACTTTTTGGCACTTAGAGCCAATCTGACAGTAGAAACCTTGCAGTTGCTACTTTTTCATTGGGGTTTCCAAAACTTAAAATCTTTTTTTTAAAGAGTTCCTTTAGAGTTGAAACCAAGATTTCAAATTATCCTTTTTCATTATTATAATCCACTGTATGCATTTTAAGTATCAAGGAATTTGACTGAAGGCCTTCTGAGAAAACACGTTGATTAGTGACCCTATTTCATTATGGCAGTCAAACCACTGATTTTCAACTTTAGTCTATGAAACCTCCAAACCTTAAACATTGTTGCAAAATTAGGCTTATCTCACCGTTTCCAACACTTTTGCGCACCTTGGGCATATCTGTGATGAAAAAATGAAGATTTTAACCAAAGTTGCAAAAATAGGCTTATCTCACCGTTTCCAGCGCTTTTGCGCATCTTGGGCACATCTGTGATGAAAAATTTAAGATTTTAACCAAAGTTGCAAAAATAGGCTTATCTCACCGTTTCCAGCGCTTTTGCGCATCTTGGGCACATCTGTGATGAAAAATTGAAGATTTTAACCAAAGTTGCAAAAATAGGCTTATCTCACCGTTTCCAGCGCTTTTGCGCATCTTGGGCACATCTGTGATGAAAAATTGAAGATTTTAACCAAAGTTGCAAAAATAGGCTTATCTCACCGTTTCCAGCGCTTTTGCGCATCTTGGGCACATCTGTGATGAAAAATTGAAGATTTTAACCAAAGTTGCAAAAATAGGCTTATCTCACCGTTTCCAGCGCTTTTGCGCATCTTGGGCACATCTGTGATGAAAAATTGAAGATTTTAACCAAAGTTGCAAAAATAGGCTTATCTCCCCGTTTCCAGCACTTTTTGGCACTTAGAGCCAATCTGACAGTAGAAACCTTGCAGTTGCTACTTTTTCATTGGGGTTTCCAAAACTTAAAATCTTTTTTTTAAAGAGTTCCTTTAGAGTTGAAACCAAGATTTCAAATTATCCTTTTTCATTATTATAATCCACTGTATGCATTTTAAGTATCAAGGAATTTGACTGAAGGCCTTCTGAGAAAACACGTTGATTAGTGACCCTATTTCATTATGGCAGTCAAACCACTGATTTTCAACTTTAGTCTATGAAACCTCCAAACCTTAAACATTGTTGCAAAATTAGGCTTATCTCACCGTTTCCAGCACTTTTGTGCACCTTGGGCATATCTGTGATGAAAAAATGAAGATTTTAACCAAAGTTGCAAAAATAGGCTTATCTCACCGTTTCCAGCGCTTTTGGGAATCATGGGCACATCTGTGATGAAAAATTTAAGATTTTAACCAAAGTTGCAAAAATAGGCTTATCTCACCGTTTCCAGCGCTTTTGCGCATCTTGGGCACATCTGTGATGAAAAATTGAAGATTTTAACCAAAGTTGCAAAAATAGGCTTATCTCACCGTTTCCAGCGCTTTTGTGCATCTTGGGCACATCTGTGATGAAAAATTGAAGATTTTAACCAAAGTTGCAAAAATAGGCTTATCTCACCGTTTCCAGCGCTTTTGTGCATCTTGGGCACATCTGTGATGAAAAATTGAAGATTTTAACCATTGTTGCAAAAATAGGCTTATCTCCCCGTTTCCAGCACTTTTTGGCACTTAGAGCCAATCTGACAGTAGAAACCGTGCAGTTGCTACTTTTTCATTGGGGTTTCCAAAACTTAAAATCTTTTTTTTAAAGAGTTCCTTTAGAGTTGAAACCAAGATTTCAAATTATCCTTTTTCATTATTATAATCCACTGTATGCATTTTAAGTATCAAGGAATTTGACTGAAGGCCTTTTGAGAAAACACGTTGATTAGTGACCCTATTTCATTATGGCAGTCAAACCACTGATTTTCAACTTTAGTCTATGAAACCTCCAAACCTTAAACATTGTTGCAAAATTAGGCTTATCTCACCGTTTCCAGCACTTTTGTGCACCTTGGGCATATCTGTGATGAAAAAATGAAGATTTTAACCAAAGTTGCAAAAATAGGCTTATCTCACCTTTTCCAGCGCTTTTGTGCATCTTGGGCACATCTGTGATGAAAAATTGAAGATTTTAACCAAAGTTGCAAAAATAGAATTATCTGACCGTTTCCAGCGCTTTTGTGCATCTTGGGCACATCTGTGATGAAAAATTGAAGATTTTAACCAAAGTTGCAAAAATAGGCTTATCTCACCGTTTCCAGCGCTTTTGCGCATCTTGGGCACATCTGTGATGAAAAATTGAAGATTTTAACCAAAGTTGCAAAAATAGGCTTATCTCACCGTTTCCAGCGCTTTTGCGCATCTTGGGCACATCTGTGATGAAAAATTTAAGATTTTAACCAAAGTTGCAAAAATAGGCTTATCTCACCGTTTAAAGCGCTTTTGTGCATCTTGGGCACATCTGTGTTGAAAAATTGAAGATTTTAACCATTGTTGCAAAAATAGGCTTATCTCCCCGTTTCCAGCACTTTTTGGCACTTAGAGCCAATCTGACAGTAGAAACCTTGCAGTTGCTACTTTTTCATTGGGGTTTCCAAAACTTAAAATCTTTTTTTTAAAGAGTTCCTTTAGAGTTGAAACCAAGATTTCAAATTATCCTTTTTCATTATTATAATCCACTGTATGCATTTTAAGTATCAAGGAATTTGACTGAAGGCCTTTTGAGAAAACACGTTGATTAGTGACCCTATTTCATTATGGCAGTCAAACCACTGATTTTCAACTTTAGTCTATGAAACCTCCAAACCTTAAACATTGTTGCAAAATTAGGCTTATCTCACCGTTTCCAGCACTTTTGTGCACCTTGGGCATATCTGTGATGAAAAAATGAAGATTTTAACCAAAGTTGCAAAAATAGGCTTATCTCACCGTTTCCAGTGCTTTTGGGAATCTTGGGCACATCTGTGATGAAAAATTTAAGATTTTAACCAAAGTTGCAAAAATAGGCTTATCTCACCGTTTCCAGCGCTTTTGCGCATCTTGGGCACATCTGTGATGAAAAATTGAAGATTTTAACCAAAGTTGCAAAAATAGGCTTATCTCACCGTTTCCAGCGCTTTTGTGCATCTTGGGCACATCTGTGATGAAAAATTGAAGATTTTAACCAAAGTTGCAAAATTAGGCTTATCTCACCGTTTCCAGCGCTTTTGTGCATCTTGGGCACATCTGTGATGAAAAATTGAAGATTTTAACGAAAGTTGCAAAAATAGAACTATCTGACCGTTTCCAGCGCTTTTGTGCATCTCGGGCACATCTGTGATGAAAAATTGAAGATTTTAACCATTGTTGCAAAAATAGGCTTATCTCCCCGTTTCCAGCACTTTTTGGCACTTAGAGCCAATCTGACAGTAGAAACCGTGCAGTTGCTACTTTTTCATTGGGGTTTCCAAAACTTAAAATCTTTTTTTTAAAGAGTTCCTTTAGAGTTGAAACCAAGATTTCAAATTATCCTTTTTCATTATTATAATCCACTGTATGCATTTTAAGTATCAAGGAATTTGACTGAAGGCCTTTTGAGAAAACACGTTGATTAGTGACCCTATTTCATTATGGCAGTCAAACCACTGATTTTCAACTTTAGTCTATGAAACCTCCAAACCTTAAACATTGTTGCAAAATTAGGCTTATCTCACCGTTTCCAACACTTTTGCGCACCTTGGGCATATCTGTGATGAAAAAATGAAGATTTTAACCAAAGTTGCAAAAATAGGCTTATCTCACCGTTTCCAGCGCTTTTGCGCATCTTGGGCACATCTGTGATGAAAAATTGAAGATTTTAACCATTGTTGCAAAAATAGGCTTATCTCCCCGTTTCCAGCACTTTTTGGCACTTAGAGCCAATCTGACAGTAGAAACCGTGCAGTTGCTACTTTTTCATTGGGGTTTCCAAAACTTAAAATCTTTTTTTTAAAGAGTTCCTTTAGAGTTGAAACCAAGATTTCAAATTATCCTTTTTCATTATTATAATCCACTGTATGCATTTTAAGTATCAAGGAATTTGACTGAAGGCCTTTTGAGAAAACACGTTGATTAGTGACCCTATTTCATTATGGCAGTCAAACCACTGATTTTCAACTTTAGTCTATGAAACCCCCAAACCTTAAACATTGTTGCAAAATTAGGCTTATCTCACCGTTTCCAGCACTTTTGTGCACCTTGGGCATATCTGTGATGAAAAAATGAAGATTTTAACCAAAGTTGCAAAAATAGGCTTATCTCACCGTTTCCAGCGCTTTTGGGAATCATGGGCACATCTGTGATGAAAAATTTAAGATTTTAACCAAAGTTGCAAAAATAGGCTTATCTCACCGTTTCCAGCGCTTTTGCGCATCTTGGGCACATCTGTGATGAAAAATTGAAGATTTTAACCAAAGTTGCAAAAATAGGCTTATCTCACCGTTTCCAGCGCTTTTGTGCATCTTGGGCACATCTGTGATGAAAAATTGAAGATTTTAACCAAAGTTGCAAAAATAGGCTTATCTCACCGTTTCCAGCGCTTTTGTGCATCTTGGGCACATCTGTGATGAAAAATTGAAGATTTTAACCATTGTTGCAAAAATAGGCTTATCTCCCCGTTTCCAGCACTTTTTGGCACTTAGAGCCAATCTGACAGTAGAAACCGTGCAGTTGCTACTTTTTCATTGGGGTTTCCAAAACTTAAAATCTTTTTTTTAAAGAGTTCCTTTAGAGTTGAAACCAAGATTTCAAATTATCCTTTTTCATTATTATAATCCACTGTATGCATTTTAAGTATCAAGGAATTTGACTGAAGGCCTTTTGAGAAAACACGTTGATTAGTGACCCTATTTCATTATGGCAGTCAAACCACTGATTTTCAACTTTAGTCTATGAAACCTCCAAACCTTAAACATTGTTGCAAAATTAGGCTTATCTCACCGTTTCCAGCACTTTTGTGCACCTTGGGCATATCTGTGATGAAAAAATGAAGATTTTAACCATTGTTGCAAAAATAGGCTTATCTCACCGTTTCCAGCGCTTTTGTGCATCTTGGGCACATCTGTGATGAAAAATTGAAGATTTTAACCAAAGTTGCAAAAATAGGCTTATCTCACCGTTTCCAGCGCTTTTGCGCATCTTGGGCACATCTGTGATGAAAAATTTAAGATTTTAACCAAAGTTGCAAAAATAGGCTTATCTCACCGTTTAAAGCGCTTTTGTGCATCTTGGGCACATCTGTGTTGAAAAATTGAAGATTTTAACCATTGTTGCAAAAATAGGCTTATCTCCCCGTTTCCAGCACTTTTTGGCACTTAGAGCCAATCTGACAGTAGAAACCTTGCAGTTGCTACTTTTTCATTGGGGTTTCCAAAACTTAAAATGTTTTTTTTAAAGAGTTCCTTTAGAGTTGAAACCAAGATTTCAAATTATCCTTTTTCATTATTATAATCCACTGTATGCATTTTAAGTATCAAGGAATTTGACTGAAGGCCTTTTGAGAAAACACGTTGATTAGTGACCCTATTTCATTATGGCAGTCAAACCACTGATTTTCAACTTTAGTCTATGAAACCTCCAAACCTTAAACATTGTTGCAAAATTAGGCTTATCTCACTGTTTCCAGCACTTTTGTGCACCTTGGGCATATCCGTGATGAAAAAATGAAGATTTTAACCAAAGTTGCAAAAATAGGCTTATCTCACCGTTTCCAGCGCTTTTGGGAATCTTGGGCACATCTGTGATGAAAAATTTAAGATTTTAACCAAAGTTGCAAAAATAGGCTTATCTCACCGTTTCCAGCGCTTTTGCGCATCTTGGGCACATCTGTGATGAAAAATTGAAGATTTTAACCAAAGTTGCAAAAATAGGCTTATCTCACCGTTTCCAGCGCTTTTGTGCATCTTGGGCACATCTGTGATGAAAAATTGAAGATTTTAACCAAAGTTGCAAAAATAGGCTTATCTCACCGTTTCCAGCGCTTTTGTGCATCTTGGGCACATCTGTGATGAAAAATTGAAGATTTTAACCAAAGTTGCAAAAATAGAATTATCTGACCGTTTCCAGCGCTTTTGTGCATCTTGGGCACATCTGTGATGAAAAATTGAAGATTTTAACCATTGTTGCAAAAATAGGCTTATCTCCCCGTTTCCAGCACTTTTTGGCACTTAGAGCCAATCTGACAGTAGAAACCTTGCAGTTGCTACTTTTTCATTGGGGTTTCCAAAACTTAAAATCTTTTTTTTAAAGAGTTCCTTTAGAGTTGAAACCAAGATTTCAAATTATCCTTTTTCATTATTATAATCCACTGTATGCATTTTAAGTATCAAGGAATTTGACTGAAGGCCTTCTGAGAAAACACGTTGATTAGTGACCCTATTTCATTATGGCAGTCAAACCACTGATTTTCAACTTTAGTCTATGAAACCTCCAAACCTTAAACATTGTTGCAAAATTAGGCTTATCTCACCGTTTCCAGCACTTTTGTGCACCTTGGGCATATCTGTGATGAAAAAATGAAGATTTTAACCAAAGTTGCAAAAATAGGCTTATCTCACCGTTTCCAGCGCTTTTGCGCATCTTGGGCACATCTGTGATGAAAAATTGAAGATTTTAACCAAAGTTGCAAAAATAGGCTTATCTCACCGTTTCCAGCACTTTTTGGCACTTAGAGCCAATCTGACAGTAGAAACCGTGCAGTTGCTACTTTTTCATTGGGGTTTCCAAAACTTAAAATCTTTTTTTTAAAGAGTTCCTTTAGAGTTGAAACCAAGATTTCAAATTATCCTTTTTCATTATTATAATCCACTGTATGCATTTTAAGTATCAAGGAATTTGACTGAAGGCCTTTTGAGAAAACACGTTGATTAGTGACCCTATTTCATTATGGCAGTCAAACCACTGATTTTCAACTTTAGTCTATGAAACCTCCAAACCTTAAACATTGTTGCAAAATTAGGCTTATCTCACCGTTTCCAGCACTTTTGTGCACCTTGGGCATATCTGTGATGAAAAAATGAAGATTTTAACCATTGTTGCAAAAATAGGCTTATCTCACCGTTTCCAGCGCTTTTGTGCATCTTGGGCACATCTGTGATGAAAAATTGAAGATTTTAACCAAAGTTGCAAAAATAGGCTTATCTCACCGTTTCCAGCGCTTTTGCGCATCTTGGGCACATCTGTGATGAAAAATTTAAGATTTTAACCAAAGTTGCAAAAATAGGCTTATCTCACCGTTTAAAGCGCTTTTGTGCATCTTGGGCACATCTGTGTTGAAAAATTGAAGATTTTAACCATTGTTGCAAAAATAGGCTTATCTCCCCGTTTCCAGCACTTTTTGGCACTTAGAGCCAATCTGACAGTAGAAACCTTGCAGTTGCTACTTTTTCATTGGGGTTTCCAAAACTTAAAATGTTTTTTTTAAAGAGTTCCTTTAGAGTTGAAACCAAGATTTCAAATTATCCTTTTTCATTATTATAATCCACTGTATGCATTTTAAGTATCAAGGAATTTGACTGAAGGCCTTTTGAGAAAACACGTTGATTAGTGACCCTATTTCATTATGGCAGTCAAACCACTGATTTTCAACTTTAGTCTATGAAACCTCCAAACCTTAAACATTGTTGCAAAATTAGGCTTATCTCACTGTTTCCAGCACTTTTGTGCACCTTGGGCATATCCGTGATGAAAAAATGAAGATTTTAACCAAAGTTGCAAAAATAGGCTTATCTCACCGTTTCCAGCGCTTTTGGGAATCTTGGGCACATCTGTGATGAAAAATTTAAGATTTTAACCAAAGTTGCAAAAATAGGCTTATCTCACCGTTTCCAGCGCTTTTGCGCATCTTGGGCACATCTGTGATGAAAAATTGAAGATTTTAACCAAAGTTGCAAAAATAGGCTTATCTCACCGTTTCCAGCGCTTTTGTGCATCTTGGGCACATCTGTGATGAAAAATTGAAGATTTTAACCAAAGTTGCAAAAATAGGCTTATCTCACCGTTTCCAGCGCTTTTGTGCATCTTGGGCACATCTGTGATGAAAAATTGAAGATTTTAACCAAAGTTGCAAAAATAGAATTATCTGACCGTTTCCAGCGCTTTTGTGCATCTTGGGCACATCTGTGATGAAAAATTGAAGATTTTAACCATTGTTGCAAAAATAGGCTTATCTCCCCGTTTCCAGCACTTTTTGGCACTTAGAGCCAATCTGACAGTAGAAACCTTGCAGTTGCTACTTTTTCATTGGGGTTTCCAAAACTTAAAATCTTTTTTTTAAAGAGTTCCTTTAGAGTTGAAACCAAGATTTCAAATTATCCTTTTTCATTATTATAATCCACTGTATGCATTTTAAGTATCAAGGAATTTGACTGAAGGCCTTCTGAGAAAACACGTTGATTAGTGACCCTATTTCATTATGGCAGTCAAACCACTGATTTTCAACTTTAGTCTATGAAACCTCCAAACCTTAAACATTGTTGCAAAATTAGGCTTATCTCACCGTTTCCAGCACTTTTGTGCACCTTGGGCATATCTGTGATGAAAAAATGAAGATTTTAACCAAAGTTGCAAAAATAGGCTTATCTCACCGTTTCCAGCGCTTTTGCGCATCTTGGGCACATCTGTGATGAAAAATTGAAGATTTTAACCAAAGTTGCAAAAATAGGCTTATCTCACCGTTTCCAGCACTTTTTGGCACTTAGAGCCAATCTGACAGTAGAAACCGTGCAGTTGCTACTTTTTCATTGGGGTTTCCAAAACTTAAAATCTTTTTTTTAAAGAGTTCCTTTAGAGTTGAAACCAAGATTTCAAATTATCCTTTTTCATTATTATAATCCACTGTATGCATTTTAAGTATCAAGGAATTTGACTGAAGGCCTTTTGAGAAAACACGTTGATTAGTGACCCTATTTCATTATGGCAGTCAAACCACTGATTTTCAACTTTAGTCTATGAAACCTCCAAACCTTAACCAAAGTTGCAAAAATAGGCTTATCTCACCGTTTCCAGCGCTTTTGTGCATCTTGGGCACATCTGTGATGAAAAATTTAAGATTTTAACCAAAGTTGCAAAAATAGGCTTATCTCACCGTTTCCAGCGCTTTTGCGCATCTTGGGCACATCTGTGATGAAAAATTGAAGATTTTAACCAAAGTTGCAAAAATAGGCTTATCTCACCGTTTCCAGCGCTTTTGTGCATCTTGGGCACATCTGTGATGAAAAATTGAAGATTTTAACCATTGTTGCAAAAATAGGCTTATCTCCCCGTTTCCAGCACTTTTTGGCACTTAGAGCCAATCTGACAGTAGAAACCGTGCAGTTGCTACTTTTTCATTGGGGTTTCCAAAACTTAAAATCTTTTTTTTAAAGAGTTCCTTTAGAGTTGAAACCAAGATTTCAAATTATCCTTTTTCATTATTATAATCCACTGTATGCATTTTAAGTATCAAGGAATTTGACTGAAGGCCTTTTGAGAAAACACGTTGATTAGTGACCCTATTTCATTATGGCAGTCAAACCACTGATTTTCAACTTTAGTCTATGAAACCTCCAAACCTTAAACATTGTTGCAAAATTAGGCTTATCTCACCGTTTCCAGCACTTTTGTGCACCTTGGGCATATCTGTGATGAAAAAATGAAGATTTTAACCAAAGTTGCAAAAATAGGCTTATCTCACCGTTTCCAGCGCTTTTGCGCATCTTGGGCACATCTGTGATGAAAAATTGAAGATTTTAACCAAAGTTGCAAAAATAGGCTTATCTCACCGTTTAAAGCGCTTTTGTGCATCTTGGTTACATCTGTGATGAAAAATTGAAGATTTTAACCATTGTTGCAAAAATAGGCTTATCTCCCCGTTTCCAGCACTTTTTGGCACTTAGAGCCAATCTGACAGTAGAAACCGTGCAGTTGCTACTTTTTCATTGGGGTTTCCAAAACTTAAAATCTTTTTTTTAAAGAGTTCCTTTAGAGTTGAAACCAAGATTTCAAATTATCCTTTTTCATTATTATAATCCACTGTATGCATTTTAAGTATCAAGGAATTTGACTGAAGGCCTTTTGAGAAAACACGTTGATTAGTGACCCTATTTCATTATGGCAGTCAAACCACTGATTTTCAACTTTAGTCTATGAAACCTCCAAACCTTAACCAAAGTTGCAAAAATAGGTTTATCTCACCGTTTCCAGCGCTTTTGTTTATCTTGGGCACATCTGTGATGAAAAATTTAAGATTTTAACCAAAGTTGCAAAAATAGGCTTATCTCACCGTTTCCAGCGCTTTTGCGCATCTTGGGCACATCTGTGATGAAAAATTGAAGATTTTAACCAAAGTTGCAAAAATAGGCTTATCTCACCGTTTCCAGCGCTTTTGTGCATCTTGGGCACATCTGTGATGAAAAATTGAAGATTTTAACCATTGTTGCAAAAATAGGCTTATCTCCCCGTTTCCAGCACTTTTTGGCACTTAGAGCCAATCTGACAGTAGAAACCGTGCAGTTGCTACTTTTTCATTGGGGTTTCCAAAACTTAAAATCTTTTTTTTAAAGAGTTCCTTTAGAGTTGAAACCAAGATTTCAAATTATCCTTTTTCATTATTATAATCCACTGTATGCATTTTAAGTATCAAGGAATTTGACTGAAGGCCTTTTGAGAAAACACGTTGATTAGTGACCCTATTTCATTATGGCAGTCAAACCACTGATTTTCAACTTTAGTCTATGAAACCTCCAAACCTTAACCAAAGTTGCAAAAATAGGCTTATCTCACCGTTTCCAGCGCTTTTGTGCATCTTGGGCACATCTGTGATGAAAAATTTAAGATTTTAACCAAAGTTGCAAAAATAGGCTTATCTCACCGTTTCCAGCGCTTTTGCGCATCTTGGGCACATCTGTGATGAAAAATTGAAGATTTTAACCAAAGTTGCAAAAATAGGCTTATCTCACCGTTTCCAGCGCTTTTGTGCATCTTGGGCACATCTGTGATGAAAAATTGAAGATTTTAACCAAAGTTGCAAAAATAGGCTTATCTCACCGTTTCCAGCGCTTTTGTGCATCTTGGGCACATCTGTGATGAAAAATTGAAGATTTTAACCAAAGTTGCAAAAATAGAATTATCTGACCGTTTCCAGCGCTTTTGTGCATCTTGGGCACATCTGTGATGAAAAATTGAAGATTTTAACCATTGTTGCAAAAATAGGCTTATCTCCCCGTTTCCAGCGCAATCTTCAATTTTTCATCACAGATGTGCCCAAGATGCACAAAAGCGCTGGAAACGGTGAGATAAGCCTATTTTTGCAACAATGTTTAAGGTTTGGAGGTTTCATAGACTAAAGTTGAAAATCAGTGGTTTGACTGCCATAATGAAATAGGGTCACTAATCAACGTGTTTTCTCAAAAGGCCTTCAGTCAAATTCCTTGATACTTAAAATGCATACAGTGGATTAAAATAATGAAAAAGGATAATTTGAAATCTTGGTTTCAACTCTAAAGGAACTCTTTAAAAAACAGATTTTAAGTTTTGGAAACCCCAATGAAAAAGTAGCAACTGCACGGTTTCTACTGTCAGATTGGCTCTAAGTGCCAAAAAGTGCTGGAAACGGGGAGATAAGCCTATTTTTGCAACAATGGTTAAAATCTTCAATTTTTCATCACAGATGTGCCCAAGATGCACAAAAGCGCTGGAAACGGTGAGATAAGCCTATTTTTGCAACTTTGGTTAAAATCTTCAATTTTTCATCACAGATGTGCCCAAGATGCACAAAAGCGCTGGAAACGGTGAGATAAGCCTATTTTTGCAACTTTGGTTAAAATCTTCAATTTTTCATCACAGATGTGCCCAAGATGCACAAAAGCGCTGGAAACGGTGAGATAAGCCTATTTTTGCAACTTTGGTTAAAATCTTCAATTTTTCATCACAGATGTGCCCAAGATGCGCAAAAGCTCTGGAAACGGTGAGATAAGCCTATTTTTGCAACTTTGGTTAAAATCTTAAATTTTTCATCACAGATGTGCCCAAGATGCACAAAAGCGCTGGAAACGGTGAGATAAGCCTATTTTTGCAACTTTGGTTAAAATCTTCAATTTTTCATCACAGATGTGCCCAAGATGCGCAAAAGCGCTGGAAACGGTGAGATAAGCCTATTTTTGCAACTTTGGTTAAAATTTTAAATTTTTCATCACAGATGTGCCCAAGATGCCCAAAAGCGCTGGAAACGGTGAGATAAGCCTTTTTTTGCAACTTTGGTTAAAATCTTCATTTTTTCATCACAGATATGCCCAAGGTGCGCAAAAGTGCTGGAAACGGTGAGATAAGCCTAATTTTGCAACAATGTTTAAAGTTTGGAGGTTTCATAGACTAAAGTTGAAAATCAGTGGTTTGACTGCCATAATGAAATAGGGTCACTAATCAACGTGTTTTCTCAAAAGGCCTTCAGTCAAATTCCTTGATACTTTAAATGCATACAGTGGATTATAATAATGAAAAAGGATAATTTGAAATCTTGGTTTCAACTCTAAAGGAACTCTTTAAAAAAAAGATTTTAAGTTTTGGAAACCCCAATGAAAAAGTAGCAACTGCACGGTTTCTACTGTCAGATTGGCTCTAAGTGCCAAAAAGTGCTGGAAACGGGGAGATAAGCCTATTTTTGCAACAATGGTTAAAATCTTCAATTTTTCATCACAGATGTGCCCAAGATGCACAAAAGCGCTGGAAACGGTGAGATAAGCCTATTTTTGCAACTTTGGTTAAAATCTTCAATTTTTCATCACAGATGTGCCCAAGATGCGCAAAAGCGCTGGAAACGGTGAGATAAGCCTATTTTTGCAACTTTGGTTAAAATTTTAAATTTTTCATCACAGATGTGCCCAAGATGCCCAAAAGCGCTGGAAACGGTGAGATAAGCCTATTTTTGCAACTTTGGTTAAAATCTTCATTTTTTCATCACAGATATGCCCAAGGTGCGCAAAAGTGCTGGAAACGGTGAGATAAGCCTAATTTTGCAACAATGTTTAAAGTTTGGAGGTTTCATGGACTAAAGTTGAAAATCAGTGGTTTGACTGCCATAATGAAATAGGGTCACTAATCAACGTGTTTTCTCAAAAGGCCTTCAGTCAAATTCCTTGATACTTTAAATGCATACAGTGGATTATAATAATGAAAAAGGATAATTTGAAATCTTGGTTTCAACTCTAAAGGAACTCTTTAAAAAAAAGATTTTAAGTTTTGGAAACCCCAATGAAAAAGTAGCAAGTGCACGGTTTCTACTGTCAGATTGGCTCTAAGTGCCAAAAAGTGCTGGAAACGGGGAGATAAGCCTATTTTTGCAACAATGGTTAAAATCTTCAATTTTTCATCACAGATGTGTCCAAGATGCACAAAAGCGCTGGAAACGGTGAGATAAGCCTATTTTTGCAACTTATGTTAAAACCTTAAATTTTTCATCACAGATGTGCCCAAGATGCCCAAAAGCGCTGGAAACGGTGAGATAAGCCTATTTTTGCAACTTTGGTTAAAATCTTCATTTTTTCATCACAGATATGCCCAAGGTGCACAAAAGTGCTGGAAACGGTGAGATAAGCCTAATTTTGCAACAATGTTTAAGGTTTGGAGGTTTCATAGACTAAAGTTGAAATTCAGTGGTTTGACTGCCATAATGAAATAGGGTCACTAATCAACGTGTTTTCTCAAAAGGCCTTCAGTCAAATTCCTTGATACTTAAAATGCATACAGTGGATTATAATAATGAAAAAGGATAATTTGAAATCTTGGTTTCAACTCTAAAGGAACTCTTTAAAAAAAAGATTTTAAGTTTTGGAAACCCCAATGAAAAAGTAGCAACTGCACGGTTTCTACTATCAGATTGGCTCTAAGTGCCAAAAAGTGCTGGAAACGGGGAGATAAGCCTATTTTTGCAACAATGGTTAAAATCTTCAATTTTTCATCACAGATGTGTCCAAGATGCACAAAAGCGCTGGAAACGGTGAGATAAGCCTATTTTTGCAACTTTGGTTAAAATCTTCAATTTTTCATCACAGATGTGCCCAAGATGCCCAAAAGCGCTGGAAACGGTGAGATAAGCCTATTTTTGCAACTTTGGTTAAAATTTTAAATTTTTCATCACAGATGTGCCCAAGATGCCCAAAAGCGCTGGAAACGGTGAGATAAGCCTATTTTTGCAACTTTGGTTAAAATCTTCATTTTTTCATCACAGATATGCCCAAGGTGCGCAAAAGTGCTGGAAACGGTGAGATAAGCCTAATTTTGCAACAATGTTTAAAGTTTGGAGGTTTCATAGACTAAAGTTGAAAATCAGTGGTTTGACTGCCATAATGAAATAGGGTCACTAATCAACGTGTTTTCTCAAAAGGCCTTCAGTCAAATTCCTTGATACTTTAAATGCATACAGTGGATTATAATAATGAAAAAGGATAATTTGAAATCTTGGTTTCAACTCTAAAGGAACTCTTTAAAAAAAAGATTTTAAGTTTTGGAAACCCCAATGAAAAAGTAGCAACTGCACGGTTTCTACTGTCAGATTGGCTCTAAGTGCCAAAAAGTGCTGGAAACGGGGAGATAAGCCTATTTTTGCAACAATGGTTAAAATCTTCAATTTTTCATCACAGATGTGTCCAAGATGCACAAAAGCGCTGGAAACGGTGAGATAAGCCTATTTTTGCAACTTTGGTTAAAATCTTCAATTTTTCATCACAGATGTGCCCAAGATGCACAAAAGCGCTGGAAACGGTGAGATAAGCCTATTTTTGCAACTTTGGTTAAAATCTTCAATTTTTCATCACAGATGTGCCCAAGATGCGCAAAAGCGCTGGAAACGGTGAGATAAGCCTATTTTTGCAACTTTGGTTAAAATTTTAAATTTTTCATCACAGATGTGCCCAAGATGCCCAAAAGCGCTGGAAACGGTGAGATAAGCCTATTTTTGCAACTTTGGTTAAAATCTTCATTTTTTCATCACAGATATGCCCAAGGTGCGCAAAAGTGCTGGAAACGGTGAGATAAGCCTAATTTTGCAACAATGTTTAAAGTTTGGAGGTTTCATAGACTAAAGTTGAAAATCAGTGGTTTGACTGCCATAATGAAATAGGGTCACTAATCAACGTGTTTTCTCAAAAGGCCTTCAGTCAAATTCCTTTATACTTAAAATGCATACAGTGGATTATAATAATGAAAAAGGATAATTTGAAATCTTGGTTTCAACTCTAAAGGAACTCTTTAAAAAAAAGTTTTTAAGTTTTGGAAACCCCAATGAAAAAGTAGCAACTGCACGGTTTCTACTGTCAGATTGGCTCTAAGTGCCAAAAAGTGCTGGAAACGGGGAGATAAGCCTATTTTTGCAACTTTGGTTAAAATCTTCAATTTTTCATCACAGATGTGCCCAAGATGCGCAAAAGCGCTGGAAACGGTGAGATAAGCCTATTTTTGCAACTTTGGTTAAAATCTTCAATTTTTCATCACAGATGTGCCCAAGATGCGCAAAAACGCTGGAAACGGTGAGATAAGCCTATTTTTGCAACTTTGGTTAAAATCTTAAATTTTTCATCACAGTTGTGCCCAAGATGCCCAAAAGCGCTGGAAACGGTGAGATAAGCCTATTTTTGCAACTTTGGTTAAAATCTTCAATTTTTCATCACAGATGTGCCCAAGATGCACAAAAGCGCTGGAAACGGTGAGATAAGCCTATTTTTGCAACTTTGGTTAAAATCTTAAATTTTTCATCACAGATGTGCCCAAGGTGCGCAAAAGTGCTGGAAACGGTGAGATAAGCCTAATTTTGCAACAATGTTTAAGGTTTGGAGGTTTCATAGACTAAAGTTGAAAATCAGTGGTTTGACTGCCATAATGAAATAGGGTCACTAATCAACGTGTTTTCTCAAAAGGCCTTCACTCAATTTCCTTGATACTTAAAATGCATACAGTGGATTATAATAATGAAAAAGGATAATTTGAAATCTTGGTTTCAACTCTAAAGGAACTCTTTAAAAAAAAGATTTTAAGTTTTGGAAACCCCAATGAAAAAGTAGCAACTGCACGGTTTCTACTGTCAGATTCGCTCTAAGTGCCAAAAAGTGCTGGAAACGGGGAGATAAGCCTATTTTTGCAACAATGGTTAAAATCTTCAATTTTTCATCACGGATGTGTCCAAGATGCACAAAAGCGCTGGAAACGGTGAGATAAGCCTATTTTTGCAACTTTGGTTAAAATCTTCAATTTTTCATCACAGATGTGCCCAAGATGCACAAAAGCGCTGGAAACGGTGAGATAAGCCTATTTTTGCAACTTTGGTTAAAATCTTCAATTTTTCATCACAGATGTGCCCAAGATGCCCAAAAGCGCTGGAAACGGTGAGATAAGCCTATTTTTGCAACTTTGGTTAAAATCTTCAATTTTTCATCACAGATGTGCCCAAGATGCCCAAAAGCGCTGGAAACGGTGAGATAAGCCTATTTTTGCAACTTTGGTTAAAATCTTCATTTTTTCATCACAGATATGCCCAAGGTGCACAAAAGTGCTGGAAACGGTGAGATAAGCCTAATTTTGCAACAATGTTTAAGGTTTGGAGGTTTCATAGACTAAAGTTGAAAATCAGTGGTTTGACTGCCATAATGAAATAGGGTCACTAATCAACGTGTTTTCTCAAAAGGCCTTCAGTCAAATTCCTTGATACTTAAAATGCATACAGTGGATTATAATAATGAAAAAGGATAATTTGAAATCTTGGTTTCAATTCTAAAGGAACTCTTTAAAAAAAAGATTTAAGTTTTGGAAACCCCAATGAAAAAGTAGCAACTGCACGGTTTCTACTGTCAGATTGGCTCTAAGTGCCAAAAAGTGCTGGAAACGGGGAGATAAGCCTATTTTTGCAACTTTGGTTAAAATCTTCAATTTTTCATCACAGATGTGCCCAAGATGCGCAAAAGCGCTGGAAACAGTGAGATAAGCCTATTTTTGCAGCTTTGGTTAAAATCTTCAATTTTTCATCACAGATGTGCCCAAGATGCGCAAAAGCGCTGGAAACGGTGAGATAAGCCTATTTTTGCAACTTTGGTTAAAATCTTCAATTTTTCATCACAGATGTGCCCAAGATGCACAAAAGCGCTGGAAACGGTGAGATAAGCCTATTTTTGCAACTTTGGTTAAAATCTTAAATTTTTCATCACAGATGTGCCCAAGGTGCGCAAAAGTGCTGGAAACGGTGAGATAAGCCTAATTTTGCAACAATGTTTAAGGTTTGGAGGTTTCATAGACTAAAGTTGAAAATCAGTGGTTTGACTGCCATAATGAAATAGGGTCACTAATCAACGTGTTTTCTCAAAAGGCCTTCAGTCAAATTCCTTGATACTTAAAATGCATACAGTGGATTATAATAATGAAAAAGGATAATTTGAAATCTTGGTTTCAACTCTAAAGGAACTCTTTAAAAAAAAGATTTTAAGTTTTGGAAACCCCAATGAAAAAGTAGCAACTGCACGGTTTCTACTGTCAGATTGGCTCTAAGTGCCAAAAAGTGCTGGAAACGGGGAGATAAGCCTATTTTTGCAACAATGGTTAAAATCTTCAATTTTTCATCACAGATGTGTCCAAGATGCACAAAAGCGCTGGAAACGGTGAGATAAGCCTAGTTTTGCAACTTTGGTTGAAATCTTCAATTTTTCATCACAGATGTGCCCAAGATGCACAAAAGCGCTGGAAACGGTGAGATAAGCCTATTTTTGCAACTTTGGTTAAAATCTTCAATTTTTCATCACAGATGTGCCCAAGATGCGCAAAAGCGCTGGAAACGGTGAGATAAGCCTATTTTTGCAACTTTGGTTAAAATCTTAAATTTTTCATCACAGATGTGCCCAAGATGCCCAAAAGCGCTGGAAACGGTGAGATAAGCCTATTTTTGCAACTTTGGTTAAAATCTTCAATTTTTCATCACAGATGTGCCCAAGATGCACAAAAGCGCTGGAAACGGTGAGATAAGCCTATTTTTGCAACTTTGGTTAAAATCTTCAATTTTTCATCACAGATGTGCCCAAGATGCGCAAAAGCGCTGGAAACGGTGAGATAAGCCTATTTTTGCAACTTTGGTTAAAATCTTCATTTTTTCATCACAGATATGCCCAAGGTGCTCAAAAGTGCTGGAAACGGTGAGATAAGCCTAATTTTGCAACAATGTTTAAGGTTTGGAGGTTTCATAGACTAAAGTTGAAAATCAGTGGTTTGACTGCCATAATGAAATAGGGTCACTAATCAACGTGTTTTCTCAAAAGGCCTTCAGTCAAATTCCTTGATACTTAAAATGCATACAGTGGATTATAATAATGAAAAAGGATAATTTGAAATCTTGGTTTCAACTCTAAAGGAACTCTTTAAAAAAAAGATTTTAAGTTTTGGAAACCCCAATGAAAAAGTAGCAACTGCACGGATTCTACTGTCAGATTGGCTCTAAGTGCCAAAAAGTGCTGGAAACGGGGAGATAAGCCTATTTTTGCAACAATGGTTAAAATCTTCAATTTTTCATCACAGATGTGTCCAAGATGCACAAAAGCGCTGGAAACGGTGAGATAAGCCTATTTTTGCAACTTTGGTTAAAATCTTCAATTTTTCATCACAGATGTGCCCAAGATGCACAAAAACGCTGGAAACGGTGAGATAAGCCTATTTTTGCAACTTTGGTTAAAATCTTCAATTTTTCATCACAGATGTGTCCAAGATGCGCAAAAGCGCTGGAAACGGTGAGATAAGCCTATTTTTGCAACTTTGGTTAAAATCTTAAATTTTTCATCACAGATGTGCCCAAGATGCCCAAAAGCGCTGGAAACGGTGAGATAAGCCTATTTTTGCAACTTTGGTTAAAATCTTCAATTTTTCATCACAGATGTGCCCAAGATGCACAAAAGCGCTGGAAACGGTGAGATAAGCCTATTTTTGCAACTTTGGTTAAAATCTTCAATTTTTCATCACAGATGTGCCCAAGATGCGCAAAAGCGCTGGAAACGGTGAGATAAGCCTATTTTTGCAACTTTGGTTAAAATCTTAAATTTTTCATCACAGATGTGCCCAAGGTGCGCAAAAGTGCTGGAAACGGTGAGATAAGCCTAATTTTGCAACAATGTTTAAGGTTTGGAGGTTTCATAGACTAAAGTTGAAAATCAGTGGTTTGACTGCCATAATGAAATAGGGTCACTAATCAACGTGTTTTCTCAAAAGGCCTTCACTCAATTTCCTTGATACTTAAAATGCATACAGTGGATTATAATAATGAAAAAGGATAATTTTAAATCTTGGTTTCAACTCTAAAGGAACTCTTTAAAAAAAAGATTTTAAGTTTTGGAAACCCCAATGAAAAAGTAGCAACTGCACGGTTTCTACTGTCAGATTGGCTCTAAGTGCCAAAAAGTGCTGGAAACGGGTAGATAAGCCTATTTTTGCAACTTTGGTTAAAATCTTCAATTTTTCATCACAGATGTGCCCAAGATGCGCAAAAGCGCTGGAAACGGTGAGATAAGCCTATTTTTGCAACTTTGGTTAAAATCTTCAATTTTTCATCACAGATGTGCCCAAGATGCGCAAAAGCGCTGGAAACGGTGAGATAAGCCTATTTTTGCAACTTTGGTTAAAATCTTAAATTTTTCATCACAGATGTGCCCAAGATGCCCAAAAGCGCTGGAAACGGTGAGATAAGCCTATTTTTGCAACTTTGGTTAAAATCTTCAATTTTTCATCACAGATGTGCCCAAGATGCACAAAAGCGCTGGAAACGGTGAGATAAGCCTATTTTTGCAACTTTGGTTAAAATCTTAAATTTTTCATCACAGATGTGCCCAAGGTGCGCAAAAGTGCTGGAAACGGTGAGATAAGCCTAATTTTGCAACAATGTTTAAGGTTTGGAGGTTTCATAGACTAAAGTTGAAAATCAGTGGTTTGACTGCCATAATGAAATAGGGTCACTAATCAACGTGTTTTCTCAAAAGGCCTTCACTCAATTTCCTTGATACTTAAAATGCATACAGTGGATTATAATAATGAAAAAGGATAATTTTAAATCTTGGTTTCAACTCTAAAGGAACTCTTTAAAAAAAAGATTTAAGTTTTGGAAACCCCAATGAAAAAGTAGCAACTGCACGGTTTCTACTGTCAGATTGGCTCTAAGTGCCAAAAAGTGCTGGAAACGGGGAGATAAGCCTATTTTTGCAACTTTGGTTAAAATCTTCAATTTTTCATCACAGATGTGCCCAAGATGCGCAAAAGCGCTGGAAACGGTGAGATAAGCCTATTTTTGCAACTTTGGTTAAAATCTTCAATTTTTCATCACAGATGTGCCCAAGATGCGCAAAAGCGCTGGAAACGGTGAGATAAGCCTATTTTTGCAACTTTGGTTAAAATCTTAAATTTTTCATCACAGATGTGCCCAAGATGCCCAAAAGCGCTGGAAACGGTGAGATAAGCCTATTTTTGCAACTTTGGTTAAAATCT
Source organism: Pleuronectes platessa (assembly GCF_947347685.1). NCBI lineage: Eukaryota > Metazoa > Chordata > Actinopteri > Pleuronectiformes > Pleuronectidae > Pleuronectes > Pleuronectes platessa. The sequence continues at coordinate 227,086 of NW_026518975.1, forward strand.
TCAATTTTTCATCACAGATGTGCCCAAGATGCACAAAAGCGCTGGAAACGGTGAGATAAGCCTATTTTTGCAACTTTGGTTAAAATCTTAAATTTTTCATCACAGATGTGCCCAAGGTGCGCAAAAGTGCTGGAAACGGTGAGATAAGCCTAATTTTGCAACAATGTTTAAGGTTTGGAGGTTTCATAGACTAAAGTTGAAAATCAGTGGTTTGACTGCCATACTGAAATAGGGTCACTAATCAACGTGTTTTCTCAAAAGGCCTTCACTCAATTTCCTTGATACTTAAAATGCATACAGTGGATTATAATAATGAAAAAGGATAATTTGAAATCTTGGTTTCAACTCTAAAGGAACTCTTTAAAAAAAAGATTTTAAGTTTTGGAAACCCCAATGAAAAAGTAGCAACTGCACGGTTTCTACTGTCAGATTCGCTCTAAGTGCCAAAAAGTGCTGGAAACGGGGAGATAAGCCTATTTTTGCAACTTTGGTTAAAATCTTCCATTTTTCATCACAGATGTGCCCAAGATGCACAAAAGCGCTGGAAACGGTGAGATAAGCCTATTTTTGCAACTTTGGTTAAAATCTTCAATTTTTCATCACAGATGTGCCCAAGATGCCCAAAAGCGCTGGAAACGGTGAGATAAGCCTATTTTTGCAACTTTGGTTAAAATCTTCAATTTTTCATCACAGATGTGCCCAAGGTGCACAAAAGTGCTGGAAACGGTGAGATAAGCCTAATTTTGCAACAATGTTTAAGGTTTGGAGGTTTCATAGACTAAAGTTGAAAATCAGTGGTTTGACTGCCATAATGAAATAGGGTCACTAATCAACGTGTTTTCTCAAAAGGCCTTCAGTCAAATTCCTTGATACTTAAAATGCATACAGTGGATTATAATAATGAAAAAGGATAATTTGAAATCTTGGTTTCAACTCTAAAGGAACTCTTTAAAAAAAAAGATTTTAAGTTTTGGAAACCCCAATGAAAAAGTAGCAACTGCACGGTTTCTACTGTCAGATTCGCTCTAAGTGCCAAAAAGAGCTGGAAACGGGGAGATAAGCCTATTTTTGCAACAATGGTTAGAATCTTCAATTTTTAATCACAGATGTGTCCAAGATGCACAAAAGCGCTGGAAACGGTGAGATAAGCCTATTTTTGCAACTTTGGTTAAAATCTTCAATTTTTCATCACAGATGTGCCCAAGATGCCCAAAAGCGCTGGAAACGGTGAGATAAGCCTATTTTTGCAACTTTGGTTAAAATCTTCATTTTTTCATCACAGATATGCCCAAGGTGCACAAAAGTGCTGGAAACGGTGAGATAAGCCTAATTTTGCAACAATGTTTAAGGTTTGGAGGTTTCATAGACTAAAGTTGAAAATCAGTGGTTTGACTGCCATAATGAAATAGGGTCACTAATCAACGTGTTTTCTCAAAAGGCCTTCAGTCAAATTCCTTGATACTTAAAATGCATACAGTGGATTATAATAATGAAAAAGGATAATTTGAAATCTTGGTTTCAACTCTAAAGGAACTCTTTAAAAAAAAGATTTTAAGTTTTGGAAACCCCAATGAAAAAGTAGCAACTGCACGGTTTCTACTGTCAGATTGGCTCTAAGTGCCAAAAAGTGCTGGAAACGGGGAGATAAGCCTATTTTTGCAACTTTGGTTAAAATCTTCCATTTTTCATCACAGATGTGCCCAAGATGCACAAAAGCGCTGGAAACGGTGAGATAAGCCTATTTTTGCAACTTTGGTTAAAATCTTCAATTTTTCATCACAGATGTGCCCAAGATGCCCAAAAGCGCTGGAAACGGTGAGATAAGCCTATTTTTGCAACTTTGGTTAAAATCTTCATTTTTTCATCACAGATATGCCCAAGGTGCACAAAAGTGCTGGAAACGGTGAGATAAGCCTAATTTTGCAACAATGTTTAAGGTTTGGAGGTTTCATAGACTATAGTTGAAAATCAGTGGTTTGACTGCCATAATGAAATAGGGTCACTAATCAACGTGTTTTCTCAAAAGGCCTTCACTCAATTTCCTTGATACTTAAAATGCATACAGTGGATTATAATAATGAAAAAGGATAATTTGAAATCTTGGTTTCAACTCTAAAGGAACTCTTTAAAAAAAAGATTTTAAGTTTTGGAAACCCCAATGAAAAAGTAGCAACTGCACGGTTTCTACTGTCAGATTCGCTCTAAGTGCCAAAAAGTGCTGGAAACGGGGAGATAAGCCTATTTTTGCAACTTTGGTTAAAATCTTCCATTTTTCATCACAGATGTGCCCAAGATGCACAAAAGCGCTGGAAACGGTGAGATAAGCCTATTTTTGCAACTTTGGTTAAAATCTTCAATTTTTCATCACAGATGTGCCCAAGATGCCCAAAAGCGCTGGAAACGGTGAGATAAGCCTATTTTTGCAACTTTGGTTAAAATCTTCAATTTTTCATCACAGATGTGCCCAAGGTGCACAAAAGTGCTGGAAACGGTGAGATAATCCTAATTTTGCAACAATGTTTAAGGTTTGGAGGTTTCATAGACTAAAGTTGAAAATCAGTGGTTTAACTGCCATAATGAAATAGGGTCACTAATCAACGTGTTTTCTCAAAAGGCCTTCAGTCAAATTCCTTGATACTTAAAATGCATACAGTGGATTATAATAATGAAAAAGGATAATTTGAAATCTTGGTTTCAACTCTAAAGGAACTCTTTAAAAAAAAGATTTTAAGTTTTGGAAACCCCAATGAAAAAGTAGCAACTGCACGGTTTCTACTGTCAGATTCGCTCTAAGTGCCAAAAAGAGCTGGAAACGGGGAGATAAGCCTATTTTTGCAACAATGGTTAGAATCTTCAATTTTTAATCACAGATGTGTCCAAGATGCACAAAAGCGCTGGAAACGGTGAGATAAGCCTATTTTTGCAACTTTGGTTAAAATCTTCAATTTTTCATCACAGATGTGCCCAAGATGCCCAAAAGCGCTGGAAACGGTGAGATAAGCCTATTTTTGCAACTTTGGTTAAAATCTTCATTTTTTCATCACAGATATGCCCAAGGTGCACAAAAGTGCTGGAAACGGTGAGATAAGCCTAATTTTGCAACAATGTTTAAGGTTTGGAGGTTTCATAGACTAAAGTTGAAAATCAGTGGTTTGACTGCCATAATGAAATAGGGTCACTAATCAACGTGTTTTCTCAAAAGGCCTTCACTCAATTTCCTTGATACTTAAAATGTATACAGTGGATTATAATAATGAAAAAGGATAATTTGAAATCTTGGTTTCAACTCTAAAGGAACTCTTTAAAAAAAAGATTTTAAGTTTTGGAAACCCCAATGAAAAAGTAGCAACTGCACGGTTTCTACTGTCAGATTCGCTCTAAGTGCCAAAAAGTGCTGGAAACGGGGAGATAAGCCTATTTTTGCAACTTTGGTTAAAATCTTCCATTTTTCATCACAGATGTGCCCAAGATGCACAAAAGCGCTGGAAACGGTGAGATAAGCCTATTTTTGCAACTTTGGTTAAAATCTTCAATTTTTCATCACAGATGTGCCCAAGATGCCCAAAAGCGCTGGAAACGGTGAGATAAGCCTATTTTTGCAACTTTGGTTAAAATCTTCAATTTTTCATCACAGATGTGCCCAAGGTGCACAAAAGTGCTGGAAACGGTGAGATAATCCTAATTTTGCAACAATGTTTAAGGTTTGGAGGTTTCATAGACTAAAGTTGAAAATCAGTGGTTTGACTGCCATAATGAAATAGGGTCACTAATCAACGTGTTTTCTCAAAAGGCCTTCAGTCAAATTCCTTGATACTTAAAATGCATACAGTGGATTATAATAATGAAAAAGGATAATTTGAAATCTTGGTTTCAACTCTAAAGGAACTCTTTAAAAAAAAGATTTTAAGTTTTGGAAACCCCAATGAAAAAGTAGCAACTGCACGGTTTCTACTGTCAGATTCGCTCTAAGTGCCAAAAAGAGCTGGAAACGGGGAGATAAGCCTATTTTTGCAACAATGGTTAGAATCTTCAATTTTTAATCACAGATGTGTCCAAGATGCACAAAAGCGCTGGAAACGGTGAGATAAGCCTATTTTTGCAACTTTGGTTAAAATCTTCAATTTTTCATCACAGATGTGCCCAAGATGCCCAAAAGCGCTGGAAACGGTGAGATAAGCCTATTTTTGCAACTTTGGTTAAAATCTTCATTTTTTCATCACAGATATGCCCAAGGTGCACAAAAGTGCTGGAAACGGTGAGATAAGCCTAATTTTGCAACAATGTTTAAGGTTTGGAGGTTTCATAGACTAAAGTTGAAAATCAGTGGTTTGACTGCCATAATGAAATAGGGTCACTAATCAACGTGTTTTCTCAAAAGGCCTTCAGTCAAATTCCTTGATACTTAAAATGCATACAGTGGATTATAATAATGAAAAAGGATCATTTGAAATCTTGGTTTCAACTCTAAAGGAACTCTTTAAAAAAAAGATTTTAAGTTTTGGAAACCCCAATGAAAAAGTAGCAACTGCACGGTTTCTACTGTCAGATTGGCTCTAAGTGCCAAAAAGTGCTGGAAACGGGGAGATAAGCCTATTTTTGCAACTTTGGTTAAAATCTTCCATTTTTCATCACAGATGTGCCCAAGATGCACAAAAGCGCTGGAAACGGTGAGATAAGCCTATTTTTGCAACTTTGGTTAAAATCTTCAATTTTTCATCACAGATGTGCCCAAGATGCCCAAAAGCGCTGGAAACGGTGAGATAAGCCTATTTTTGCAACTTTGGTTAAAATCTTCAATTTTTCATCACAGATGTGCCCAAGGTGCACAAAAGTGCTGGAAACGGTGAGATAAGCCTAATTTTGCAACAATGTTTAAGGTTTGGAGGTTTCATAGACTAAAGTTGAAAATCAGTGGTTTGACTGCCATAATGAAATAGGGTCACTAATCAACGTGTTTTCTCAAAAGGCCTTCAGTCAAATTCCTTGATACTTAAAATGCATACAGTGGATTATAATAATGAAAAAGGATAATTTGAAATCTTGGTTTCAACTCTAAAGGAACTCTTTAAAAAAAAGATTTTAAGTTTTGGAAACCCCAATGAAAAAGTAGCAACTGCACGGTTTCTACTGTCAGATTGGCTCTAAGTGCCAAAAAGTGCTGGAAACGGGGAGATAAGCCTATTTTTGCAACTTTGGTTAAAATCTTCCATTTTTCATCACAGATGTGCCCAAGATGCACAAAAGCGCTGGAAACGGTGAGATAAGCCTATTTTTGCAACTTTGGTTAAAATCTTCAATTTTTCATCACAGATGTGCCCAAGATGCCCAAAAGCGCTGGAAACGGTGAGATAAGCCTATTTTTGCAACTTTGGTTAAAATCTTCATTTTTTCATCACAGATATGCCCAAGGTGCACAAAAGTGCTGGAAACGGTGAGATAAGCCTAATTTTGCAACAATGTTTAAGGTTTGGAGGTTTCATAGACTAAAGTTGAAAATCAGTGGTTTGACTGCCATAATGAAATAGGGTCACTAATCAACGTGTTTTCTCAAAAGGCCTTCACTCAATTTCCTTGATACTTAAAATGCATACAGTGGATTATAATAATGAAAAAGGATAATTTGAAATCTTGGTTTCAACTCTAAAGGAACTCTTTAAAAAAAAGATTTTAAGTTTTGGAAACCCCAATGAAAAAGTAGCAACTGCACGGTTTCTACTGTCAGATTCGCTCTAAGTGCCAAAAAGTGCTGGAAACGGGGAGATAAGCCTATTTTTGCAACTTTGGTTAAAATCTTCCATTTTTCATCACAGATGTGCCCAAGATGCACAAAAGCGCTGGAAACGGTGAGATAAGCCTATTTTTGCAACTTTGGTTAAAATCTTCAATTTTTCATCACAGATGTGCCCAAGATGCCCAAAAGCGCTGGAAACGGTGAGATAAGCCTATTTTTGCAACTTTGGTTAAAATCTTCAATTTTTCATCACAGATGTGCCCAAGGTGCACAAAAGTGCTGGAAACGGTGAGATAATCCTAATTTTGCTACAATGTTTAAGGTTTGGAGGTTTCATAGACTAAAGTTGAAAATCAGTGGTTTAACTGCCATAATGAAATAGGGTCACTAATCAACGTGTTTTCTCAAAAGGCCTTCAGTCAAATTCCTTGATACTTAAAATGCATACAGTGGATTATAATAATGAAAAAGGATAATTTGAAATCTTGGTTTCAACTCTAAAGGAACTCTTTAAAAAAAAGATTTTAAGTTTTGGAAACCCCAATGAAAAAGTAGCAACTGCACGGTTTCTACTGTCAGATTGGCTCTAAGTGCCAAAAAGTGCTGGAAACGGGGAGATAAGCCTATTTTTGCAACTTTGGTTAAAATCTTCCATTTTTCATCACAGATGTGCCCAAGATGCACAAAAGCGCTGGAAACGGTGAGATAAGCCTATTTTTGCAACTTTGGTTAAAATCTTCAATTTTTCATCACAGATGTGCCCAAGATGCCCAAAAGCGCTGGAAACGGTGAGATAAGCCTATTTTTGCAACTTTGGTTAAAATCTTCAATTTTTCATCACAGATGTGCCCAAGGTGCACAAAAGTGCTGGAAACGGTGAGATAATCCTAATTTTGCAACAATGTTTAAGGTTTGGAGGTTTCATAGACTAAAGTTGAAAATCAGTGGTTTGACTGCCATAATGAAATAGGGTCACTAATCAACGTGTTTTCTCAAAAGGCCTTCAGTCAAATTCCTTGATACTTAAAATGCATACAGTGGATTATAATAATGAAAAAGGATAATTTGAAATCTTGGTTTCAACTCTAAAGGAACTCTTTAAAAAAAAGATTTTAAGTTTTGGAAACCCCAATGAAAAAGTAGCAACTGCACGGTTTCTACTGTCAGATTCGCTCTAAGTGCCAAAAAGAGCTGGAAACGGGGAGATAAGCCTATTTTTGCAACAATGGTTAGAATCTTCAATTTTTAATCACAGATGTGTCCAAGATGCACAAAAGCGCTGGAAACGGTGAGATAAGCCTATTTTTGCAACTTTGGTTAAAATCTTCAATTTTTCATCACAGATGTGCCCAAGATGCCCAAAAGCGCTGGAAACGGTGAGATAAGCCTATTTTTGCAACTTTGGTTAAAATCTTCATTTTTTCATCACAGATATGCCCAAGGTGCACAAAAGTGCTGGAAACGGTGAGATAAGCCTAATTTTGCAACAATGTTTAAGGTTTGGAGGTTTCATAGACTAAAGTTGAAAATCAGTGGTTTGACTGCCATAATGAAATAGGGTCACTAATCAACGTGTTTTCTCAAAAGGCCTTCAGTCAAATTCCTTGATACTTAAAATGCATACAGTGGATTATAATAATGAAAAAGGATCATTTGAAATCTTGGTTTCAACTCTAAAGGAACTCTTTAAAAAAAAGATTTTAAGTTTTGGAAACCCCAATGAAAAAGTAGCAACTGCACGGTTTCTACTGTCAGATTGGCTCTAAGTGCCAAAAAGTGCTGGAAACGGGGAGATAAGCCTATTTTTGCAACTTTGGTTAAAATCTTCCATTTTTCATCACAGATGTGCCCAAGATGCACAAAAGCGCTGGAAACGGTGAGATAAGCCTATTTTTGCAACTTTGGTTAAAATCTTCAATTTTTCATCACAGATGTGCCCAAGATGCCCAAAAGCGCTGGAAACGGTGAGATAAGCCTATTTTTGCAACTTTGGTTAAAATCTTCAATTTTTCATCACAGATGTGCCCAAGGTGCACAAAAGTGCTGGAAACGGTGAGATAAGCCTAATTTTGCAACAATGTTTAAGGTTTGGAGGTTTCATAGACTAAAGTTGAAAATCAGTGGTTTGACTGCCATAATGAAATAGGGTCACTAATCAACGTGTTTTCTCAAAAGGCCTTCAGTCAAATTCCTTGATACTTAAAATGCATACAGTGGATTATAATAATGAAAAAGGATAATTTGAAATCTTGGTTTCAACTCTAAAGGAACTCTTTAAAAAAAAGATTTTAAGTTTTGGAAACCCCAATGAAAAAGTAGCAACTGCACGGTTTCTACTGTCAGATTCGCTCTAAGTGCCAAAAAGAGCTGGAAACGGGGAGATAAGCCTATTTTTGCAACAATGGTTAGAATCTTCAATTTTTAATCACAGATGTGTCCAAGATGCACAAAAGCGCTGGAAACGGTGAGATAAGCCTATTTTTGCAACTTTGGTTAAAATCTTCAATTTTTCATCACAGATGTGCCCAAGATGCCCAAAAGCGCTGGAAACGGTGAGATAAGCCTATTTTTGCAACTTTGGTTAAAATCTTCATTTTTTCATCACAGATATGCCCAAGGTGCACAAAAGTGCTGGAAACGGTGAGATAAGCCTAATTTTGCAACAATGTTTAAGGTTTGGAGGTTTCATAGACTAAAGTTGAAAATCAGTGGTTTGACTGCCATAATGAAATAGGGTCACTAATCAACGTGTTTTCTCAAAAGGCCTTCACTCAATTTCCTTGATACTTAAAATGCATACAGTGGATTATAATAATGAAAAAGGATAATTTGAAATCTTGGTTTCAACTCTAAAGGAACTCTTTAAAAAAAAGATTTTAAGTTTTGGAAACCCCAATGAAAAAGTAGCAACTGCACGGTTTCTACTGTCAGATTCGCTCTAAGTGCCAAAAAGTGCTGGAAACGGGGAGATAAGCCTATTTTTGCAACTTTGGTTAAAATCTTCCATTTTTCATCACAGATGTGCCCAAGATGCACAAAAGCGCTGGAAACGGTGAGATAAGCCTATTTTTGCAACTTTGGTTAAAATCTTCAATTTTTCATCACAGATGTGCCCAAGATGCCCAAAAGCGCTGGAAACGGTGAGATAAGCCTATTTTTGCAACTTTGGTTAAAATCTTCAATTTTTCATCACAGATGTGCCCAAGGTGCACAAAAGTGCTGGAAACGGTGAGATAATCCTAATTTTGCAACAATGTTTAAGGTTTGGAGGTTTCATAGACTAAAGTTGAAAATCAGTGGTTTGACTGCCATAATGAAATAGGGTCACTAATCAACGTGTTTTCTCAAAAGGCCTTCAGTCAAATTCCTTGATACTTAAAATGCATACAGTGGATTATAATAATGAAAAAGGATAATTTGAAATCTTGGTTTCAACTCTAAAGGAACTCTTTAAAAAAAAGATTTTAAGTTTTGGAAACCCCAATGAAAAAGTAGCAACTGCACGGTTTCTACTGTCAGATTCGCTCTAAGTGCCAAAAAGAGCTGGAAACGGGGAGATAAGCCTATTTTTGCAACAATGGTTAGAATCTTCAATTTTTAATCACAGATGTGTCCAAGATGCACAAAAGCGCTGGAAACGGTGAGATAAGCCTATTTTTGCAACTTTGGTTAAAATCTTCAATTTTTCATCACAGATGTGCCCAAGATGCCCAAAAGCGCTGGAAACGGTGAGATAAGCCTATTTTTGCAACTTTGGTTAAAATCTTCATTTTTTCATCACAGATATGCCCAAGGTGCACAAAAGTGCTGGAAACGGTGAGATAAGCCTAATTTTGCAACAATGTTTAAGGTTTGGAGGTTTCATAGACTAAAGTTGAAAATCAGTGGTTTGACTGCCATAATGAAATAGGGTCACTAATCAACGTGTTTTCTCAAAAGGCCTTCAGTCAAATTCCTTGATACTTAAAATGCATACAGTGGATTATAATAATGAAAAAGGATAATTTGAAATCTTGGTTTCAACTCTAAAGGAACTCTTTAAAAAAAAGATTTTAAGTTTTGGAAACCCCAATGAAAAAGTAGCAACTGCACGGTTTCTACTGTCAGATTGGCTCTAAGTGCCAAAAAGTGCTGGAAACGGGGAGATAAGCCTATTTTTGCAACTTTGGTTAAAATCTTCCATTTTTCATCACAGATGTGCCCAAGATGCACAAAAGCGCTGGAAACGGTGAGATAAGCCTATTTTTGCAACTTTGGTTAAAATCTTCAATTTTTCATCACAGATGTGCCCAAGATGCCCAAAAGCGCTGGAAACGGTGAGATAAGCCTATTTTTGCAACTTTGGTTAAAATCTTCAATTTTTCATCACAGATGTGCCCAAGGTGCACAAAAGTGCTGGAAACGGTGAGATAAGCCTAATTTTGCAACAATGTTTAAGGTTTGGAGGTTTCATAGACTAAAGTTGAAAATCAGTGGTTTGACTGCCATAATGAAATAGGGTCACTAATCAACGTGTTTTCTCAAAAGGCCTTCAGTCAAATTCCTTGATACTTAAAATGCATACAGTGGATTATAATAATGAAAAAGGATAATTTGAAATCTTGGTTTCAACTCTAAAGGAACTCTTTAAAAAAAAGATTTTAAGTTTTGGAAACCCCAATGAAAAAGTAGCAACTGCACGGTTTCTACTGTCAGATTCGCTCTAAGTGCCAAAAAGAGCTGGAAACGGGGAGATAAGCCTATTTTTGCAACAATGGTTAGAATCTTCAATTTTTAATCACAGATGTGTCCAAGATGCACAAAAGCGCTGGAAACGGTGAGATAAGCCTATTTTTGCAACTTTGGTTAAAATCTTCAATTTTTCATCACAGATGTGCCCAAGATGCCCAAAAGCGCTGGAAACGGTGAGATAAGCCTATTTTTGCAACTTTGGTTAAAATCTTCATTTTTTCATCACAGATATGCCCAAGGTGCACAAAAGTGCTGGAAACGGTGAGATAAGCCTAATTTTGCAACAATGTTTAAGGTTTGGAGGTTTCATAGACTAAAGTTGAAAATCAGTGGTTTGACTGCCATAATGAAATAGGGTCACTAATCAACGTGTTTTCTCAAAAGGCCTTCAGTCAAATTCCTTGATACTTAAAATGCATACAGTGGATTATAATAATGAAAAAGGATAATTTGAAATCTTGGTTTCAACTCTAAAGGAACTCTTTAAAAAAAAGATTTTAAGTTTTGGAAACCCCAATGAAAAAGTAGCAACTGCACGGTTTCTACTGTCAGATTGGCTCTAAGTGCCAAAAAGTGCTGGAAACGGGGAGATAAGCCTATTTTTGCAACTTTGGTTAAAATCTTCAATTTTTCATCACAGATGTGCCCAAGATGCGCAAAAGCGCTGGAAACGGTGAGATAAGCCTATTTTTGCAACTTTGGTTAAAATCTTCAATTTTTCATCACAGATGTGCCCAAGATGCGCAAAAGCGCTGGAAACGGTGAGATAAGCCTATTTTTGCAACTTTGGTTAAAATCTTAAATTTTTCATCACAGATGTGCCCAAGATGCCCAAAAGCGCTGGAAACGGTGAGATAAGCCTATTTTTGCAACTTTGGTTAAAATCTTCAATTTTTCATCACAGATGTGCCCAAGATGCGCAAAAGCGCTGGAAACGGTGAGATAAGCCTATTTTTGCAACTTTGGTTAAAATCTTCAATTTTTCATCACAGATGTGCCCAAGATGCGCAAAAGCGCTGGAAACGGTGAGATAAGCCTATTTTTGCAACTTTGGTTAAAATCTTCAATTTTTCATCACAGATGTGCCCAAGATGCACAAAAGCGCTGGAAACGGTGAGATAAGCCTATTTTTGCAACTTTGGTTAAAATCTTAAATTTTTCATCACAGATGTGCCCAAGGTGCGCAAAAGTGCTGGAAACGGTGAGATAAGCCTAATTTTGCAACAATGTTTAAGGTTTGGAGGTTTCATAGACTAAAGTTGAAAATCAGTGGTTTGACTGCCATAATGAAATAGGGTCACTAATCAACGTGTTTTCTCAAAAGGCCTTCACTCAATTTCCTTGATACTTAAAATGCATACAGTGGATTATAATAATGAAAAAGGATAATTTTAAATCTTGGTTTCAACTCTAAAGGAACTCTTTAAAAAAAAGATTTAAGTTTTGGAAACCCCAATGAAAAAGTAGCAACTGCACGGTTTCTACTGTCAGATTGGCTCTAAGTGCCAAAAAGTGCTGGAAACGGGGAGATAAGCCTATTTTTGCAACTTTGGTTAAAATCTTCAATTTTTCATCACAGATGTGCCCAAGATGCGCAAAAGCGCTGGAAACGGTGAGATAAGCCTATTTTTGCAACTTTGGTTAAAATCTTCAATTTTTCATCACAGATGTGCCCAAGATGCGCAAAAGCGCTGGAAACGGTGAGATAAGCCTATTTTTGCAACTTTGGTTAAAATCTTAAATTTTTCATCACAGATGTGCCCAAGATGCCCAAAAGCGCTGGAAACGGTGAGATAAGCCTATTTTTGCAACTTTGGTTAAAATCTTCAATTTTTCATCACAGATGTGCCCAAGATGCACAAAAGCGCTGGAAACGGTGAGATAAGCCTATTTTTGCAACTTTGGTTAAAATCTTAAATTTTTCATCACAGATGTGCCCAAGATGCCCAAAAGCGCTGGAAACGGTGAGATAAGCCTATTTTTGCAACTTTGGTTAAAATCTTCAATTTTTCATCACAGATGTGCCCAAGGTGCACAAAAGTGCTGGAAACGGTGAGATAAGCCTAATTTTGCAACAATGTTTAAGGTTTGGAGGTTTCATAGACTAAAGTTGAAAATCAGTGGTTTGACTGCCATAATGAAATAGGGTCACTAATCAACGTGTTTTCTCAAAAGGCCTTCAGTCAAATTCCTTGATACTTAAAATGCATACAGTGGATTATAATAATGAAAAAGGATAATTTGAAATCTTGGTTTCAACTCTAAAGGAACTCTTTAAAAAAAAAGATTTTAAGTTTTGGAAACCCCAATGAAAAAGTAGCAACTGCACGGTTTCTACTGTCAGATTCGCTCTAAGTGCCAAAAAGAGCTGGAAACGGGGAGATAAGCCTATTTTTGCAACAATGGTTAGAATCTTCAATTTTTAATCACAGATGTGTCCAAGATGCACAAAAGCGCTGGAAACGGTGAGATAAGCCTATTTTTGCAACTTTGGTTAAAATCTTCAATTTTTCATCACAGATGTGCCCAAGATGCCCAAAAGCGCTGGAAACGGTGAGATAAGCCTATTTTTGCAACTTTGGTTAAAATCTTCATTTTTTCATCACAGATATGCCCAAGGTGCACAAAAGTGCTGGAAACGGTGAGATAAGCCTAATTTTGCAACAATGTTTAAGGTTTGGAGGTTTCATAGACTAAAGTTGAAAATCAGTGGTTTGACTGCCATAATGAAATAGGGTCACTAATCAACGTGTTTTCTCAAAAGGCCTTCAGTCAAATTCCTTGATACTTAAAATGCATACAGTGGATTATAATAATGAAAAAGGATAATTTGAAATCTTGGTTTCAACTCTAAAGGAACTCTTTAAAAAAAAGATTTTAAGTTTTGGAAACCCCAATGAAAAAGTAGCAACTGCACGGTTTCTACTGTCAGATTGGCTCTAAGTGCCAAAAAGTGCTGGAAACGGGGAGATAAGCCTATTTTTGCAACTTTGGTTAAAATCTTCCATTTTTCATCACAGATGTGCCCAAGATGCACAAAAGCGCTGGAAACGGTGAGATAAGCCTATTTTTGCAACTTTGGTTAAAATCTTCAATTTTTCATCACAGATGTGCCCAAGATGCCCAAAAGCGCTGGAAACGGTGAGATAAACCTATTTTTGCAACTTTGGTTAAAATCTTCAATTTTTCATCACAGATGTGGCCAAGGTGCACAAAAGTGCTGGAAACGGTGAGATAAGCCTAATTTTGCAACAATGTTTAAGGTTTGGAGGTTTCATAGACTAAAGTTGAAAATCAGTGGTTTGACTGCCATAATGAAATAGGGTCACTAATCAACGTGTTTTCTCAAAAGGCCTTCAGTCAAATTCCTTGATACTTAAAATGCATACAGTGGATTATAATAATGAAAAAGGATAATTTGAAATCTTGGTTTCAACTCTAAAGGAACTCGTTAAAAAAAAAGATTTTAAGTTTTGGAAACCCCAATGAAAAAGTAGCAACTGCACGGTTTCTACTGTCAGATTCGCTCTAAGTGCCAAAAAGAGCTGGAAACGGGGAGATAAGCCTATTTTTGCAACAATGGTTAGAATCTTCAATTTTTAATCACAGATGTGTCCAAGATGCACAAAAGCGCTGGAAACGGTGAGATAAGCCTATTTTTGCAACTTTGGTTAAAATCTTCAATTTTTCATCACAGATGTGCCCAAGATGCCCAAAAGCGCTGGAAACGGTGAGATAAGCCTATTTTTGCAACTTTGGTTAAAATCTTCATTTTTTCATCACAGATATGCCCAAGGTGCACAAAAGTGCTGGAAACGGTGAGATAAGCCTAATTTTGCAACAATGTTTAAGGTTTGGAGGTTTCATAGACTAAAGTTGAAAATCAGTGGTTTGACTGCCATAATGAAATAGGGTCACTAATCAACGTGTTTTCTCAAAAGGCCTTCAGTCAAATTCCTTGATACTTAAAATGCATACAGTGGATTATAATAATGAAAAAGGATAATTTGAAATCTTGGTTTCAACTCTAAAGGAACTCTTTAAAAAAAAGATTTTAAGTTTTGGAAACCCCAATGAAAAAGTAGCAACTGCACGGTTTCTACTGTCAGATTGGCTCTAAGTGCCAAAAAGTGCTGGAAACGGGGAGATAAGCCTATTTTTGCAACTTTGGTTAAAATCTTCCATTTTTCATCACAGATGTGCCCAAGATGCACAAAAGCGCTGGAAACGGTGAGATAAGCCTATTTTTGCAACTTTGGTTAAAATCTTCAATTTTTCATCACAGATGTGCCCAAGGTGCACAAAAGTGCTGGAAATGGTGAGATAAGCCTATTTTTGCAACTTTGGTTAAAATCTTCAATTTTTCATCACAGATGTGCCCAAGATGCACAAAAGCGCTGGAAACGGTGAGATAAGCCTATTTTTGCAACTTTGGTTAAAATCTTAAATTTTTCATCACAGATGTGCCCAAGGTGCGCAAAAGTGCTGGAAACGGTGAGATAAGCCTAATTTTGCAACAATGTTTAAGGTTTGGAGGTTTCATAGACTAAAGTTGAAAATCAGTGGTTTGACTGCCATAATGAAATAGGGTCACTAATCAACGTGTTTTCTCAAAAGGCCTTCACTCAATTTCCTTGATACTTAAAATGCATACAGTGGATTATAATAATGAAAAAGGATAATTTTAAATCTTGGTTTCAACTCTAAAGGAACTCTTTAAAAAAAAGATTTAAGTTTTGGAAACCCCAATGAAAAAGTAGCAACTGCACGGTTTCTACTGTCAGATTGGCTCTAAGTGCCAAAAAGTGCTGGAAACGGGGAGATAAGCCTATTTTTGCAACTTTGGTTAAAATCTTCAATTTTTCATCACAGATGTGCCCAAGATGCGCAAAAGCGCTGGAAACGGTGAGATAAGCCTATTTTTGCAACTTTGGTTAAAATCTTCAATTTTTCATCACAGATGTGCCCAAGATGCGCAAAAGCGCTGGAAACGGTGAGATAAGCCTATTTTTGCAACTTTGGTTAAAATCTTAAATTTTTCATCACAGATGTGCCCAAGATGCCCAAAAGCGCTGGAAACGGTGAGATAAGCCTATTTTTGCAACTTTGGTTAAAATCTTCAATTTTTCATCACAGATGTGCCCAAGATGCACAAAAGCGCTGGAAACGGTGAGATAAGCCTATTTTTGCAACTTTGGTTAAAATCTTAAATTTTTCATCACAGATGTGCCCAAGGTGCGCAAAAGTGCTGGAAACGGTGAGATAAGCCTAATTTTGCAACAATGTTTAAGGTTTGGAGGTTTCATAGACTAAAGTTGAAAATCAGTGGTTTGACTGCCATACTGAAATAGGGTCACTAATCAACGTGTTTTCTCAAAAGGCCTTCACTCAATTTCCTTGATACTTAAAATGCATACAGTGGATTATAATAATGAAAAAGGATAATTTGAAATCTTGGTTTCAACTCTAAAGGAACTCTTTAAAAAAAAGATTTTAAGTTTTGGAAACCCCAATGAAAAAGTAGCAACTGCACGGTTTCTACTGTCAGATTCGCTCTAAGTGCCAAAAAGTGCTGGAAACGGGGAGATAAGCCTATTTTTGCAACTTTGGTTAAAATCTTCCATTTTTCATCACAGATGTGCCCAAGATGCACAAAAGCGCTGGAAACGGTGAGATAAGCCTATTTTTGCAACTTTGGTTAAAATCTTCAATTTTTCATCACAGATGTGCCCAAGATGCCCAAAAGCGCTGGAAACGGTGAGATAAGCCTATTTTTGCAACTTTGGTTAAAATCTTCAATTTTTCATCACAGATGTGCCCAAGGTGCACAAAAGTGCTGGAAACGGTGAGATAAGCCTAATTTTGCAACAATGTTTAAGGTTTGGAGGTTTCATAGACTAAAGTTGAAAATCAGTGGTTTGACTGCCATAATGAAATAGGGTCACTAATCAACGTGTTTTCTCAAAAGGCCTTCAGTCAAATTCCTTGATACTTAAAATGCATACAGTGGATTATAATAATGAAAAAGGATAATTTGAAATCTTGGTTTCAACTCTAAAGGAACTCTTTAAAAAAAAAGATTTTAAGTTTTGGAAACCCCAATGAAAAAGTAGCAACTGCACGGTTTCTACTGTCAGATTCGCTCTAAGTGCCAAAAAGAGCTGGAAACGGGGAGATAAGCCTATTTTTGCAACAATGGTTAGAATCTTCAATTTTTAATCACAGATGTGTCCAAGATGCACAAAAGCGCTGGAAACGGTGAGATAAGCCTATTTTTGCAACTTTGGTTAAAATCTTCAATTTTTCATCACAGATGTGCCCAAGATGCCCAAAAGCGCTGGAAACGGTGAGATAAGCCTATTTTTGCAACTTTGGTTAAAATCTTCATTTTTTCATCACAGATATGCCCAAGGTGCACAAAAGTGCTGGAAACGGTGAGATAAGCCTAATTTTGCAACAATGTTTAAGGTTTGGAGGTTTCATAGACTAAAGTTGAAAATCAGTGGTTTGACTGCCATAATGAAATAGGGTCACTAATCAACGTGTTTTCTCAAAAGGCCTTCAGTCAAATTCCTTGATACTTAAAATGCATACAGTGGATTATAATAATGAAAAAGGATAATTTGAAATCTTGGTTTCAACTCTAAAGGAACTCTTTAAAAAAAAGATTTTAAGTTTTGGAAACCCCAATGAAAAAGTAGCAACTGCACGGTTTCTACTGTCAGATTGGCTCTAAGTGCCAAAAAGTGCTGGAAACGGGGAGATAAGCCTATTTTTGCAACTTTGGTTAAAATCTTCCATTTTTCATCACAGATGTGCCCAAGATGCACAAAAGCGCTGGAAACGGTGAGATAAGCCTATTTTTGCAACTTTGGTTAAAATCTTCAATTTTTCATCACAGATGTGCCCAAGATGCCCAAAAGCGCTGGAAACGGTGAGATAAACCTATTTTTGCAACTTTGGTTAAAATCTTCAATTTTTCATCACAGATGTGGCCAAGGTGCACAAAAGTGCTGGAAACGGTGAGATAAGCCTAATTTTGCAACAATGTTTAAGGTTTGGAGGTTTCATAGACTAAAGTTGAAAATCAGTGGTTTGACTGCCATAATGAAATAGGGTCACTAATCAACGTGTTTTCTCAAAAGGCCTTCAGTCAAATTCCTTGATACTTAAAATGCATACAGTGGATTATAATAATGAAAAAGGATAATTTGAAATCTTGGTTTCAACTCTAAAGGAACTCTTTAAAAAAAAGATTTTAAGTTTTGGAAACCCCAATGAAAAAGTAGCAACTGCACGGTTTCTACTGTCAGATTCGCTCTAAGTGCCAAAAAGAGCTGGAAACGGGGAGATAAGCCTATTTTTGCAACAATGGTTAGAATCTTCAATTTTTAATCACAGATATGCCCAAGGTGCACAAAAGTGCTGGAAATGGTGAGATAAGCCTATTTTTGCAACTTTGGTTAAAATCTTCAATTTTTCATCACAGATGTGCCCAAGATGCGCAAAAGCGCTGGAAACGGTGAGATAAGCCTATTTTTGCAACTTTGGTTAAAATCTTAAATTTTTCATCACAGATGTGCCCAAGATGCCCAAAAGCGCTGGAAACGGTGAGATAAGCCTATTTTTGCAACTTTGGTTAAAATCTTCAATTTTTCATCACAGATGTGCCCAAGATGCACAAAAGCGCTGGAAACGGTGAGATAAGCCTATTTTTGCAACTTTGGTTAAAATCTTAAATTTTTCATCACAGATGTGCCCAAGGTGCGCAAAAGTGCTGGAAACGGTGAGATAAGCCTAATTTTGCAACAATGTTTAAGGTTTGGAGGTTTCATAGACTAAAGTTGAAAATCAGTGGTTTGACTGCCATACTGAAATAGGGTCACTAATCAACGTGTTTTCTCAAAAGGCCTTCACTCAATTTCCTTGATACTTAAAATGCATACAGTGGATTATAATAATGAAAAAGGATAATTTGAAATCTTGGTTTCAACTCTAAAGGAACTCTTTAAAAAAAAGATTTTAAGTTTTGGAAACCCCAATGAAAAAGTAGCAACTGCACGGTTTCTACTGTCAGATTCGCTCTAAGTGCCAAAAAGTGCTGGAAACGGGGAGATAAGCCTATTTTTGCAACTTTGGTTAAAATCTTCCATTTTTCATCACAGATGTGCCCAAGATGCACAAAAGCGCTGGAAACGGTGAGATAAGCCTATTTTTGCAACTTTGGTTAAAATCTTCAATTTTTCATCACAGATGTGCCCAAGATGCCCAAAAGCGCTGGAAACGGTGAGATAAGCCTATTTTTGCAACTTTGGTTAAAATCTTCAATTTTTCATCACAGATGTGCCCAAGGTGCACAAAAGTGCTGGAAACGGTGAGATAAGCCTAATTTTGCAACAATGTTTAAGGTTTGGAGGTTTCATAGACTAAAGTTGAAAATCAGTGGTTTGACTGCCATAATGAAATAGGGTCACTAATCAACGTGTTTTCTCAAAAGGCCTTCAGTCAAATTCCTTGATACTTAAAATGCATACAGTGGATTATAATAATGAAAAAGGATAATTTGAAATCTTGGTTTCAACTCTAAAGGAACTCTTTAAAAAAAAAGATTTTAAGTTTTGGAAACCCCAATGAAAAAGTAGCAACTGCACGGTTTCTACTGTCAGATTCGCTCTAAGTGCCAAAAAGAGCTGGAAACGGGGAGATAAAACTATTTTTGCAACAATGGTTAGAATCTTCAATTTTTAATCACAGATGTGTCCAAGATGCACAAAAGCGCTGGAAACGGTGAGATAAGCCTATTTTTGCAACTTTGGTTAAAATCTTCAATTTTTCATCACAGATGTGCCCAAGATGCCCAAAAGCGCTGGAAACGGTGAGATAAGCCTATTTTTGCAACTTTGGTTAAAATCTTCATTTTTTCATCACAGATATGCCCAAGGTGCACAAAAGTGCTGGAAACGGTGAGATAAGCCTAATTTTGCAACAATGTTTAAGGTTTGGAGGTTTCATAGACTAAAGTTGAAAATCAGTGGTTTGACTGCCATAATGAAATAGGGTCACTAATCAACGTGTTTTCTCAAAAGGCCTTCAGTCAAATTCCTTGATACTTAAAATGCATACAGTGGATTATAATAATGAAAAAGGATAATTTGAAATCTTGGTTTCAACTCTAAAGGAACTCTTTAAAAAAAAGATTTTAAGTTTTGGAAACCCCAATGAAAAAGTAGCAACTGCACGGTTTCTACTGTCAGATTGGCTCTAAGTGCCAAAAAGTGCTGGAAACGGGGAGATAAGCCTATTTTTGCAACTTTGGTTAAAATCTTCCATTTTTCATCACAGATGTGCCCAAGATGCACAAAAGCGCTGGAAACGGTGAGATAAGCCTATTTTTGCAACTTTGGTTAAAATCTTCAATTTTTCATCACAGATGTGCCCAAGATGCCCAAAAGCGCTGGAAACGGTGAGATAAACCTATTTTTGCAACTTTGGTTAAAATCTTCAATTTTTCATCACAGATGTGGCCAAGGTGCACAAAAGTGCTGGAAACGGTGAGATAAGCCTAATTTTGCAACAATGTTTAAGGTTTGGAGGTTTCATAGACTAAAGTTGAAAATCAGTGGTTTGACTGCCATAATGAAATAGGGTCACTAATCAACGTGTTTTCTCAAAAGGCCTTCAGTCAAATTCCTTGATACTTAAAATGCATACAGTGGATTATAATAATGAAAAAGGATAATTTGAAATCTTGGTTTCAACTCTAAAGGAACTCTTTAAAAAAAAGATTTTAAGTTTTGGAAACCCCAATGAAAAAGTAGCAACTGCACGGTTTCTACTGTCAGATTCGCTCTAAGTGCCAAAAAGAGCTGGAAACGGGGAGATAAGCCTATTTTTGCAACAATGGTTAGAATCTTCAATTTTTAATCACAGATATGCCCAAGGTGCACAAAAGTGCTGGAAATGGTGAGATAAGCCTATTTTTGCAACTTTGGTTAAAATCTTCAATTTTTCATCACAGATGTGCCCAAGATGCCCAAAAGCGCTGGAAACGGTGAGATAAGCCTATTTTTGCAACTTTGGTTAAAATCTTCATTATTTCATCACAGATATGCCCAAGGTGCACAAAAGTGCTGGAAATGGTGAGATAAGCCTATTTTTGCAACTTTGGTTAAAATCTTCAATTTTTCATCACAGATGTGCCCAAGATGCACAAAAGCGCTGGAAACGGTGAGATAAGCCTATTTTTGCAACTTTGGTTAAAATCTTAAATTTTTCATCACAGATGTGCCCAAGGTGCGCAAAAGTGCTGGAAACGGTGAGATAAGCCTAATTTTGCAACAATGTTTAAGGTTTGGAGGTTTCATAGACTAAAGTTGAAAATCAGTGGTTTGACTGCCATAATGAAATAGGGTCACTAATCAACGTGTTTTCTCAAAAGGCCTTCACTCAATTTCCTTGATACTTAAAATGCATACAGTGGATTATAATAATGAAAAAGGATAATTTTAAATCTTGGTTTCAACTCTAAAGGAACTCTTTAAAAAAAAGATTTAAGTTTTGGAAACCCCAATGAAAAAGTAGCAACTGCACGGTTTCTACTGTCAGATTGGCTCTAAGTGCCAAAAAGTGCTGGAAACGGGGAGATAAGCCTATTTTTGCAACTTTGGTTAAAATCTTCAATTTTTCATCACAGATGTGCCCAAGATGCGCAAAAGCGCTGGAAACGGTGAGATAAGCCTATTTTTGCAACTTTGGTTAAAATCTTCAATTTTTCATCACAGATGTGCCCAAGATGCGCAAAAGCGCTGGAAACGGTGAGATAAGCCTATTTTTGCAACTTTGGTTAAAATCTTAAATTTTTCATCACAGATGTGCCCAAGATGCCCAAAAGCGCTGGAAACGGTGAGATAAGCCTATTTTTGCAACTTTGGTTAAAATCTTCAATTTTTCATCACAGATGTGCCCAAGATGCACAAAAGCGCTGGAAACGGTGAGATAAGCCTATTTTTGCAACTTTGGTTAAAATCTTAAATTTTTCATCACAGATGTGCCCAAGGTGCGCAAAAGTGCTGGAAACGGTGAGATAAGCCTAATTTTGCAACAATGTTTAAGGTTTGGAGGTTTCATAGACTAAAGTTGAAAATCAGTGGTTTGACTGCCATACTGAAATAGGGTCACTAATCAACGTGTTTTCTCAAAAGGCCTTCACTCAATTTCCTTGATACTTAAAATGCATACAGTGGATTATAATAATGAAAAAGGATAATTTGAAATCTTGGTTTCAACTCTAAAGGAACTCTTTAAAAAAAAGATTTTAAGTTTTGGAAACCCCAATGAAAAAGTAGCAACTGCACGGTTTCTACTGTCAGATTCGCTCTAAGTGCCAAAAAGTGCTGGAAACGGGGAGATAAGCCTATTTTTGCAACTTTGGTTAAAATCTTCCATTTTTCATCACAGATGTGCCCAAGATGCACAAAAGCGCTGGAAACGGTGAGATAAGCCTATTTTTGCAACTTTGGTTAAAATCTTCAATTTTTCATCACAGATGTGCCCAAGATGCCCAAAAGCGCTGGAAACGGTGAGATAAGCCTATTTTTGCAACTTTGGTTAAAATCTTCAATTTTTCATCACAGATGTGCCCAAGGTGCACAAAAGTGCTGGAAACGGTGAGATAAGCCTAATTTTGCAACAATGTTTAAGGTTTGGAGGTTTCATAGACTAAAGTTGAAAATCAGTGGTTTGACTGCCATAATGAAATAGGGTCACTAATCAACGTGTTTTCTCAAAAGGCCTTCAGTCAAATTCCTTGATACTTAAAATGCATACAGTGGATTATAATAATGAAAAAGGATAATTTGAAATCTTGGTTTCAACTCTAAAGGAACTCTTTAAAAAAAAAGATTTTAAGTTTTGGAAACCCCAATGAAAAAGTAGCAACTGCACGGTTTCTACTGTCAGATTCGCTCTAAGTGCCAAAAAGAGCTGGAAACGGGGAGATAAAACTATTTTTGCAACAATGGTTAGAATCTTCAATTTTTAATCACAGATGTGTCCAAGATGCACAAAAGCGCTGGAAACGGTGAGATAAGCCTATTTTTGCAACTTTGGTTAAAATCTTCAATTTTTCATCACAGATGTGCCCAAGATGCCCAAAAGCGCTGGAAACGGTGAGATAAGCCTATTTTTGCAACTTTGGTTAAAATCTTCATTTTTTCATCACAGATATGCCCAAGGTGCACAAAAGTGCTGGAAACGGTGAGATAAGCCTAATTTTGCAACAATGTTTAAGGTTTGGAGGTTTCATAGACTAAAGTTGAAAATCAGTGGTTTGACTGCCATAATGAAATAGGGTCACTAATCAACGTGTTTTCTCAAAAGGCCTTCAGTCAAATTCCTTGATACTTAAAATGCATACAGTGGATTATAATAATGAAAAAGGATAATTTGAAATCTTGGTTTCAACTCTAAAGGAACTCTTTAAAAAAAAGATTTTAAGTTTTGGAAACCCCAATGAAAAAGTAGCAACTGCACGGTTTCTACTGTCAGATTGGCTCTAAGTGCCAAAAAGTGCTGGAAACGGGGAGATAAGCCTATTTTTGCAACTTTGGTTAAAATCTTCCATTTTTCATCACAGATGTGCCCAAGATGCACAAAAGCGCTGGAAACGGTGAGATAAGCCTATTTTTGCAACTTTGGTTAAAATCTTCAATTTTTCATCACAGATGTGCCCAAGATGCCCAAAAGCGCTGGAAACGGTGAGATAAGCCTATTTTTGCAACTTTGGTTAAAATCTTCAATTTTTCATCACAGATGTGCCCAAGGTGCACAAAAGTGCTGGAAACGGTGAGATAAGCCTAATTTTGCAACAATGTTTAAGGTTTGGAGGTTTCATAGAATAAAGTTGAAAATCAGTGGTTTGACTGCCATAATGAAATAGGGTCACTAATCAACGTGTTTTCTCAAAAGGCCTTCAGTCAAATTCCTTGATACTTAAAATGCATACAGTGGATTATAATAATGAAAAAGGATAATTTGAAATCTTGGTTTCAACTCTAAAGGAACTCTTTAAAAAAAAGATTTTAAGTTTTGGAAACCCCAATGAAAAAGTAGCAACTGCACGGTTTCTACTGTCAGATTCGCTCTAAGTGCCAAAAAGAGCTGGAAACGGGGAGATAAGCCTATTTTTGCAACAATGGTTAGAATCTTCAATTTTTAATCACAGATGTGTCCAAGATGCACAAAAGCGCTGGAAACGGTGAGATAAGCCTATTTTTGCAACTTTGGTTAAAATCTTCAATTTTTCATCACAGATGTGCCCAAGATGCCCAAAAGCGCTGGAAACGGTGAGATAAGCCTATTTTTGCAACTTTGGTTAAAATCTTCATTTTTTCATCACAGATATGTGATGAAAAAACATAAAAAGTGCTGGAAACGGGGAGATGAAACGGTGAGATAAGCCTATTTTTGCAACTTTGGTTAAAATCTTCAATTTTTCATCACAGATGTGCCCAAGGTGCACAAAAGTGCTGGAAACGGTGAGATAAGCCTAATTTTGCAACAATGTTTAAGGTTTGGAGGTTTCATAGACTTAAGTTGAAAATCAGTGGTTTGACTGCCATAATGAAATAGGGTCACTAATCAACGTGTTTTCTCAAAAGGCCTTCACTCAATTTCCTTGATACTTAAAATGCATACAGTGGATTATAATAATGAAAAAGGATAATTTGAAATCTTGGTTTCAACTCTAAAGGAACTCTTTAAAAAAAAGATTTTAAGTTTTGGAAACCCCAATGAAAAAGTAGCAACTGCACGGTTTCTACTGTCAGATTCGCTCTAAGTGCCAAAAAGTGCTGGAAACGGGGAGATAAGCCTATTTTTGCAACTTTGGTTAAAATCTTCCATTTTTCATCACAGATGTGCCCAAGATGCACAAAAGCGCTGGAAACGGTGAGATAAGCCTATTTTTGCAACTTTGGTTAAAATCTTCAATTTTTCATCACAGATGTGCCCAAGATGCCCAAAAGCGCTGGAAACGGTGAGATAAGCCTATTTTTGCAACTTTGGTTAAAATCTTCAATTTTTCATCACAGATGTGCCCAAGGTGCACAAAAGTGCTGGAAACGGTGAGATAATCCTAATTTTGCAACAATGTTTAAGGTTTGGAGGTTTCATAGACTAAAGTTGAAAATCAGTGGTTTGACTGCCATAATGAAATAGGGTCACTAATCAACGTGTTTTCTCAAAAGGCCTTCAGTCAAATTCCTTGATACTTAAAATGCATACAGTGGATTATAATAATGAAAAAGGATAATTTGAAATCTTGGTTTCAACTCTAAAGGAACTCTTTAAAAAAAAGATTTTAAGTTTTGGAAACCCCAATGAAAAAGTAGCAACTGCACGGTTTCTACTGTCAGATTCGCTCTAAGTGCCAAAAAGAGCTGGAAACGGGGAGATAAGCCTATTTTTGCAACAATGGTTAGAATCTTCAATTTTTAATCACAGATGTGTCCAAGATGCACAAAAGCGCTGGAAACGGTGAGATAAGCCTATTTTTGCAACTTTGGTTAAAATCTTCAATTTTTCATCACAGATGTGCCCAAGATGCCCAAAAGCGCTGGAAACGGTGAGATAAGCCTATTTTTGCAACTTTGGTTAAAATCTTCATTTTTTCATCACAGATATGCCCAAGGTGCACAAAAGTGCTGGAAACGGTGAGATAAGCCTAATTTTGCAACAATGTTTAAGGTTTGGAGGTTTCATAGACTAAAGTTGAAAATCAGTGGTTTGACTGCCATAATGAAATAGGGTCACTAATCAACGTGTTTTCTCAAAAGGCCTTCAGTCAAATTCCTTGATACTTAAAATGCATACAGTGGATTATAATAATGAAAAAGGATAATTTGAAATCTTGGTTTCAACTCTAAAGGAACTCTTTAAAAAAAAGATTTTAAGTTTTGGAAACCCCAATGAAAAAGTAGCAACTGCACGGTTTCTACTGTCAGATTGGCTCTAAGTGCCAAAAAGTGCTGGAAACGGGGAGATAAGCCTATTTTTGCAACTTTGGTTAAAATCTTCCATTTTTCATCACAGATGTGCCCAAGATGCACAAAAGCGCTGGAAACGGTGAGATAAGCCTATTTTTGCAACTTTGGTTAAAATCTTCAATTTTTCATCACAGATGTGCCCAAGATGCCCAAAAGCGCTGGAAACGGTGAGATAAGCCTATTTTTGCAACTTTGGTTAAAATCTTCAATTTTTCATCACAGATGTGCCCAAGGTGCACAAAAGTGCTGGAAACGGTGAGATAAGCCTAATTTTGCAACAATGTTTAAGGTTTGGAGGTTTCATAGACTAAAGTTGAAAATCAGTGGTTTGACTGCCATAATGAAATAGGGTCACTAATCAACGTGTTTTCTCAAAAGGCCTTCAGTCAAATTCCTTGATACTTAAAATGCATACAGTGGATTATAATAATGAAAAAGGATAATTTGAAATCTTGGTTTCAACTCTAAAGGAACTCTTTAAAAAAAAGATTTTAAGTTTTGGAAACCCCAATGAAAAAGTAGCAACTGCACGGTTTCTACTGTCAGATTCGCTCTAAGTGCCAAAAAGAGCTGGAAACGGGGAGATAAGCCTATTTTTGCAACAATGGTTAGAATCTTCAATTTTTAATCACAGATGTGTCCAAGATGCACAAAAGCGCTGGAAACGGTGAGATAAGCCTATTTTTGCAACTTTGGTTAAAATCTTCAATTTTTCATCACAGATGTGCCCAAGATGCCCAAAAGCGCTGGAAACGGTGAGATAAGCCTATTTTTGCAACTTTGGTTAAAATCTTCATTTTTTCATCACAGATATGCCCAAGGTGCACAAAAGTGCTGGAAACGGTGAGATAAGCCTAATTTTGCAACAATGTTTAAGGTTTGGAGGTTTCATAGACTAAAGTTGAAAATCAGTGGTTTGACTGCCATAATGAAATAGGGTCACTAATCAACGTGTTTTCTCAAAAGGCCTTCACTCAATTTCCTTGATACTTAAAATGCATACAGTGGATTATAATAATGAAAAAGGATAATTTGAAATCTTGGTTTCAACTCTAAAGGAACTCTTTAAAAAAAAGATTTTAAGTTTTGGAAACCCCAATGAAAAAGTAGCAACTGCACGGTTTCTACTGTCAGATTCGCTCTAAGTGCCAAAAAGTGCTGGAAACGGGGAGATAAGCCTATTTTTGCAACTTTGGTTAAAATCTTCCATTTTTCATCACAGATGTGCCCAAGATGCACAAAAGCGCTGGAAACGGTGAGATAAGCCTATTTTTGCAACTTTGGTTAAAATCTTCAATTTTTCATCACAGATGTGCCCAAGATGCCCAAAAGCGCTGGAAACGGTGAGATAAGCCTATTTTTGCAACTTTGGTTAAAATCTTCAATTTTTCATCACAGATGTGCCCAAGGTGCACAAAAGTGCTGGAAACGGTGAGATAATCCTAATTTTGCAACAATGTTTAAGGTTTGGAGGTTTCATAGACTAAAGTTGAAAATCAGTGGTTTGACTGCCATAATGAAATAGGGTCACTAATCAACGTGTTTTCTCAAAAGGCCTTCACTCAATTTCCTTGATACTTAAAATGCATACAGTGGATTATAATAATGAAAAAGGATAATTTGAAATCTTGGTTTCAACTCTAAAGGAACTCTTTAAAAAAAAGATTTTAAGTTTTGGAAACCCCAATGAAAAAGTAGCAACTGCACGGTTTCTACTGTCAGATTCGCTCTAAGTGCCAAAAAGAGCTGGAAACGGGGAGATAAGCCTATTTTTGCAACAATGGTTAGAATCTTCAATTTTTAATCACAGATGTGTCCAAGATGCACAAAAGCGCTGGAAACGGTGAGATAAGCCTATTTTTGCAACTTTGGTTAAAATCTTCAATTTTTCATCACAGATGTGCCCAAGATGCCCAAAAGCGCTGGAAACGGTGAGATAAGCCTATTTTTGCAACTTTGGTTAAAATCTTCATTTTTTCATCACAGATATGCCCAAGGTGCACAAAAGTGCTGGAAATGGTGAGATAAGCCTATTTTTGCAACTTTGGTTAAAATCTTCAATTTTTCATCACAGATGTGCCCAAGATGCACAAAAGCGCTGGAAACGGTGAGATAAGCCTATTTTTGCAACTTTGGTTAAAATCTTAAATTTTTCATCACAGATGTGCCCAAGGTGCGCAAAAGTGCTGGAAACGGTGAGATAAGCCTAATTTTGCAACAATGTTTAAGGTTTGGAGGTTTCATAGACTAAAGTTGAAAATCAGTGGTTTGACTGCCATAATGAAATAGGGTCACTAATCAACGTGTTTTCTCAAAAGGCCTTCACTCAATTTCCTTGATACTTAAAATGCATACAGTGGATTATAATAATGAAAAAGGATAATTTTAAATCTTGGTTTCAACTCTAAAGGAACTCTTTAAAAAAAAGATTTAAGTTTTGGAAACCCCAATGAAAAAGTAGCAACTGCACGGTTTCTACTGTCAGATTGGCTCTAAGTGCCAAAAAGTGCTGGAAACGGATAGATAAGCCTATTTTTGCAACTTTGGTTAAAATCTTCAATTTTTCATCACAGATGTGCCCAAGATGCGCAAAAGCGCTGGAAACGGTGAGATAAGCCTATTTTTGCAACTTTGGTTAAAATCTTCAATTTTTCATCACAGATGTGCCCAAGATGCACAAAAGCGCTGGAAACGGTGAGATAAGCCTATTTTTGCAACTTTGGTTAAAATCTTAAATTTTTCATCACAGATGTGCCCAAGGTGCGCAAAAGTGCTGGAAACGGTGAGATAAGCCTAATTTTGCAACAATGTTTAAGGTTTGGAGGTTTCATAGACTAAAGTTGAAAATCAGTGGTTTGACTGCCATAATGAAATAGGGTCACTAATCAACGTGTTTTCTCAAAAGGCCTTCACTCAATTTCCTTGATACTTAAAATGCATACAGTGGATTATAATAATGAAAAAGGATAATTTTAAATCTTGGTTTCAACTCTAAAGGAACTCTTTAAAAAAAAGATTTAAGTTTTGGAAACCCCAATGAAAAAGTAGCAACTGCACGGTTTCTACTGTCAGATTGGCTCTAAGTGCCAAAAAGTGCTGGAAACGGATAGATAAGCCTATTTTTGCAACTTTGGTTAAAATCTTCAATTTTTCATCACAGATGTGCCCAAGATGCGCAAAAGCGCTGGAAACGGTGAGATAAGCCTATTTTTGCAACTTTGGTTAAAATCTTCAATTTTTCATCACAGATGTGCCCAAGATGCGCAAAAGCGCTGGAAACGGTGAGATAAGCCTATTTTTGCAACTTTGGTTAAAATCTTAAATTTTTCATCACAGATGTGCCCAAGATGCCCAAAAGCGCTGGAAACGGTGAGATAAGCCTATTTTTGCAACTTTGGTTAAAATCTTCAATTTTTCATCACAGATGTGCCCAAGATGCACAAAAGCGCTGGAAACGGTGAGATAAGCCTATTTTTGCAACTTTGGTTAAAATCTTAAATTTTTCATCACAGATGTGCCCAAGGTGCGCAAAAGTGCTGGAAACGGTGAGATAAGCCTAATTTTGCAACAATGTTTAAGGTTTGGAGGTTTCATAGACTAAAGTTGAAAATCAGTGGTTTGACTGCCATACTGAAATAGGGTCACTAATCAACGTGTTTTCTCAAAAGGCCTTCACTCAATTTCCTTGATACTTAAAATGCATACAGTGGATTATAATGATGAAAAAGGATAATTTGAAATCTTGGTTTCAACTCTAAAGGAACTCTTTAAAAAAAAGATTTTAAGTTTTGGAAACCCCAATGAAAAAGTAGCAACTGCACGGTTTCTACTGTCAGATTGGCTCTAAGTGCCAAAAAGTGCTGGAAACGGAGAGATAAGCCTATTTTTGCAACTTTGGTTAAAATCTTAAATTTTTCATCACAGATGTGCCCAAGATGCCCAAAAGCGCTGGAAACGGTGAGATAAGCCTATTTTTGCAACTATGGTTAAAATCTTACATTTTTCATCACAGATGTGCCCAAGATGCGCAAAAGCGCTGGAAACGGTGAGATAAACCTATTTTTGCAACTATAATTAAAATCTTAAATTTTTCATCACAAATGTGCCCAAGATGCCCAAAGGCACTGGAAACTGTGAGATAAGCCTATTTTTGCAACTTTGGTTAAAATCTTCATTTTTTCATCACAGATATGCCCAAGGTGCACAAAAGTGCTGGAAACGGTGAGATAAGCCTAATTTTGCAACAATGTTTAAGGTTTGGAGGTTTCATAGACTAAAGTTGAAAATCAGTGGTTTGACTGCCATAATGAAATAGGGTCACTAATCAACGTGTTTTCTCAAAAGGCCTTCAGTCAAATTCCTTGATACTTAAAATGCATACAGTGGATTATAATAATGAAAAAGGATAATTTGAAATCTTGGTTTCAACTCTAGAGGAACTCTTTAAAAAAAAGATTTGAAGTTTTGGAAACCCCAATGAAAAAGTAGCAACTGCACGGTTTCTACTGTCAGATTGGCTCTAAGTGCCAAAAAGTGCTGGAAACAGGGAGATAAGCCTATTTTTGCAACTTTGGTTAAAATCATAAATTTTTCATCACAGATGTGCCCAAGATGCGCAAAAGCGCTGGAAACGGTGAGATAAGCCTATTTTTGCAACTTTGGTTAAATCTTAAATTTTTCATCACAGATGTTCCCAAGATGCCCAAAAGCGCTGGAAACGGGGAGATAAGCCTTTTTTTGCAACTATGGTTAAAATCTTAAATTTTTCATCACAGATGTGCCCAAGATGCGCAAAAGCGCTGGAAACGGTGAGATAAACCTATTTTTGCAACTATAATTAAAATCTTAAATTTTTCATCACAAATGTGCCCAAGATGCCCAAAGGCACTGGAAACTGAGAGATAAGCCTATTTTTGCAACTTTGGTTAAAATCTTCATTTTTTCATCACAGATATGCCCAAGGTGCACAAAAGTAATGGAAACGGTGAGATAAGCCTAATTTTGCAACAATGTTTAAGGTTTGGAGGTTTCATAGACTAAAGTTGAAAATCAGTGGTTTGACTGCCATAATGAAATAGGGTCACTAATCAACGTGTTTTCTCAAAAGGCCTTCAGTCAAATTCCTTGATACTTAAAATGCATACAGTGGATTATAATAATGAAAAAGGATAATTTGAAATCTTGGTTTCAACTCTAGAGGAACTCTTTAAAAAAAAGATTTGAAGTTTTGGAAACCCCAATGAAAAAGTAGCAACTGCACGGTTTCTACTGTCAGATTGGCTCTAAGTGCCAAAAAGTGCTGGAAACAGGGAGATAAGTCTATTTTTGCAACTTTGGTTAAAATCATAAATTTTTCATCACAGATGTGCTCAAGATGCGCAAAAGCGCTGGAAACGGTGAGATAAGCCTATTTTTGCAACTTTGGTTAAATCTTAAATTTTTCATCACAGATGTGCCCAAGATGCGCAAAAGCGCTGGAAACGGTGAGATAAGCCTATTTTTGCAACTTTGGTTAAAATCTTCATTTTTTCATCACAGATATGCCCAAGATGCACAAAAGTGCTGGAAACGGTGAGATAAGCCTAATTTTGCAACAATGTTTAAGGTTTGGAGGTTTCATAGACTAAAGTTGAAAATCAGTGGTTTGACTGCCATAATGAAATAGGGTCACTAATCAACGTGTTTTCTCAAAAGGCCTTCAGTCAAATTCCTTGATACTTAAAATGCATACAGTGGATTATAATAATGAAAAAGGATAATTTGAAATCTTGGTTTCAACTCTAAAGGAACTCTTTAAAAAACAGATTTTAAGTTTTGGAAACCCCAATGAAAAAGTAGCAACTGCACGGTTTTTACTGTCAGATTGGCTCTAAGTGCCAAAAAGTGCTGGAAACGGGGAGATAAGCCTATTTTTGCAACAATGGTTAAAATCTTCAATTTTTCATCACAGATGTGCCCAAGATGCACAAAAGCGCTGGAAACGGTGAGATAAGCCTATTTTTGCAACTTTGGTTAAAGTCTTAATTTTTTCATCACAGATATGTCCAAGGTGCACAAAAGTGCTGGAAACGGTGAGATAAGCCTATTTTTGCAACTTTGGTTAAAATCTTAAATTTTTCATCACAGATGTGCCCAAGATGCCCAAAAGCGCTGGAAACGGGGAGATAAGCCTTTTTTTGCAACTTTGGTTAAAATCTTAAATTTTCATCACAGATGTGCCCAAGATGCGCAAAAGCGCTGGAAACGGTGAGATAAACCTATTTTTGCAACTATAATTAAAATCTTAAATTTTTCATCACAAATGTGCCCAAGATGCCCAAAGGCGCGGGAAACGGTGAGATAACCCTATTTTTGCAACTTTGGTTAAAATCTTCATTTTTTCATCACAGATATGCCCAAGGTGCACAAAAGTGCTAGAAACGGTGAGATAAGCCTAATTTTGCAACAATGTTTAAGGTTTGGAGGTTTCATAGACTAAAGTTGAAAATCAGTGGTTTGACTGCCATAATGAAATAGGGTCACTAATCAACGTGTTTTCTCAAAAGGCCTTCAGTCAAATTCCTTGATACTTAAAATGCATACAGTGGATTATAATAATGAAAAAGGATAATTTGAAATCTTGGTTTCAACTCTAAAGGAACTCTTTAAAAAAAAGATTTTAAGTTTTGGAAACCCCAATGAAAAAGTAGCAACTGCACGGTTTCTACTGTCAGATTGGCTCTAAGTGCCAAAAAGTGCTGGAAACGGAGAGATAAGCCTATTTTTGCAACTTTGGTTAAAATCTTAAATTTTTCATCACAGATGTGCCCAAGATGCCCAAGAGCGCTGGAAACGGTGAGATAAGCCTATTTTTGCAACTATGGTTAAAATCTTAAATTTTTCATCACAGATGTGCCCAATATGCGCAAAAGCGCTGGAAACGGTGAGAAAACCCTATTTTTGCAACTATGGTTAAAATCTTAAATTTTTCATCACAGATGTGCCCAAGATGCGCAAAAGCGCTGGAAACGGTGAGATAAACCTATTTTTGCAACTATAATTAAAATCTTAAATTTTTCATCACAAATGTGCCCAAGATGCCCAAAGGCACTGGAAACTGTGAGATAAGCCTATTTTTGCAACTTTGGTTAAAATCTTCATTTTTTCATCACAGATATGCCCAAGGTGCACAAAAGTGCTGGAAACGGTGAGATAAGCCTAATTTTGCAACAATGTTTAAGGTTTGGAGGTTTCATAGACTAAAGTTGAAAATCAGTGGTTTGACTGCCATAATGAAATAGGGTCACTAATCAACGTGTTTTCTCAAAAGGCCTTCAGTCAAATTCCTTGATACTTAAAATGCATACAGTGGATTATAAAAATGAAAAAGGATAATTTGAAATCTTGGTTTCAACTCTAAAGGAACTCTTTAAAAAACAGATTTTAAGTTTTGGAAACCCCAATGAAAAAGTAGCAACTGCACGGTTTTTACTGTCAGATTGGCTCTAAGTGCCAAAAAGTGCTGGAAACGGGGAGATAAGCCTATTTTTGCAACAATGGTTAAAATTTTCAATTTTTCATCACAGATGTGCCCAAGATGCACAAAAGCGCTGGAAACGGTGAGATAAGCCTATTTTTGCAACTTTGGTTAAAATCTTAAATTTTTCATCACAGATGTGCCCAAGATGCCCAAAAGCGCTGGAAACGGGGAGAAAAGCCTTTTTTTGCAACTTTGGTTAAAATCTTAAATTTTTCATCACAGATGTGCCCAAGATGCGCAAAAGCGCTGGAAACGGTGAGATAAACCTATTTTTGCAACTATAATTAAAATCTTAAATTTTTCATCACAAATGTGCCCAAGATGCCCAAAGGCGCGGGAAACGGTGAGATAACCCTATTTTTGCAACTTTGGTTAAAATCTTCATTTTTTCATCACAGATATGCCCAAGGTGCACAAAAGTGCTGGAAACGGTGAGATAAGCCTAATTTTGCAACAATGTTTAAGGTTTGGAGGTTTCATAGACTAAAGTTGAAAATCAGTGGTTTGACTGCCATAATGAAATAGGGTCACTAATCAACGTGTTTTCTCAAAAGGCCTTCAGTCAAATTCCTTGATACTTAAAATGCATACAGTGGATTATAATAATGAAAAAGGATAATTTGAAATCTTGGTTTCAACTCTAAAGGAACTCTTTAAAAAAAGATTTTAAGTTTTGGAAACCTCAATGAAAAAGTAGCAACTGCACGGTTTCTACTGTCAGATTGGCTCTAAGTGCCAAAAAGTGCTGGAAACGGAGAGATAAGCCTATTTTTGCAACTTTGGTTAAAATCTTAAATTTTTCATCACAGATGTGCCCAAGATGCCCAAAAGCGCTGGAAACGGTGAGATAAGCCTATTTTTGCAACTATGGTTAAAATCTTAAATTTTTCATCACAGATGTGCCCAATATGCGCAAAAGCGCTGGAAACGGTGAGAAAACCCTATTTTTGCAACTATGGTTAAAATCTTAAATTTTTCATCACAGATGTGCCCAAGATGCGCAAAAGCGCTGGAAACGGTGAGATAAACCTATTTTTGCAACTATAATTAAAATCGTAAATTTTTCATCACAAATGTGCCCAAGATGCCCAAAGGCACTGGAAACGGTGAGATAAACCTATTTTATGCAAACTATAATTAAAATCGTAATTTTTTCATCACAGATATGCCCAAGGTGCACAAAAGTGCTGGAAACGGTGAGATAAGCCTAATTTTGCAACAATGTTTAAGGTTTGGAGGTTTCATAGACTAAAGTTGAAAATCAGTGGTTTGACTGCCATAATGAAATAGGGTCACTAATCAACGTGTTTTCTCAAAAGGCCTTCAGTCAAATTCCTTGATACTTAAAATGCATACAGTGGATTATAATAATGAAAAAGGATAATTTGAAATCTTGGTTTCAACTCTAGAGGAACTCTTTAAAAAAAAGATTTGAAGTTTTGGAAACCCCAATGAAAAAGTAGCAACTGCACGGTTTCTACTGTCAGATTGGCTCTAAGTGCCAAAAAGTGCTGGAAACATGGAGATAAGCCTATTTTTGCAACTTTGGTTAAAATCATAAATTTTTCATCACAGATGTGCCCAAGATGCGCAAAAGCGCTGGAAACGGTGAGATAAGCCTATTTTTGCAACTTTGGTTAAATCTTAAATTTTTCATCACAGATGTGACCTAGATGCGCAAAAGCGCTGGAAACGGTGAGATAAGCCTATTTTTGCAACTTTGGTTAAAATCTTCATTTTTTCATCACAGATATGCCCAAGATGCACAAAAGTGCTGGAAACGGTGAGATAGGCCTAATTTTTCAACAATGTTTAAGGTTTGGAGGTTTCATAGACTAAAGTTGAAAATCAGTGGTTTGACTGCCATAATGAAATAGGGTCACTAATCAACGTGTTTTCTCAAAAGGCCTTCAGTCAAATTCCTTGATACTTAAAATGCATACAGTGGATTATAATAATGAAAAAGGATAATTTGAAATCTTGGTTTCAACTCTAAAGGAACTCTTTAAAAAACAGATTTTAAGTTTTGGAAACCCCAATGAAAAAGTAGCAACTGCACGGTTTTTACTGTCAGATTGGCTCTATGTGCCAAAAAGTGCTGGAAACGGGGAGATAAGCCTATTTTTGCAACAATGGTTAAAATCTTCAATTTTTCATCACAGATGTGCCCAAGATGCACAAAAGCGCTGGAAACGGTGAGATAAGCCTATTTTTGCAACTTTGGTTAAAATCTTAAATTTTTCATCACAGATGTGCCCAAGATGCCCAAAAGCGCTGGAAACGGTGAGATAAGCCTATTTTTGCAACTTTGGTTAAAATCTTAAATTTTTCATCACAAATGTGCCCAAGATGCCCAAAGGCGCGGGAAACGGTGAGATAACCCTATTTTTGCAACTTTGGTTAAAATCTTCATTTTTTCATCACAGATGTGCCCAAGATGCGCAAAAGCGCTGGAAACGGTGAGATAAGCCTAATTTTGCAACAATGTTTAAGGTTTGGAGGTTTCATAGACTAAAGTTGAAAATCAGTGGTTTGACTGCCATAATGAAATAGGGTCACTAATCAACGTGTTTTCTCAAAAGGCCTTCAGTCAAATTCCTTGATACTTAAAATGCATACAGTGGATTATAATAATGAAAAAGGATAATTTGAAATCTTGGTTTCAACTCTAAAGGAACTCTTTAAAAAACAGATTTTAAGTTTTGGAAACCCCAATGAAAAAGTAGCAACTGCACGGTTTTTACTGTCAGATTGGCTCTAAGTGCCAAAAAGTGCTGGAAACGGGGAGATAAGCCTATTTTTGCAACAATGGTTAAAATTTTCAATTTTTCATCACAGATGTGCCCAAGATGCACAAAAGCGCTGGAAACGGTGAGATAAGCCTATTTTTGCAACTATGGTTAAAATCTTAAATTTTTCATCACAGATGTGCCCAATATGCGCAAAAGCGCTGGAAACGGTGAGAAAACCCTATTTTTGCAACTATGGTTAAAATCTTAAATTTTTCATCACAGATGTGCCCAAGATGCACAAAAGTGCTGGAAACGGTGAGATAGGCCTAATTTTGCAACAATGTTTAAGGTTTGGAGGTTTCATAGACTAAAGTTGAAAATCAGTGGTTTGACTGCCATAATGAAATAGGGTCACTAATCAACGTGTTTTCTCAAAAGGCCTTCAGTCAAATTCCTTGATACTTAAAATGCATACAGTGGATTATAATAATGAAAAAGGATAATTTCAAATCTTGGTTTCAACTCTAAAGGAACTCTTTAAAAAAAAGATTTTAAGTTTTGGAAACCCCAATGAAAAAGTAGCAACTGCACGGTTTCTACTGTTCAGATTGGCTCTAAGTGCCAAAAAGTGCTGGAAACGGGGAGATAAGCCTATTTTTGCAACAATGGTTAAAATCTTCAATTTTTCATCACAGATGTGCCCAAGATGCACAAAAGCGCTGGAAACGGTGAGATAAGCCTATTTTTGCAACTTTGGTTAAAGTCTTAATTTTTTCATCACAGATATGTCCAAGGTGCACAAAAGTGCTGGAAACGGTGAGATAAGCCTATTTTTGCAACTTTGGTTAAAATCTTAAATTTTTCATCACAGATGTGCCCAAGATGCCCAAAAGCGCTGGAAACGGGGAGATAAGCCTTTTTTTGCAACTTTGGTTAAAATCTTAAATTTTTCATCACAGATGTGCCCAAGATGCGCAAAAGCGCTGGAAACGGTGAGATAAACCTATTTTTGCAACTATAATTAAAATCTTAAATTTTTCATCACAAATGTGCCCAAGATGCCCAAAGGCGCGGGAAACGGTGAGATAACCCTATTTTTGCAACTTTGGTTAAAATCTTCATTTTTTCATCACAGATATGCCCAAGGTGCACAAAAGTGCTAGAAACGGTGAGATAAGCCTAATTTTGCAACAATGTTTAAGGTTTGGAGGTTTCATAGACTAAAGTTGAAAATCAGTGGTTTGACTGCCATAATGAAATAGGGTCACTAATCAACGTGTTTTCTCAAAAGGCCTTCAGTCAAATTCCTTGATACTTAAAATGCATACAGTGGATTATAATAATGAAAAAGGATAATTTGAAATCTTGGTTTCAACTCTAAAGGAACTCTTTAAAAAAAAGATTTTAAGTTTTGGAAACCCCAATGAAAAAGTAGCAACTGCACGGTTTCTACTGTCAGATTGGCTCTAAGTGCCAAAAAGTGCTGGAAACGGAGAGATAAGCCTATTTTTGCAACTTTGGTTAAAATCTTAAATTTTTCATCACAGATGTGCCCAAGATGCCCAAGAGCGCTGGAAACGGTGAGATAAGCCTATTTTTGCAACTATGGTTAAAATCTTAAATTTTTCATCACAGATGTGCCCAATATGCGCAAAAGCGCTGGAAACGGTGAGAAAACCCTATTTTTGCAACTATGGTTAAAATCTTAAATTTTTCATCACAGATGTGCCCAAGATGCGCAAAAGCGCTGGAAACGGTGAGATAAACCTATTTTTGCAACTATAATTAAAATCTTAAATTTTTCAT
Source organism: Pleuronectes platessa (assembly GCF_947347685.1). Lineage (NCBI taxonomy): Eukaryota > Metazoa > Chordata > Actinopteri > Pleuronectiformes > Pleuronectidae > Pleuronectes > Pleuronectes platessa. The sequence continues at coordinate 264,649 of NW_026518975.1, forward strand.
CACAAATGTGCCCAAGATGCCCAAAGGCACTGGAAACTGTGAGATAAGCCTATTTTTGCAACTTTGGTTAAAATCTTCATTTTTTCATCACAGATATGCCCAAGGTGCACAAAAGTGCTGGAAACGGTGAGATAAGCCTAATTTTGCAACAATGTTTAAGGTTTGGAGGTTTCATAGACTAAAGTTGAAAATCAGTGGTTTGACTGCCATAATGAAATAGGGTCACTAATCAACGTGTTTTCTCAAAAGGCCTTCAGTCAAATTCCTTGATACTTAAAATGCATACAGTGGATTATAAAAATGAAAAAGGATAATTTGAAATCTTGGTTTCAACTCTAAAGGAACTCTTTAAAAAACAGATTTTAAGTTTTGGAAACCCCAATGAAAAAGTAGCAACTGCACGGTTTTTACTGTCAGATTGGCTCTAAGTGCCAAAAAGTGCTGGAAACGGGGAGATAAGCCTATTTTTGCAACAATGGTTAAAATTTTCAATTTTTCATCACAGATGTGCCCAAGATGCACAAAAGCGCTGGAAACGGTGAGATAAGCCTATTTTTGCAACTTTGGTTAAAATCTTAAATTTTTCATCACAGATGTGCCCAAGATGCCCAAAAGCGCTGGAAACGGGGAGAAAAGCCTTTTTTTGCAACTTTGGTTAAAATCTTAAATTTTTCATCACAGATGTGCCCAAGATGCGCAAAAGCGCTGGAAACGGTGAGATAAACCTATTTTTGCAACTATAATTAAAATCTTAAATTTTTCATCACAAATGTGCCCAAGATGCCCAAAGGCGCGGGAAACGGTGAGATAACCCTATTTTTGCAACTTTGGTTAAAATCTTCATTTTTTCATCACAGATATGCCCAAGGTGCACAAAAGTGCTGGAAACGGTGAGATAAGCCTAATTTTGCAACAATGTTTAAGGTTTGGAGGTTTCATAGACTAAAGTTGAAAATCAGTGGTTTGACTGCCATAATGAAATAGGGTCACTAATCAACGTGTTTTCTCAAAAGGCCTTCAGTCAAATTCCTTGATACTTAAAATGCATACAGTGGATTATAATAATGAAAAAGGATAATTTGAAATCTTGGTTTCAACTCTAAAGGAACTCTTTAAAAAAAGATTTTAAGTTTTGGAAACCTCAATGAAAAAGTAGCAACTGCACGGTTTCTACTGTCAGATTGGCTCTAAGTGCCAAAAAGTGCTGGAAACGGAGAGATAAGCCTATTTTTGCAACTTTGGTTAAAATCTTAAATTTTTCATCACAGATGTGCCCAAGATGCCCAAAAGCGCTGGAAACGGTGAGATAAGCCTATTTTTGCAACTATGGTTAAAATCTTAAATTTTTCATCACAGATGTGCCCAATATGCGCAAAAGCGCTGGAAACGGTGAGAAAACCCTATTTTTGCAACTATGGTTAAAATCTTAAATTTTTCATCACAGATGTGCCCAAGATGCGCAAAAGCGCTGGAAACGGTGAGATAAACCTATTTTTGCAACTATAATTAAAATCGTAAATTTTTCATCACAAATGTGCCCAAGATGCCCAAAGGCACTGGAAACGGTGAGATAAACCTATTTTATGCAAACTATAATTAAAATCGTAATTTTTTCATCACAGATATGCCCAAGGTGCACAAAAGTGCTGGAAACGGTGAGATAAGCCTAATTTTGCAACAATGTTTAAGGTTTGGAGGTTTCATAGACTAAAGTTGAAAATCAGTGGTTTGACTGCCATAATGAAATAGGGTCACTAATCAACGTGTTTTCTCAAAAGGCCTTCAGTCAAATTCCTTGATACTTAAAATGCATACAGTGGATTATAATAATGAAAAAGGATAATTTGAAATCTTGGTTTCAACTCTAGAGGAACTCTTTAAAAAAAAGATTTGAAGTTTTGGAAACCCAAATGAAAAAGTAGCAACTGCACGGTTTCTACTGTCAGATTGGCTCTAAGTGCCAAAAAGTGCTGGAAACATGGAGATAAGCCTATTTTTGCAACTTTGGTTAAAATCATAAATTTTTCATCACAGATGTGCCCAAGATGCGCAAAAGCGCTGGAAACGGTGAGATAAGCCTATTTTTGGAACTTTGGTTAAATCTTAAATTTTTCATCACAGATGTGACCTAGATGCGCAAAAGCGCTGGAAACGGTGAGATAAGCCTATTTTTGCAACTTTGGTTAAAATCTTCATTTTTTCATCACAGATATGCCCAAGATGCACAAAAGTGCTGGAAACGGTGAGATAGGCCTAATTTTTCAACAATGTTTAAGGTTTGGAGGTTTCATAGACTAAAGTTGAAAATCAGTGGTTTGACTGCCATAATGAAATAGGGTCACTAATCAACGTGTTTTCTCAAAAGGCCTTCAGTCAAATTCCTTGATACTTAAAATGCATACAGTGGATTATAATAATGAAAAAGGATAATTTGAAATCTTGGTTTCAACTCTAAAGGAACTCTTTAAAAAACAGATTTTAAGTTTTGGAAACCCCAATGAAAAAGTAGCAACTGCACGGTTTTTACTGTCAGATTGGCTCTATGTGCCAAAAAGTGCTGGAAACGGGGAGATAAGCCTATTTTTGCAACAATGGTTAAAATCTTCAATTTTTCATCACAGATGTGCCCAAGATGCACAAAAGCGCTGGAAACGGTGAGATAAGCCTATTTTTGCAACTTTGGTTAAAATCTTAAATTTTTCATCACAGATGTGCCCAAGATGCCCAAAAGCGCTGGAAACGGTGAGATAAGCCTATTTTTGCAACTTTGGTTAAAATCTTAAATTTTTCATCACAAATGTGCCCAAGATGCCCAAAGGCGCGGGAAACGGTGAGATAACCCTATTTTTGCAACTTTGGTTAAAATCTTCATTTTTTCATCACAGATGTGCCCAAGATGCGCAAAAGCGCTGGAAACGGTGAGATAAGCCTAATTTTGCAACAATGTTTAAGGTTTGGAGGTTTCATAGACTAAAGTTGAAAATCAGTGGTTTGACTGCCATAATGAAATAGGGTCACTAATCAACGTGTTTTCTCAAAAGGCCTTCAGTCAAATTCCTTGATACTTAAAATGCATACAGTGGATTATAATAATGAAAAAGGATAATTTGAAATCTTGGTTTCAACTCTAAAGGAACTCTTTAAAAAACAGATTTTAAGTTTTGGAAACCCCAATGAAAAAGTAGCAACTGCACGGTTTTTACTGTCAGATTGGCTCTAAGTGCCAAAAAGTGCTGGAAACGGGGAGATAAGCCTATTTTTGCAACAATGGTTAAAATTTTCAATTTTTCATCACAGATGTGCCCAAGATGCACAAAAGCGCTGGAAACGGTGAGATAAGCCTATTTTTGCAACTATGGTTAAAATCTTAAATTTTTCATCACAGATGTGCCCAATATGCGCAAAAGCGCTTGAAACGGTGAGAAAACCCTATTTTTGCAACTATGGTTAAAATCTTAAATTTTTCATCACAGATGTGCCCAAGATGCACAAAAGTGCTGGAAACGGTGAGATAGGCCTAATTTTGCAACAATGTTTAAGGTTTGGAGGTTTCATAGACTAAAGTTGAAAATCAGTGGTTTGACTGCCATAATGAAATAGGGTCACTAATCAACGTGTTTTCTCAAAAGGCCTTCAGTCAAATTCCTTGATACTTAAAATGCATACAGTGGATTATAATAATGAAAAAGGATAATTTCAAATCTTGGTTTCAACTCTAAAGGAACTCTTTAAAAAAAAGATTTTAAGTTTTGGAAACCCCAATGAAAAAGTAGCAACTGCACGGTTTCTACTGTTCAGATTGGCTCTAAGTGCCAAAAAGTGCTGGAAACGGGGAGATAAGCCTATTTTTGCAACAATGGTTAAAATCTTCAATTTTTCATCACAGATGTGCCCAAGATGCACAAAAGCGCTGGAAACGGTGAGATAAGCCTATTTTTGCAACTTTGGTTAAAATCTTAAATTTTTCATCACAGATGTGCCCAAGATGCCCAAAAGCGCTGGAAACGGGGAGATAAGCCTTTTTTTGCAACTTTGGTGAAAATCTTAAATTTTTCATCACAGATGTGCCCAAGATGCGCAAAAGCGCTGGAAACGGTGAGATAAACCTATTTTTGCAACTATAATTAAAATTTTAAATTTTTCATCACAAATGTGCCCAAGATGCCCAAAGGCGCTGGAAACGGTGAGATAAGCCTAATTTTGCAACAATGTTTAAGGTTTGGAGGTTTCATAGACTAAAGTTGAAAATCAGTGGTTTGACTGCCATAATGAAATAGGGTCACTAATCAACGTGTTTTCTCAAAAGGCCTTCAGTCAAATTCCTTGATACTTAAAATGCATACAGTGGATTATAATAATGAAAAAGGATAATTTGAAATCTTGGTTTCAACTCTAAAGGAACTTTTTAAAAAAAAGATTTTAAGTTTTGGAAACCCCAATGAAAAAGTAGCAACTGCACGGTTTCTACTGTCAGATTGGCTCTAAGTACCAAAAAGTGCTGGAAACGGAGAGATAAGCCTATTTTTGCAACAATGGTTAAAATCTTAAATTTTTCATCACAGATGTGCCCAAGATGCGCAAAAGCGCTGGAAACGGTGAGATAAGCCTATTTTTGCAACTTTGGTTAAAATCTTCATTTTTTCATCACAGATATGCCCAAGATGCACAAAAGTGCTGGAAACGGTGAGATAAGCCTAATTTTGCAACAATGTTTAAGGTTTGGAGGTTTCATAGACTAAAGTTGAAAATCAGTGGTTTGACTGCCATAATGAAATAGGGTCACAAATCAACGTGTTTTCTCAAAAGGCCTTCAGTCAAATTCCTTGATACTTAAAATGCATACAGTGGATTATAATAATGAAAAAGGATAATTTGAAATCTTGGTTTCAACTCTAAAGGAACTCTTTAAAAAACAGATTTTAAGTTTTGGAAACCCCAATGAAAAAGTAGCAACTGCACGGTTTTTACTGTCAGATTGGCTCTATGTGCCAAAAAGTGCTGGAAACGGGGAGATAAGCCTATTTTTGCAACAATGGTTAAAATCTTCAATTTTTCATCACAGATGTGCCCAAGATGCACAAAAGCGCTGGAAACGGTGAGATAAGCCTATTTTTGCAACTTTGGTTAAAATCTTAAATTTTTCATCACAGATGTGCCCAAGATGCCCAAAAGCGCTGGAAACGGTGAGATAAGCCTATTTTTGCAACTTTGGTTAAAATCTTAAATTTTTCATCACAAATGTGCCCAAGATGCCCAAAGGCGCGGGAAACGGTGAGATAACCCTATTTTTGCAACTTTGGTTAAAATCTTCATTTTTTCATCACAGATGTGCCCAAGATGCGCAAAAGCGCTGGAAACGGTGAGATAAGCCTAATTTTGCAACAATGTTTAAGGTTTGGAGGTTTCATAGACTAAAGTTGAAAATCAGTGGTTTGACTGCCATAATGAAATAGGGTCACTAATCAACGTGTTTTCTCAAAAGGCCTTCAGTCAAATTCCTTGATACTTAAAATGCATACAGTGGATTATAATAATGAAAAAGGATAATTTGAAATCTTGGTTTCAACTCTAAAGGAACTCTTTAAAAAACAGATTTTAAGTTTTGGAAACCCCAATGAAAAAGTAGCAACTGCACGGTTTTTACTGTCAGATTGGCTCTAAGTGCCAAAAAGTGCTGGAAACGGGGAGATAAGCCTATTTTTGCAACAATGGTTAAAATTTTCAATTTTTCATCACAGATGTGCCCAAGATGCACAAAAGCGCTGGAAACGGTGAGATAAGCCTATTTTTGCAACTATGGTTAAAATCTTAAATTTTTCATCACAGATGTGCCCAATATGCGCAAAAGCGCTGGAAACGGTGAGAAAACCCTATTTTTGCAACTATGGTTAAAATCTTAAATTTTTCATCACAGATGTGCCCAAGATGCACAAAAGTGCTGGAAACGGTGAGATAGGCCTAATTTTGCAACAATGTTTAAGGTTTGGAGGTTTCATAGACTAAAGTTGAAAATCAGTGGTTTGACTGCCATAATGAAATAGGGTCACTAATCAACGTGTTTTCTCAAAAGGCCTTCAGTCAAATTCCTTGATACTTAAAATGCATACAGTGGATTATAATAATGAAAAAGGATAATTTCAAATCTTGGTTTCAACTCTAAAGGAACTCTTTAAAAAAAAGATTTTAAGTTTTGGAAACCCCAATGAAAAAGTAGCAACTGCACGGTTTCTACTGTTCAGATTGGCTCTAAGTGCCAAAAAGTGCTGGAAACGGGGAGATAAGCCTATTTTTGCAACAATGGTTAAAATCTTCAATTTTTCATCACAGATGTGCCCAAGATGCACAAAAGCGCTGGAAACGGTGAGATAAGCCTATTTTTGCAACTTTGGTTAAAATCTTAAATTTTTCATCACAGATGTGCCCAAGATGCCCAAAAGCGCTGGAAACGGGGAGATAAGCCTTTTTTTGCAACTTTGGTGAAAATCTTAAATTTTTCATCACAGATGTGCCCAAGATGCGCAAAAGCGCTGGAAACGGTGAGATAAACCTATTTTTGCAACTATAATTAAAATTTTAAATTTTTCATCACAAATGTGCCCAAGATGCCCAAAGGCGCTGGAAACGGTGAGATAAGCCTAATTTTGCAACAATGTTTAAGGTTTGGAGGTTTCATAGACTAAAGTTGAAAATCAGTGGTTTGACTGCCATAATGAAATAGGGTCACTAATCAACGTGTTTTCTCAAAAGGCCTTCAGTCAAATTCCTTGATACTTAAAATGCATACAGTGGATTATAATAATGAAAAAGGATAATTTGAAATCTTGGTTTCAACTCTAAAGGAACTTTTTAAAAAAAAGATTTTAAGTTTTGGAAACCCCAATGAAAAAGTAGCAACTGCACGGTTTCTACTGTCAGATTGGCTCTAAGTACCAAAAAGTGCTGGAAACGGAGAGATAAGCCTATTTTTGCAACAATGGTTAAAATCTTAAATTTTTCATCACAGATGTGCCCAAGATGCGCAAAAGCGCTGGAAACGGTGAGATAAGCCTATTTTTGCAACTTTGGTTAAAATCTTCATTTTTTCATCACAGATATGCCCAAGATGCACAAAAGTGCTGGAAACGGTGAGATAAGCCTAATTTTGCAACAATGTTTAAGGTTTGGAGGTTTCATAGACTAAAGTTGAAAATCAGTGGTTTGACTGCCATAATGAAATAGGGTCACAAATCAACGTGTTTTCTCAAAAGGCCTTCAGTCAAATTCCTTGATACTTAAAATGCATACAGTGGATTATAATAATGAAAAAGGATAATTTGAAATCTTGGTTTCAACTCTAAAGGAACTCTTTAAAAAACAGATTTTAAGTTTTGGAAACCCCAATGAAAAAGTAGCAACTGCACGGTTTTTACTGTCAGATTGGCTCTAAGTGCCAAAAAGTGCTGGAAACGGGGAGATAAGCCTATTTTTGCAACAATGGTTAAAATCTTCAATTTTTCATCACAGATGTGCCCAAGATGCACAAAAGCGCTGGAAACGGTGAGATAAGCCTATTTTTGCAACTTTGGTTAAAATCTTAAATTTTTCATCACAGATGTGCCCAAGATGCCCAAAAGCGCTGGAAACGGGGAGATAAGCCTTTTTTTGCAACTTTGGTTAAAATCTTAAATTTTTCATCACAGATGTGCCCAAGATGCGCAAAAGCGCTGGAAACGGTGAGATAAACCTATTTTTGCAACTATAATTAAAATCTTAAATTTTTCATCACAAATGTGCCCAAGATGCCCAAAGGCACTGGAAACGGTGAGATAAGCCTATTTTTGCAACTTTGGTTAAAATCTTAAATTTTTCATCACAGATGTGCCCAAGATGCCCAAAAGCGCTGGAAACGGGGAGATAAGCCTTTTTTTGCAACTTTGGTTAAAATCTTAAATTTTTCATCACAGATGTGCCCAAGATGCGCAAAAGCGCTGGAAACGGTGAGATAAACCTATTTTTGCAACTATAATTAAAATCTTAAATTTTTCATCACAAATGTGCCCAAGATGCCCAAAGGCGCGGGAAACGGTGAGATAACCCTATTTTTGCAACTTTGGTTAAAATCTTCATTTTTTCATCACAGATATGCCCAAGGTGCACAAAAGTGCTAGAAACGGTGAGATAAGCCTAATTTTGCAACAATGTTTAAGGTTTGGAGGTTTCATAGACTAAAGTTGAAAATCAGTGGTTTGACTGCCATAATGAAATAGGGTCACTAATCAACGTGTTTTCTCAAAAGGCCTTCAGTCAAATTCCTTGATACTTAAAATGCATACAGTGGATTATAATAATGAAAAAGGATAATTTGAAATCTTGGTTTCAACTCTAGAGGAACTCTTTAAAAAAAAGATTTGAAGTTTTGGAAACCCCAATGAAAAAGTAGCAACTGCACGGTTTCTACTGTCAGATTGGCTCTAAGTGCCAAAAAGTGCTGGAAACAGGGAGATAAGCCTATTTTTGCAACTTTGGTTAAAATCATAAATTTTTCATCACAGATGTGCCCAAGATGCGCAAAAGCGCTGGAAACGGTGAGATAAGCCTATTTTTGCAACTTTGGTTAAATCTTAAATTTTTCATCACAGATGTGCCCAAGATGCCCAAAAGCGCTGGAAACGGGGAGATAAGCCTTTTTTTGCAACTTTGGTTAAAATCTTAAATTTTTCATCACAGATGTGCCCAAGATGCGCAAAAGCGCCGGAAACGGTGAGATAAACCTATTTTTGCAACTATAATTAAAATCTTAAATTTTTCATCACAAATGTGCCCAAGATGCCCAAAGGCGCGGGAAACGGTGAGATAACCCTATTTTTGCAACTTTGGTTAAAATCTTCATTTTTTCATCACAGATATGCCCAAGGTGCACAAAAGTGCTGGAAACGGTGAGATAAGCCTAATTTTGCAACAATGTTTAAGGTTTGGAGGTTTCATAGACTAAAGTTGAAAAATCAGTGGTTTGACTGCCATAATGAAATAGGGTCACTAATCAACGTGTTTTCTCAAAAGGCCTTCAGTCAAATTCCTTGATACTTAAAATGCATACAGTGGATTATAATAATGAAAAAGGATAATTTGAAATCTTGGTTTCAACTCTAAAGGAACTCTTTAAAAAAAAGATTTTAAGTTTTGGAAACCCCAATGAAAAAGTAGCAACTGCACGGTTTCTACTGTCAGATTGGCTCTAAGTGCCAAAAAGTGCTGGAAACGGAGAGATAAGCCTATTTTTGCAACTTTGGTTAAAATCTTAAATTTTTCATCACAGATGTGCCCAAGATGCACAAAAGCGCTGGAAACGGTGAGATAAGCCTATTTTTGCAACTTTGGTTAAAATCTTAAATTTTTCATCACAGATGTGCCCAAGATGCCCAAAGGCACTGGAAACGGTGAGATAAGCCTATTTTTGCAACTTTGGTTAAAATCTTAAATTTTTCATCACAGATGTGCCCAAGATGCCCAAAAGCGCTGGAAACGGGGAGATAAGCCTTTTTTTGCAACTTTGGTTAAAATCTTAAATTTTTCATCACAGATGTGCCCAAGATGCGCAAAAGCGCTGGAAACGGTGAGATAAACCTATTTTTGCAACTATAATTAAAATCTTAAATTTTTCATCACAAATGTGCCCAAGATGCCCAAAGGCGCGGGAAACGGTGAGATAACCCTATTTTTGCAACTTTGGTTAAAATCTTCATTTTTTCATCACAGATATGCCCAAGGTGCACAAAAGTGCTAGAAACGGTGAGATAAGCCTATTTTTGCAACTTTGGTTAAATCTTAAATTTTTCATCACAGATGTGCCCAAGATGCCCAAAAGCGCTGGAAACGGGGAGATAAGCCTTTTTTTGCAACTATGGTTAAAATCTTAAATTTTTCATCACAGATGTGCCCAAGATGCGCAAAAGCGCTGGAAACGGTGAGATAAACCTATTTTTGCAACTATAATTAAAATCTTAAATTTTTCATCACAAATGTGCCCAAGATGCCCAAAGGCACTGGAAACTGAGAGATAAGCCTATTTTTGCAACTTTGGTTAAAATCTTCATTTTTTCATCACAGATATGCCCAAGGTGCACAAAAGTGCTGGAAACGGTGTGATAAGCCTAATTTTGCAACAATGTTTAAGGTTTGGAGGTTTCATAGACTAAAGTTGAAAATCAGTGGTTTGACTGCCATAATGAAATAGGGTCACTAATCAACGTGTTTTCTCAAAAGGCCTTCAGTCAAATTCCTTGATACTTAAAATGCATACAGTGGATTATAATAATGAAAAAGGATAATTTGAAATCTTGGTTTCAACTCTAGAGGAACTCTTTAAAAAAAAGATTTGAAGTTTTGGAAACCCCAATGAAAAAGTAGCAACTGCACGGTTTCTACTGTCAGATTGGCTCTAAGTGCCAAAAAGTGCTGGAAACAGGGAGATAAGCCTATTTTTGCAACTTTGGTTAAAATCATAAATTTTTCATCACAGATGTGCCCAAGATGCGCAAAAGCGCTGGAAACGGTGAGATAAGCCTAATTTTGCAACAATGTTTAAGGTTTGGAGGTTTCATAGACTAAAGTTGAAAATCCGTGGTTTGACTGCCATAATGAAATAGGGTCACTAATCAACGTGTTTTCTCAAAAGGCCTTCAGTCAAATTCCTTGATACTTAAAATGCATACAGTGGATTATAATAATGAAAAAGGATAATTTGAAATCTTGGTTTCAACTCTAAAGGAACTCTTTAAAAAAAAGATTTTAAGTTTTGGAAACCCCAATGAAAAAGTAGCAACTGCACGGTTTTTACTGTCAGATTGGCTCTAAGTGCCAAAAAGTGCTGGAAACGGGGAGATAAGCCTATTTTTGCAACAATGGTTAAAATTTTCAATTTTTCATCACAGATGTGCCCAAGATGCACAAAAGCGCTGGAAACGGTGAGATAAGCCTATTTTTGCAACTTTGGTTAAAATCTTAAATTTTTCATCACAGATGTGCCCAAGATGCGCAAAAGCGCTGGAAACGGTGAGATAAACCTATTTTTGCAACTATAATTAAAATCTTAAATTTTTCATCACAAATGTGCCCAAGATGCCCAAAGGCGCGGGAAACGGTGAGATAACCCTATTTTTGCAACTTTGGTTAAAATCTTCATTTTTTCATCACAGATATGCCCAAGGTGCACAAAAGTGCTAGAAACGGTGAGATAAGCCTAATTTTGCAACAATGTTTAAGGTTTGGAGGTTTCATAGACTAAAGTTGAAAATCAGTGGTTTGACTGCCATAATGAAATAGGGTCACTAATCAACGTGTTTTCTCAAAAGGCCTTCAGTCAAATTCCTTGATACTTAAAATGCATACAGTGGATTATAATAATGAAAAAGGATAATTTGAAATCTTGGTTTCAACTCTAGAGGAACTCTTTAAAAAAAAGATTTGAAGTTTTGGAAACCCCAATGAAAAAGTAGCAACTGCACGGTTTCTACTGTCAGATTGGCTCTAAGTGCCAAAAAGTGCTGGAAACAGGGAGATAAGCCTATTTTTGCAACTTTGGTTAAAATCATAAATTTTTCATCACAGATGTGCCCAAGATGCGCAAAAGCGCTGGAAACGGTGAGATAAGCCTAATTTTGCAACAATGTTTAAGGTTTGGAGGTTTCATAGACTAAAGTTGAAAATCCGTGGTTTGACTGCCATAATGAAATAGGGTCACTAATCAACGTGTTTTCTCAAAAGGCCTTCAGTCAAATTCCTTGATACTTAAAATGCATACAGTGGATTATAATAATGAAAAAGGATAATTTGAAATCTTGGTTTCAACTCTAAAGGAACTCTTTAAAAAAAAGATTTTAAGTTTTGGAAACCCCAATGAAAAAGTAGCAACTGCACGGTTTTTACTGTCAGATTGGCTCTAAGTGCCAAAAAGTGCTGGAAACGGGGAGATAAGCCTATTTTTGCAACAATGGTTAAAATTTTCAATTTTTCATCACAGATGTGCCCAAGATGCACAAAAGCGCTGGAAACGGTGAGATAAGCCTATTTTTGCAACTTTGGTTAAAATCTTAAATTTTTCATCACAGATGTGCCCAAGATGCCCAAAAGCGCTGGAAACGGTGAGATAAGCCTATTTTTGCAACTATGGTTAAAATCTTAAATTTTTCATCACAGATATGCCCAAGGTGCACAAAAGTGCTAGAAACGGTGAGATAAGCCTAATTTTGCAACAATGTTTAAGGTTTGGAGGTTTCATAGACTAAAGTTGAAAATCAGTGGTTTGACTGCCATAATGAAATAGGGTCACTAATCAACGTGTTTTCTCAAAAGGCCTTCAGTCAAATTCCTTGATACTTAAAATGCATACAGTGGATTATAATAATGAAAAAGGATAATTTGAAATCTTGGTTTCAACTCTAGAGGAACTCTTTAAAAAAAAGATTTGAAGTTTTGGAAACCCCAATGAAAAAGTAGCAACTGCACGGTTTCTACTGTCAGATTGGCTCTAAGTGCCAAAAAGTGCTGGAAACAGGGAGATAAGCCTATTTTTGCAACTTTGGTTAAAATCATAAATTTTTCATCACAGATGTGCCCAAGATGCGCAAAAGCGCTGGAAACGGTGAGATAAGCCTAATTTTGCAACAATGTTTAAGGTTTGGAGGTTTCATAGACTAAAGTTGAAAATCCGTGGTTTGACTGCCATAATGAAATAGGGTCACTAATCAACGTGTTTTCTCAAAAGGCCTTCAGTCAAATTCCTTGATACTTAAAATGCATACAGTGGATTATAATAATGAAAAAGGATAATTTGAAATCTTGGTTTCAACTCTAAAGGAACTCTTTAAAAAAAAGATTTTAAGTTTTGGAAACCCCAATGAAAAAGTAGCAACTGCACGGTTTTTACTGTCAGATTGGCTCTAAGTGCCAAAAAGTGCTGGAAACGGGGAGATAAGCCTATTTTTGCAACAATGGTTAAAATTTTCAATTTTTCATCACAGATGTGCCCAAGATGCACAAAAGCGCTGGAAACGGTGAGATAAGCCTATTTTTGCAACTTTGGTTAAAATCTTAAATTTTTCATCACAGATGTGCCCAAGATGCCCAAAAGCGCTGGAAACGGGGAGAAAAGCCTTTTTTTGCAACTTTGGTTAAAATCTTAAATTTTTCATCACAGATGTGCCCAAGATGCGCAAAAGCGCTGGAAACGGTGAGATAAACCTATTTTTGCAACTATAATTAAAATCGTAAATTTTTCATCACAAATGTGCCCAAGATGCCCAAAGGCGCGGGAAACGGTGAGATAACCCTATTTTTGCAACTTTGGTTAAAATCTTCATTTTTTCATCACAGATATGCCCAAGGTGCACAAAAGTGCTGGAAACGGTGAGATAAGCCTAATTTTGCAACAATGTTTAAGGTTTGGAGGTTTCATAGACTAAAGTTGAAAATCAGTGGTTAGACTGCCATAATGAAATAGGGTCACTAATCAACGTGTTTTCTCAAAAGGCCTTCAGTCAAATTCCTTGATACTTAAAATGCATACAGTGGATTATAATAATGAAAAAGGATAATTTGAAATCTTGGTTTCAACTCTAGAGGAACTCTTTAAAAAAAAGATTTGAAGTTTTGGAAACCCCAATGAAAAAGTAGCAACTGCACGGTTTCTACTGTCAGATTGGCTCTAAGTGCCAAAAAGTGCTGGAAACAGGGAGATAAGCCTATTTTTGCAACTTTGGTTAAAATCATAAATTTTTCATCACAAATGTGCCCAAGATGCCCAAAGGCACTGGAAACGGTGAGATAAGCCTATTTTTGCAACTTTGGTTAAAATCTTAAATTTTTCATCACAGATGTGCCCAAGATGCCCAAAAGCGCTGGAAACGGGGAGATAAGCCTTTTTTTGCAACTTTGGTTAAAATCTTAAATTTTTCATCACAGATGTGCCCAAGATGCGCAAAAGCGCTGGAAACGGTGAGATAAACCTATTTTTGCAACTATAATTAAAATCTTAAATTTTTCATCACAAATGTGCCCAAGATGCCCAAAGGCGCGGGAAACGGTGAGATAACCCTATTTTTGCAACTTTGGTTAAAATCTTGATTTTTTCATCACAGATATGCCCAAGGTGCACAAAAGTGCTGGAAACGGTGAGATAAGCCTAATTTTGCAACAATGTTTAAGGTTTGGAGGTTTCATAGACTAAAGTTGAAAAATCAGTGGTTTGACTGCCATAATGAAATAGGGTCACTAATCAACGTGTTTTCTCAAAAGGCCTTCAGTCAAATTCCTTGATACTTAAAATGCATACAGTGGATTATAATAATGAAAAAGGATAATTTGAAATCTTGGTTTCAACTCTAAAGGAACTCTTTAAAAAAAAGATTTTAAGTTTTGGAAACCCCAATGAAAAAGTAGCAACTGCACGGTTTCTACTGTCAGATTGGCTCTAAGTGCCAAAAAGTGCTGGAAACGGAGAGATAAGCCTATTTTTGCAACTTTGGTTAAAATCTTAAATTTTTCATCACAGATGTGCCCAAGATGCCCAAAAGCGCTGGAAACGGTGAGATAAGCCTATTTTTGCAACTATGGTTAAAATCTTACATTTTTCATCACAGATGTGCCCAAGATGCGCAAAAGCGCTGGAAACGGTGAGATAAACCTATTTTTGCAACTATAATGAAAATCTTAAATTTTTCATCACAAATGTGCCCAAGATGCCCAAAGGCACTGGAAACTGTGAGATAAGCCTATTTTTGCAACTTTGGTTAAAATCTTCATTTTTTCATCACAGATATGCCCAAGGTGCACAAAAGTGCTGGAAACGGTGAGATAAGCCTAATTTTGCAACAATGTTTAAGGTTTGGAGGTTTCATAGACTAAAGTTGAAAATCAGTGGTTTGACTGCCATAATGAAATAGGGTCACTAATCAACGTGTTTTCTCAAAAGGCCTTCAGTCAAATTCCTTGATACTTAAAATGCATACAGTGGATTATAATAATGAAAAAGGATAATTTGAAATCTTGGTTTCAACTCTAGAGGAACTCTTTAAAAAAAAGATTTTAAGTTTTGGAAACCCCAATGAAAGAGTAGCAACTGGACGGTTTCTACTGTCAGATTGGCTCTAAGTGCCAAAAAGTGCTGGAAACAGGGAGATAAGCCTATTTTTGCAACTTTGGTTAAAATCATAAATTTTTCATCACAGATGTGCCCAAGATGCGCAAAAGCGCTGGAAACGGTGAGATAAGCCTATTTTTGCAACTTTGGTTAAATCTTAAATTTTTCATCACAGATGTGCCCAAGATGCGCAAAAGCGCTGGAAACGGTGAGATAAGCCTATTTTTGCAACTTTGGTTAAAATCTTCATTTTTTCATCACAGATATGCCCAAGATGCACAAAAGTGCTGGAAACGGTGAGATAAGCCTAATTTTGCAACAATGTTTAAGGTTTGGAGGTTTCATAGACTAAAGTTGAAAATCAGTGGTTTGACTGCCATAATGAAATAGGGTCACTAATCAACGTGTTTTCTCAAAAGGCCTTCAGTCAAATTCCTTGATACTTAAAATGCATACAGTGGATTATAATAATGAAAAAGGATAATTTGAAATCTTGGTTTCAACTCTAAAGGAACTCTTTAAAAAACAGATTTTAAGTTTTGGAAACCCCAATGAAAGAGTAGCAACTGCACGGTTTTTACTGTCAGATTGGCTCTAAGTGCCAAAAAGTGCTGGAAACGGGGAGATAAGCCTATTTTTGCAACAATGGTTAAAATTTTCAATTTTTCATCACAGATGTGCCCAAGATGCACAAAAGCGCTGGAAACGGTGAGATAAGCCTATTTTTGCAACTTTGGTTAAAATCTTAAATTTTTCATCACAGATGTGCCCAAGATGCCCAAAAGCGCTGGAAACGGGGAGAAAAGCCTTTTTTTGCAACTTTGGTTAAAATCTTAAATTTTTCATCACAGATGTGCCCAAGATGCGCAAAAGCGCTGGAAACGGTGAGATAAACCTATTTTTGCAACTATAATTAAAATCTTAAATTTTTCATCACAAATGTGCCCAAGATGCCCAAAGGCGCGGGAAACGGTGAGATAACCCTATTTTTGCAACTTTGGTTAAAATCTTCATTTTTTCATCACAGATATGCCCAAGGTGCACAAAAGTGCTGGAAACGGTGAGATAAGCCTAATTTTGCAACTTTGGTTAAAATCTTAAATTTTTCATCACAGATGTGCCCAAGATGCCCAAAAGCGCTGGAAACGGTGAGATAAGCCTATTTTTGCAACTATGGTTAAAATCTTAAATTTTTCATCACAGATGTGCCCAATATGCGCAAAAGCGCTGGAAACGGTGAGAAAACCCTATTTTTGCAACTATGGTTAAAATCTTAAATTTTTCATCACAGATGTGCCCAAGATGCGCAAAAGCGCTGGAAACGGTGAGATAAACCTATTTTTGCAACTATAATTAAAATCGTAAATTTTTCATCACAAATGTGCCCAAGATGCCCAAAGGCACTGGAAACTGTGAGATAAGCCTATTTTTGCAACTTTGGTTAAAATCTTCATTTTTTCATCACAGATATGCCCAAGGTGCACAAAAGTGCTGGAAACGGTGAGATAAGCCTAATTTTGCAACAATGTTTAAGGTTTGGAGGTTTCATAGACTAAAGTTGAAAATCAGTGGTTTGACTGCCATAATGAAATAGGGTCACTAATCAACGTGTTTTCTCAAAAGGCCTTCAGTCAAATTCCTTGATACTTAAAATGCATACAGTGGATTATAATAATGAAAAAGGATAATTTGAAATCTTGGTTTCAACTCTAGAGGAACTCTTTAAAAAAAAGATTTGAAGTTTTGGAAACCCCAATGAAAAAGTAGCAACTGCACGGTTTCTACTGTCAGATTGGCTCTAAGTGCCAAAAAGTGCTGGAAACAGGGAGATAAGCCTATTTTTGCAACTTTGGTTAAAATCATAAATTTTTCATCACAGATGTGCCCAAGATGCGCAAAAGCGCTGGAAACGGTGAGATAAGCCTATTTTTGCAACTTTGGTTAAATCTTAAATTTTTCATCACAGATGTGACCTAGATGCGCAAAAGCGCTGGAAACGGTGAGATAAGCCTATTTTTGCAACTTTGGTTAAAATCTTAAATTTTTCATCACAGATGTGCCCAAGATGCGCAAAAGCGCTGGAAACGGTGAGATAAACCTATTTTTGCAACTATAATTAAAATCTTAAATTTTTCATCACAAATGTGCCCAAGATGCCCAAAGGCGCGGGAAACGGTGAGATAACCCTATTTTTGCAACTTTGGTTAAAATCTTCATTTTTTCATCACAGATATGCCCAAGGTGCACAAAAGTGCTAGAAACGGTGAGATAAGCCTAATTTTGCAACAATGTTTAAGGTTTGGAGGTTTCATAGACTAAAGTTGAAAATCAGTGGTTTGACTGCCATAATGAAATAGGGTCACTAATCAACGTGTTTTCTCAAAAGGCCTTCAGTCAAATTCCTTGATACTTAAAATGCATACAGTGGATTATAATAATGAAAAAGGATAATTTGAAATCTTGGTTTCAACTCTAGAGGAACTCTTTAAAAAAAAGATTTGAAGTTTTGGAAACCCCAATGAAAAAGTAGCAACTGCACGGTTTCTACTGTCAGATTGGCTCTAAGTGCCAAAAAGTGCTGGAAACAGGGAGATAAGCCTATTTTTGCAACTTTGGTTAAAATCATAAATTTTTCATCACAGATGTGCCCAAGATGCGCAAAAGCGCTGGAAACGGTGAGATAAGCCTATTTTTGCAACTTTGGTTAAATCTTAAATTTTTCATCACAGATGTGCCCAAGATGCCCAAAAGCGCTGGAAACGGGGAGATAAGCCTTTTTTTGCAACTTTGGTTAAAATCTTAAATTTTTCATCACAGATGTGCCCAAGATGCGCAAAAGCGCTGGAAACGGTGAGATAACCCTATTTTTGCAACTTTGGTTAAAATCTTCATTTTTTCATCACAGATATGCCCAAGGTGCACAAAAGTGCTGGAAACGGTGAGATAAGCCTAATTTTGCAACAATGTTTAAGGTTTGGAGGTTTCATAGACTAAAGTTGAAAAATCAGTGGTTTGACTGCCATAATGAAATAGGGTCACTAATCAACGTGTTTTCTCAAAAGGCCTTCAGTCAAATTCCTTGATACTTAAAATGCATACAGTGGATTATAATAATGAAAAAGGATAATTTGAAATCTTGGTTTCAACTCTAAAGGAACTCTTTAAAAAAAAGATTTTAAGTTTTGGAAACCCCAATGAAAAAGTAGCAACTGCACGGTTTCTACTGTCAGATTGGCTCTAAGTGCCAAAAAGTGCTGGAAACGGAGAGATAAGCCTATTTTTGCAACTTTGGTTAAAATCTTAAATTTTTCATCACAGATGTGCCCAAGATGCCCAAAAGCGCTGGAAACGGTGAGATAAGCCTATTTTTGCAACTATGGTTAAAATCTTACATTTTTCATCACAGATGTGCCCAAGATGCGCAAAAGCGCTGGAAACGGTGAGATAAACCTATTTTTGCAACTATAATTAAAATCTTAAATTTTTCATCACAAATGTGCCCAAGATGCCCAAAGGCACTGGAAACGGTGAGATAACCCTATTTTTGCAACTTTGGTTAAAATCTTCATTTTTTCATCACAGATATGCCCAAGGTGCACAAAAGTGCTGGAAACGGTGAGATAAGCCTAATTTTGCAACAATGTTTAAGGTTTGGAGGTTTCATAGACTAAAGTTGAAAATCAGTGGTTTGACTGCCATAATGAAATAGGGTCACTAATCAACGTGTTTTCTCAAAAGGCCTTCAGTCAAATTCCTTGATACTTAAAATGCATACAGTGGATTATAATAATGAAAAAGGATAATTTGAAATCTTGGTTTCAACTCTAAAGGAACTCTTTAAAAAAAAGATTTTAAGTTTTGGAAACCCCAATGAAAAAGTAGCAACTGCACGGTTTCTACTGTCAGATTGGCTCTAAGTGCCAAAAAGTGCTGGAAACGGAGAGATAAGCCTATTTTTGCAACTTTGGTTAAAATCTTAAATTTTTCATCACAGATGTGCCCAAGATGCCCAAAAGCGCTGGAAACGGTGAGATAAGCCTATTTTTGCAACTATGGTTAAAATCTTAAATTTTTCATCACAGATGTGCCCAATATGCGCAAAAGCGCTGGAAACGGTGAGAAAACCCTATTTTTGCAACTATGGTTAAAATCTTAAATTTTTCATCACAGATGTGCCCAAGATGCGCAAAAGCGCTGGAAACGGTGAGATAAACCTATTTTTGCAACTATAATTAAAATCGTAAATTTTTCATCACAAATGTGCCCAAGATGCCCAAAGGCACTGGAAACTGTGAGATAAGCCTATTTTTGCAACTTTGGTTAAAATCTTCATTTTTTCATCACAGATATGCCCAAGGTGCACAAAAGTGCTGGAAACGGTGAGATAAGCCTAATTTTGCAACAATGTTTAAGGTTTGGAGGTTTCATAGACTAAAGTTGAAAATCAGTGGTTTGACTGCCATAATGAAATAGGGTCACTAATCAACGTGTTTTCTCAAAAGGCCTTCAGTCAAATTCCTTGATACTTAAAATGCATACAGTGGATTATAATAATGAAAAAGGATAATTTGAAATCTTGGTTTCAACTCTAGAGGAACTCTTTAAAAAAAAGATTTGAAGTTTTGGAAACCCCAATGAAAAAGTAGCAACTGCACGGTTTCTACTGTCAGATTGGCTCTAAGTGCCAAAAAGTGCTGGAAACAGGGAGATAAGCCTATTTTTGCAACTTTGGTTAAATCTTAAATTTTTCATCACAGATGTGCCCAAGATGCCCAAAAGCGCTGGAAACGGGGAGATAAGCCTTTTTTTGCAACTTTGGTTAAAATCTTAAATTTTTCATCACAGATGTGCCCAAGATGCGCAAAAGCGCTGGAAACGGTGAGATAACCCTATTTTTGCAACTTTGGTTAAAATCTTCATTTTTTCATCACAGATATGCCCAAGGTGCACAAAAGTGCTGGAAACGGTGAGATAAGCCTAATTTTGCAACAATGTTTAAGGTTTGGAGGTTTCATAGACTAAAGTTGAAAAATCAGTGGTTTGACTGCCATAATGAAATAGGGTCACTAATCAACGTGTTTTCTCAAAAGGCCTTCAGTCAAATTCCTTGATACTTAAAATGCATACAGTGGATTATAATAATGAAAAAGGATAATTTGAAATCTTGGTTTCAACTCTAAAGGAACTCTTTAAAAAAAAGATTTTAAGTTTTGGAAACCCCAATGAAAAAGTAGCAACTGCACGGTTTCTACTGTCAGATTGGCTCTAAGTGCCAAAAAGTGCTGGAAACGGAGAGATAAGCCTATTTTTGCAACTTTGGTTAAAATCTTAAATTTTTCATCACAGATGTGCCCAAGATGCCCAAAAGCGCTGGAAACGGTGAGATAAGCCTATTTTTGCAACTATGGTTAAAATCTTACATTTTTCATCACAGATGTGCCCAAGATGCGCAAAAGCGCTGGAAACGGTGAGATAAACCTATTTTTGCAACTATAATTAAAATCTTAAATTTTTCATCACAAATGTGCCCAAGATGCCCAAAGGCACTGGAAACGGTGAGATAACCCTATTTTTGCAACTTTGGTTAAAATCTTCATTTTTTCATCACAGATATGCCCAAGGTGCACAAAAGTGCTGGAAACGGTGAGATAAGCCTAATTTTGCAACAATGTTTAAGGTTTGGAGGTTTCATAGACTAAAGTTGAAAATCAGTGGTTTGACTGCCATAATGAAATAGGGTCACTAATCAACGTGTTTTCTCAAAAGGCCTTCAGTCAAATTCCTTGATACTTAAAATGCATACAGTGGATTATAATAATGAAAAAGGATAATTTGAAATCTTGGTTTCAACTCTAAAGGAACTCTTTAAAAAAAAGATTTTAAGTTTTGGAAACCCCAATGAAAAAGTAGCAACTGCACGGTTTCTACTGTCAGATTGGCTCTAAGTGCCAAAAAGTGCTGGAAACGGAGAGATAAGCCTATTTTTGCAACTTTGGTTAAAATCTTAAATTTTTCATCACAGATGTGCCCAAGATGCCCAAAAGCGCTGGAAACGGTGAGATAAGCCTATTTTTGCAACTATGGTTAAAATCTTAAATTTTTCATCACAGATGTGCCCAATATGCGCAAAAGCGCTGGAAACGGTGAGAAAACCCTATTTTTGCAACTATGGTTAAAATCTTAAATTTTTCATCACAGATGTGCCCAAGATGCCCAAAAGCGCTGGAAACAGGGAGATAAGCCTATTTTTGCAACTTTGGTTAAAATCATAAATTTTTCATCACAGATGTGCCCAAGATGCGCAAAAGCGCTGGAAACGGTGAGATAAGCCTATTTTTGCAACTTTGGTTAAATCTTAAATTTTTCATCACAGATGTGACCTAGATGCGCAAAAGCGCTGGAAACGGTGAGATAAGCCTATTTTTGCAACTTTGGTTAAAATCTTAAATTTTTCATCACAGATGTGCCCAAGATGCGCAAAAGCGCTGGAAACGGTGAGATAAACCTATTTTTGCAACTATAATTAAAATCTTAAATTTTTCATCACAAATGTGCCCAAGATGCCCAAAGGCGCGGGAAACGGTGAGATAACCCTATTTTTGCAACTTTGGTTAAAATCTTCATTTTTTCATCACAGATATGCCCAAGGTGCACAAAAGTGCTAGAAACGGTGAGATAAGCCTAATTTTGCAACAATGTTTAAGGTTTGGAGGTTTCATAGACTAAAGTTGAAAATCAGTGGTTTGACTGCCATAATGAAATAGGGTCACTAATCAACGTGTTTTCTCAAAAGGCCTTCAGTCAAATTCCTTGATACTTAAAATGCATACAGTGGATTATAATAATGAAAAAGGATAATTTGAAATCTTGGTTTCAACTCTAGAGGAACTCTTTAAAAAAAAGATTTGAAGTTTTGGAAACCCCAATGAAAAAGTAGCAACTGCACGGTTTCTACTGTCAGATTGGCTCTAAGTGCCAAAAAGTGCTGGAAACAGGGAGATAAGCCTATTTTTGCAACTTTGGTTAAAATCATAAATTTTTCATCACAGATGTGCCCAAGATGCGCAAAAGCGCTGGAAACGGTGAGATAAGCCTATTTTTGCAACTTTGGTTAAATCTTAAATTTTTCATCACAGATATGCCCAAGGTGCACAAAAGTGCTGGAAACGGTGAGATAAGCCTAATTTTGCAACAATGTTTAAGGTTTGGAGGTTTCATAGACTAAAGTTGAAAATCAGTGGTTTGACTGCCATAATGAAATAGGGTCACTAATCAACGTGTTTTCTCAAAAGGCCTTCAGTCAAATTCCTTGATACTTAAAATGCATACAGTGGATTATAATAATGAAAAAGGATAATTTGAAATCTTGGTTTCAACTCTAAAGGAACTCTTTAAAAAACAGATTTTAAGTTTTGGAAACCCAAATGAAAAAGTAGCAACTGCACGGTTTTTACTGTCAGATTGGCTCTAAGTGCCAAAAAGTGCTGGAAACGGGGAGATAAGCCTATTTTTGCAACAATGGTTAAAATCTTCAATTTTTCATCACAGATGTGCCCAAGATGCACAAAAGCGCTGGAAACGGTGAGATAAGCCTATTTTTGCAACTTTGGTTAAAATCTTAAATTTTTCATCACAGATGTGCCCAAGATGCCCAAAAGCGCTGGAAACGGGGAGATAAGCCTTTTTTTGCAACTTTGGTTAAAATCTTAAATTTTTCATCACAGATGTGCCCAAGATGCGCAAAAGCGCTGGAAACGATGAGATAAACCTATTTTTGCAACTATAATTAAAATCTTAAATTTTTCATCACAAATGTGCCCAAGATGCCCAAAGGCGCGGGAAACGGTGAGATAACCCTATTTTTGCAACTTTGGTTAAAATCTTCATTTTTTCATCACAGATATGCCCAAGGTGCACAAAAGTGCTGGAAACGGTGAGATAAGCCTAATTTTGCAACAATGTTTAAGGTTTGGAGGTTTCATAGACTAAAGTTGAAAAATCAGTGGTTTGACTGCCATAATGAAATAGGGTCACTAATCAACGTGTTTTCTCAAAAGGCCTTCAGTCAAATTCCTTGATACTTAAAATGCATACAGTGGATTATAATAATGAAAAAGGATAATTTGAAATCTTGGTTTCAACTCTAAAGGAACTCTTTAAAAAAAAGATTTTAAGTTTTGGAAACCCCAATGAAAAAGTAGCAACTGCACGGTTTCTACTGTCAGATTGGCTCTAAGTGCCAAAAAGTGCTGGAAACGGAGAGATAAGCCTATTTTTGCAACTTTGGTTAAAATCTTAAATTTTTCATCACAGATGTGCCCAAGATGCCCAAAAGCGCTGGAAACGGTGAGATAAGCCTATTTTTGCAACTATGGTTAAAATCTTACATTTTTCATCACAGATGTGCCCAAGATGCGCAAAAGCGCTGGAAACGGTGAGATAAACCTATTTTTGCAACTATAATTAAAATCTTAAATTTTTCATCACAAATGTGCCCAAGATGCCCAAAGGCACTGGAAACTGTGAGATAAGCCTATTTTTGCAACTTTGGTTAAAATCTTCATTTTTTCATCACAGATATGCCCAAGGTGCACAAAAGTGCTGGAAACGGTGAGATAAGCCTAATTTTGCAACAATGTTTAAGGTTTGGAGGTTTCATAGACTAAAGTTGAAAATCAGTGGTTTGACTGCCATAATGAAATAGGGTCACTAATCAACGTGTTTTCTCAAAAGGCCTTCAGTCAAATTCCTTGATACTTAAAATGCATACAGTGGATTATAATAATGAAAAAGGATAATTTGAAATCTTGGTTTCAACTCTAGAGGAACTCTTTAAAAAAAAGATTTGAAGTTTTGGAAACCCCAATGAAAAAGTAGCAACTGCACGGTTTCTACTGTCAGATTGGCTCTAAGTGCCAAAAAGTGCTGGAAACAGGGAGATAAGCCTATTTTTGCAACTTTGGTTAAAATCATAAATTTTTCATCACAGATGTGCCCAAGATGCGCAAAAGCGCTGGAAACGGTGAGATAAGCCTATTTTTGCAACTTTGGTTAAATCTTAAATTTTTCATCACAGATGTGCCCAAGATGCGCAAAAGCGCTGGAAACGGTGAGATAAGCCTATTTTTGCAACTTTGGTTAAAATCTTCATTTTTTCATCACAGATATGCCCAAGATGCACAAAAGTGCTGGAAACGGTGAGATAAGCCTAATTTTGCAACAATGTTTAAGGTTTGGAGGTTTCATAGACTAAAGTTGAAAATCAGTGGTTTGACTGCCATAATGAAATAGGGTCACTAATCAACGTGTTTTCTCAAAAGGCCTTCAGTCAAATTCCTTGATACTTAAAATGCATACAGTGGATTATAATAATGAAAAAGGATAATTTGAAATCTTGGTTTCAACTCTAAAGGAACTCTTTAAAAAACAGATTTTAAGTTTTGGAAACCCAAATGAAAAAGTAGCAACTGCACGGTTTTTACTGTCAGATTGGCTCTAAGTGCCAAAAAGTGCTGGAAACGGGGAGATAAGCCTATTTTTGCAACAATGGTTAAAATCTTCAATTTTTCATCACAGATGTGCCCAAGATGCACAAAAGCGCTGGAAACGGTGAGATAAGCCTATTTTTGCAACTTTGGTTAAAATCTTAAATTTTTCATCACAGATGTGCCCAAGATGCCCAAAAGCGCTGGAAACGGGGAGATAAGCCTTTTTTTGCAACTTTGGTTAAAATCTTAAATTTTTCATCACAGATGTGCCCAAGATGCGCAAAAGCGCTGGAAACGATGAGATAAACCTATTTTTGCAACTATAATTAAAATCTTAAATTTTTCATCACAAATGTGCCCAAGATGCCCAAAGGCACTGGAAACTGTGAGATAAGCCTATTTTTGCAACTTTGGTTAAAATCTTCATTTTTTCATCACAGATATGCCCAAGGTGCACAAAAGTAATGGAAACGGTGAGATAAGCCTAATTTTGCAACAATGTTTAAGGTTTGGAGGTTTCATAGACTAAAGTTGAAAATCAGTGGTTTGACTGCCATAATGAAATAGGGTCACTAATCAACGTGTTTTCTCAAAAGGCCTTCAGTCAAATTCCTTGATACTTAAAATGCATACAGTGGATTATAATAATGAAAAAGGATAATTTGAAATCTTGGTTTCAACTCTAGAGGAACTCTTTAAAAAAAAGATTTGAAGTTTTGGAAACCCCAATGAAAAAGTAGCAACTGCACGGTTTCTACTGTCAGATTGGCTCTAAGTGCCAAAAAGTGCTGGAAACAGGGAGATAAGCCTATTTTTGCAACTTTGGTTAAAATCATAAATTTTTCATCACAGATGTGCCCAAGATGCGCAAAAGCGCTGGAAACGGTGAGATAAGCCTATTTTTGCAACTTTGGTTAAATCTTAAATTTTTCATCACAGATGTGCCCAAGATGCCCAAAAGCGCTGGAAACGGGGAGATAAGCCTTTTTTTGCAACTTTGGTTAAAATCTTCATTTTTTCATCACAGATATGCCCAAGATGCACAAAAGTGCTGGAAACGGTGAGATAAGCCTAATTTTGCAACAATGTTTAAGGTTTGGAGGTTTCATAGACTAAAGTTGAAAATCAGTGGTTTGACTGCCATAATGAAATAGGGTCACTAATCAACGTGTTTTCTCAAAAGGCCTTCAGTCAAATTCCTTGATACTTAAAATGCATACAGTGGATTATAATAATGAAAAAGGATAATTTGAAATCTTGGTTTCAACTCTAAAGGAACTCTTTAAAAAACAGATTTTAAGTTTTGGAAACCCAAATGAAAAAGTAGCAACTGCACGGTTTTTACTGTCAGATTGGCTCTAAGTGCCAAAAAGTGCTGGAAACGGGGAGATAAGCCTATTTTTGCAACAATGGTTAAAATCTTCAATTTTTCATCACAGATGTGCCCAAGATGCACAAAAGCGCTGGAAACGGTGAGATAAGCCTATTTTTGCAACTTTGGCTAAAATCTTAAATTTTTCATCACAGATGTGCCCAAGATGCCCAAAAGCGCTGGAAACGGGGAGATAAGCCTTTTTTTGCAACTTTGGTTAAAATCTTAAATTTTTCATCACAGATGTGCCCAAGATGCGCAAAAGCGCTGGAAACGATGAGATAAACCTATTTTTGCAACTATAATTAAAATCTTAAATTTTTCATCACAAATGTGCCCAAGATGCCCAAAGGCACTGGAAACTGTGAGATAAGCCTATTTTTGCAACTTTGGTTAAAATCTTCATTTTTTCATCACAGATATGCCCAAGGTGCACAAAAGTAATGGAAACGGTGAGATAAGCCTAATTTTGCAACAATGTTTAAGGTTTGGAGGTTTCATAGACTAAAGTTGAAAATCAGTGGTTTGACTGCCATAATGAAATAGGGTCACTAATCAACGTGTTTTCTCAAAAGGCCTTCAGTCAAATTCCTTGATACTTAAAATGCATACAGTGGATTATAATAATGAAAAAGGATAATTTGAAATCTTGGTTTCAACTCTAGAGGAACTCTTTAAAAAAAAGATTTGAAGTTTTGGAAACCCCAATGAAAAAGTAGCAACTGCACGGTTTCTACTGTCAGATTGGCTCTAAGTGCCAAAAAGTGCTGGAAACAGGGAGATAAGCCTATTTTTGCAACTTTGGTTAAAATCATAAATTTTTCATCACAGATGTGCCCAAGATGCGCAAAAGCGCTGGAAACGGTGAGATAAGCCTATTTTTGCAACTTTGGTTAAATCTTAAATTTTTCATCACAGATGTGCCCAAGATGCCCAAAAGCGCTGGAAACGGGGAGATAAGCCTTTTTTTGCAACTATGGTTAAAATCTTAAATTTTTCATCACAGATGTGCCCAAGATGCGCAAAAGCGCTGGAAACGGTGAGATAAACCTATTTTTGCAACTATAATTAAAATCTTAAATTTTTCATCACAAATGTGCCCAAGATGCCCAAAGGCACTGGAAACTGAGAGATAAGCCTATTTTTGCAACTTTGGTTAAAATCTTCATTTTTTCATCACAGATATGCCCAAGGTGCACAAAAGTGCTGGAAACGGTGTGATAAGCCTAATTTTGCAACAATGTTTAAGGTTTGGAGGTTTCATAGACTAAAGTTGAAAATCAGTGGTTTGACTGCCATAATGAAATAGGGTCACTAATCAACGTGTTTTCTCAAAAGGCCTTCAGTCAAATTCCTTGATACTTAAAATGCATACAGTGGATTATAATAATGAAAAAGGATAATTTGAAATCTTGGTTTCAACTCTAGAGGAACTCTTTAAAAAAAAGATTTGAAGTTTTGGAAACCCCAATGAAAAAGTAGCAACTGCACGGTTTCTACTGTCAGATTGGCTCTAAGTGCCAAAAAGTGCTGGAAACAGGGAGATAAGCCTATTTTTGCAACTTTGGTTAAAATCATAAATTTTTCATCACAGATGTGCCCAAGATGCGCAAAAGCGCTGGAAACGGTGAGATAAGCCTATTTTTGCAACTTTGGTTAAATCTTAAATTTTTCATCACAGATGTGCCCAAGATGCGCAAAAGCGCTGGAAACGGTGAGATAAGCCTATTTTTGCAACTTTGGTTAAAATCTTCATTTTTTCATCACAGATATGCCCAAGATGCACAAAAGTGCTGGAAACGGTGAGATAAGCCTAATTTTGCAACAATGTTTAAGGTTTGGAGGTTTCATAGACTAAAGTTGAAAATCAGTGGTTTGACTGCCATAATGAAATAGGGTCACTAATCAACGTGTTTTCTCAAAAGGCCTTCAGTCAAATTCCTTGATACTTAAAATGCATACAGTGGATTATAATAATGAAAAAGGATAATTTGAAATCTTGGTTTCAACTCTAAAGGAACTCTTTAAAAAAAAGATTTTAAGTTTTGGAAACCCCAATGAAAAAGTAGCAACTGCACGGTTTCTACTGTCAGATTGGCTCTAAGTGCCAAAAAGTGCTGGAAACGGAGAGATAAGCCTATTTTTGCAACTTTGGTTAAAATCTTAAATTTTTCATCACAGATGTGCCCAAGATGCCCAAAAGCGCTGGAAACGGTGAGATAAGCCTATTTTTGCAACTATGGTTAAAATCTTACATTTTTCATCACAGATGTGCCCAAGATGCGCAAAAGCGCTGGAAACGGTGAGATAAACCTATTTTTGCAACTATAATTAAAATCTTAAATTTTTCATCACAAATGTGCCCAAGATGCCCAAAGGCACTGGAAACTGTGAGATAAGCCTATTTTTGCAACTTTGGTTAAAATCTTCATTTTTTCATCACAGATATGCCCAAGGTGCACAAAAGTGCTGGAAACGGTGAGATAAGCCTAATTTTGCAACAATGTTTAAGGTTTGGAGGTTTCATAGACTAAAGTTGAAAATCAGTGGTTTGACTGCCATAATGAAATAGGGTCACTAATCAACGTGTTTTCTCAAAAGGCCTTCAGTCAAATTCCTTGATACTTAAAATGCATACAGTGGATTATAATAATGAAAAAGGATAATTTGAAATCTTGGTTTCAACTCTAGAGGAACTCTTTAAAAAAAAGATTTGAAGTTTTGGAAACCCCAATGAAAAAGTAGCAACTGCACGGTTTCTACTGTCAGATTGGCTCTAAGTGCCAAAAAGTGCTGGAAACAGGGAGATAAGCCTATTTTTGCAACTTTGGTTAAAATCATAAATTTTTCATCACAGATGTGCCCAAGATGCGCAAAAGCGCTGGAAACGGTGAGATAAGCCTATTTTTGCAACTTTGGTTAAATCTTAAATTTTTCATCACAGATGTGCCCAAGATGCGCAAAAGCGCTGGAAACGGTGAGATAAGCCTATTTTTGCAACTTTGGTTAAAATCTTCATTTTTTCATCACAGATATGCCCAAGATGCACAAAAGTGCTGGAAACAGTGAGATAAGCCTAATTTTGCAACAATGTTTAAGGTTTGGAGGTTTCATAGACTAAAGTTGAAAATCAGTGGTTTGACTGCCATAATGAAATAGGGTCACTAATCAACGTGTTTTCTCAAAAGGCCTTCAGTCAAATTCCTTGATACTTAAAATGCATACAGTGGATTATAATAATGAAAAAGGATAATTTGAAATCTTGGTTTCAACTCTAGAGGAACTCTTTAAAAAAAAGATTTGAAGTTTTGGAAACCCCAATGAAAAAGTAGCAACTGCACGGTTTTTACTGTCAGATTGGCTCTAAGTGCCAAAAAGTGCTGGAAACAGGGAGATAAGCCTATTTTTGCAACTTTGGTTAAAATCATAAATTTTTCATCACAGATGTGCCCAAGATGCGCAAAAGCGCTGGAAACGGTGAGATAAGCCTATTTTTGCAACTTTGGTTAAATCTTAAATTTTTCATCACAGATGTGCCCAAGATGCCCAAAAGCGCTGGAAACGGGGAGATAAGCCTTTTTTTGCAACTTTGGTTAAAATCTTCATTTTTTCATCACAGATATGCCCAAGATGCACAAAAGTGCTGGAAACGGTGAGATAAGCCTAATTTTGCAACAATGTTTAAGGTTTGGAGGTTTCATAGACTAAAGTTGAAAATCAGTGGTTTGACTGCCATAATGAAATAGGGTCACTAATCAACGTGTTTTCTCAAAAGGCCTTCAGTCAAATTCCTTGATACTTAAAATGCATACAGTGGATTATAATAATGAAAAAGGATAATTTGAAATCTTGGTTTCAACTCTAAAGGAACTCTTTAAAAAACAGATTTTAAGTTTTGGAAACCCAAATGAAAAAGTAGCAACTGCACGGTTTTTACTGTCAGATTGGCTCTAAGTGCCAAAAAGTGCTGGAAACGGGGAGATAAGCCTATTTTTGCAACAATGGTTAAAATCTTCAATTTTTCATCACAGATGTGCCCAAGATGCACAAAAGCGCTGGAAACGGTGAGATAAGCCTATTTTTGCAACTTTGGCTAAAATCTTAAATTTTTCATCACAGATGTGCCCAAGATGCCCAAAAGCGCTGGAAACGGGGAGATAAGCCTTTTTTTGCAACTTTGGTTAAAATCTTAAATTTTTCATCACAGATGTGCCCAAGATGCGCAAAAGCGCTGGAAACGATGAGATAAACCTATTTTTGCAACTATAATTAAAATCTTAAATTTTTCATCACAAATGTGCCCAAGATGCCCAAAGGCACTGGAAACTGTGAGATAAGCCTATTTTTGCAACTTTGGTTAAAATCTTCATTTTTTCATCACAGATATGCCCAAGGTGCACAAAAGTAATGGAAACGGTGAGATAAGCCTAATTTTGCAACAATGTTTAAGGTTTGGAGGTTTCATAGACTAAAGTTGAAAATCAGTGGTTTGACTGCCATAATGAAATAGGGTCACTAATCAACGTGTTTTCTCAAAAGGCCTTCAGTCAAATTCCTTGATACTTAAAATGCATACAGTGGATTATAATAATGAAAAAGGATAATTTGAAATCTTGGTTTCAACTCTAGAGGAACTCTTTAAAAAAAAGATTTGAAGTTTTGGAAACCCCAATGAAAAAGTAGCAACTGCACGGTTTCTACTGTCAGATTGGCTCTAAGTGCCAAAAAGTGCTGGAAACAGGGAGATAAGCCTATTTTTGCAACTTTGGTTAAAATCATAAATTTTTCATCACAGATGTGCCCAAGATGCGCAAAAGCGCTGGAAACGGTGAGATAAGCCTATTTTTGCAACTTTGGTTAAATCTTAAATTTTTCATCACAGATGTGCCCAAGATGCCCAAAAGCGCTGGAAACGGGGAGATAAGCCTTTTTTTGCAACTATGGTTAAAATCTTAAATTTTTCATCACAGATGTGCCCAAGATGCGCAAAAGCGCTGGAAACGGTGAGATAAACCTATTTTTGCAACTATAATTAAAATCTTAAATTTTTCATCACAAATGTGCCCAAGATGCCCAAAGGCACTGGAAACTGAGAGATAAGCCTATTTTTGCAACTTTGGTTAAAATCTTCATTTTTTCATCACAGATATGCCCAAGGTGCACAAAAGTGCTGGAAACGGTGTGATAAGCCTAATTTTGCAACAATGTTTAAGGTTTGGAGGTTTCATAGACTAAAGTTGAAAATCAGTGGTTTGACTGCCATAATGAAATAGGGTCACTAATCAACGTGTTTTCTCAAAAGGCCTTCAGTCAAATTCCTTGATACTTAAAATGCATACAGTGGATTATAATAATGAAAAAGGATAATTTGAAATCTTGGTTTCAACTCTAGAGGAACTCTTTAAAAAAAAGATTTGAAGTTTTGGAAACCCCAATGAAAAAGTAGCAACTGCACGGTTTCTACTGTCAGATTGGCTCTAAGTGCCAAAAAGTGCTGGAAACAGGGAGATAAGCCTATTTTTGCAACTTTGGTTAAAATCATAAATTTTTCATCACAGATGTGCCCAAGATGCTCAAAAGCGCTGGAAACGGTGAGATAAGCCTATTTTTGCAACTTTGGTTAAATCTTAAATTTTTCATCACAGATGTGCCCAAGATGCGCAAAAGCGCTGGAAACGGTGAGATAAGCCTATTTTTGCAACTTTGGTTAAAATCTTCATTTTTTCATCACAGATATGCCCAAGATGCACAAAAGTGCTGGAAACGGTGAGATAAGCCTAATTTTGCAACAATGTTTAAGGTTTGGAGGTTTCATAGACTAAAGTTGAAAATCAGTGGTTTGACTGCCATAATGAAATAGGGTCACTAATCAACGTGTTTTCTCAAAAGGCCTTCAGTCAAATTCCTTGATACTTAAAATGCATACAGTGGATTATAATAATGAAAAAGGATAATTTGAAATCTTGGTTTCAACTCTAGAGGAACTCTTTGAAAAAAAGATTTGAAGTTTTGGAAACCCCAATGAAAAAGTAGCAACTGCACGGTTTCTACTGTCAGATTGGCTCTAAGTGCCAAAAAGTGCTGGAAACAGGGAGATAAGCCTATTTTTGCAACTTTGGTTAAAATCATAAATTTTTCATCACAGATGTGCCCAAGATGCGCAAAAGCGCTGGAAACGGTGAGATAAGCCTATTTTTGCAACTTTGGTTAAATCTTAAATTTTTCATCACAGATGTGACCTAGATGCGCAAAAGCGCTGGAAACGGTGAGATAAGCCTATTTTTGCAACTTTGGTTAAAATCTTCATTTTTTCATCACAGATATGCCCAAGATGCACAAAAGTGCTGGAAACGGTGAGATAGGCCTAATTTTGCAACAATGTTTAAGGTTTGGAGGTTTCATAGACTAAAGTTGAAAATCAGTGGTTTGACTGCCATAATGAAATAGGGTCACTAATCAACGTGTTTTCTCAAAAGGCCTTCAGTCAAATTCCTTGATACTTAAAATGCATACAGTGGATTATAATAATGAAAAAGGATAATTTGAAATCTTGGTTTCAACTCTAAAGGAACTCTTTAAAAAAAAGATTTTAAGTTTTGGAAACCCCAATGAAAAAGTAGCAACTGCACGGTTTCTACTGTTCAGATTGGCTCTAAGTGCCAAAAAGTGCTGGAAACGGGGAGATAAGCCTATTTTTGCAACAATGGTTAAAATCTTCAATTTTTCATCACAGATGTGCCCAAGATGCACAAAAGCGCTGGAAACGGTGAGATAAGCCTATTTTTGCAACTTTGGTTAAAATCTTAAATTTTTCATCACAGATGTGCCCAAGATGCCCAAAAGCGCTGGAAACGGGGAGATAAGCCTTTTTTTGCAACTTTGGTGAAAATCTTAAATTTTTCATCACAGATGTGCCCAAGATGCGCAAAAGCGCTGGAAACGGTGAGATAAACCTATTTTTGCAACTATAATTAAAATTTTAAATTTTTCATCACAAATGTGCCCAAGATGCCCAAAGGCGCTGGAAACGGTGAGATAAGCCTATTTTTGCAACTTTGGTTAAAATCTTCATTTTTTCATCACAGATATGCCCAAGGTGCACAAAAGTGCTGGAAACGGTGAGATAAGCCTAATTTTGCAACAATGTTTAAGGTTTGGAGGTTTCATAGACTAAAGTTGAAAATCAGTGGTTTGACTGCCATAATGAAATAGGGTCACTAATCAACGTGTTTTCTCAAAAGGCCTTCAGTCAAATTCCTTGATACTTAAAATGCATACAGTGGATTATAATAATGAAAAAGGATAATTTGAAATCTTGGTTTCAACTCTAAAGGAACTTTTTAAAAAAAAGATTTTAAGTTTTGGAAACCCCAATGAAAAAGTAGCAACTGCACGGTTTCTACTGTCAGATTGGCTCTAAGTGCCAAAAAGTGCTGGAAACGGAGAGATAAGCCTATTTTTGCAACAATGGTTAAAATCTTAAATTTTTCATCACAGATGTGCCCAAGATGCGCAAAAGCGCTGGAAACGGTGAGATAAGCCTATTTTTGCAACTTTGGTTAAATCTTAAATTTTTCATCACAGATGTGCCCAAGATGCGCAAAAGCGCTGGAAACGGTGAGATAAGCCTATTTTTGCAACTTTGGTTAAAATCTTCATTTTTTCATCACAGATATGCCCAAGATGCACAAAAGTGCTGGAAACGGTGAGATAAGCCTAATTTTGCAACAATGTTTAAGGTTTGGAGGTTTCATAGACTAAAGTTGAAAATCAGTGGTTTGACTGCCATAATGAAATAGGGTCACTAATCAACGTGTTTTCTCAAAAGGCCTTCAGTCAAATTCCTTGATACTTAAAATGCATACAGTGGATTATAATAATGAAAAAGGATAATTTGAAATCTTGGTTTCAACTCTAAAGGAACTCTTTAAAAAACAGGTTTTAAGTTTTGGAAACCCCAATGAAAAAGTAGCAACTGCACGGTTTTTACTGTCAGATTGGCTCTAAGTGCCAAAAAGTGCTGGAAACGGGGAGATAAGCCTATTTTTGCAACTTTGGTTAAAATCTTCATTTTTTCATCACAGATATGCCCAAGGTGCACAAAAGTGCTGGAAACGGTGAGATAAGCCTAATTTTGCAACAATGTTTAAGGTTTGGAGGTTTCATAGACTAAAGTTGAAAATCAGTGGTTTGACTGCCATAATGAAATAGGGTCACTAATCAACGTGTTTTCTCAAAAGGCCTTCAGTCAAATTCCTTGATACTTAAAATGCATACAGTGGATTATAATAATGAAAAAGGATAATTTGAAATCTTGGTTTCAACTCTAAAGGAACTTTTTAAAAAAAAGATTTTAAGTTTTGGAAACCCCAATGAAAAAGTAGCAACTGCACGGTTTCTACTGTCAGATTGGCTCTAAGTGCCAAAAAGTGCTGGAAACGGAGAGATAAGCCTATTTTTGCAACAATGGTTAAAATCTTAAATTTTTCATCACAGATGTGCCCAAAATGCGCAAAAGCGCTGGAAACGGTGAGATAAGCCTATTTTTGCAACTTTGGTTAAATCTTAAATTTTTCATCACAGATGTGCCCAAGATGCGCAAAAGCGCTGGAAACGGTGAGATAAGCCTATTTTTGCAACTTTGGTTAAAATCTTCATTTTTTCATCACAGATATGCCCAAGATGCACAAAAGTGCTGGAAACGGTGAGATAAGCCTAATTTTGCAACAATGTTTAAGGTTTGGAGGTTTCATAGACTAAAGTTGAAAATCAGTGGTTTGACTGCCATAATGAAATAGGGTCACTAATCAACGTGTTTTCTCAAAAGGCCTTCAGTCAAATTCCTTGATACTTAAAATGCATACAGTGGATTATAATAATGAAAAAGGATAATTTGAAATCTTGGTTTCAACTCTAAAGGAACTCTTTAAAAAACAGATTTTAAGTTTTGGAAACCCCAATGAAAAAGTAGCAACTGCACGGTTTTTACTGTCAGATTGGCTCTAAGTGCCAAAAAGTGCTGGAAACGGGGAGATAAGCCTATTTTTGCAACTTTGGTTAAAATCTTCAATTTTTCATCACAGATGTGCCCAAGATGCACAAAAGCGCTGGAAACGGTGAGATAAGCCTATTTTTGCAACTTTGGTTAAAATCTTAAATTTTTCATCACAGATGTGCCCAAGATGCCCAAAAGCGCTGGAAACGGGGAGATAAGCCTTTTTTTGCAACTTTGGTTAAAATCTTAAATTTTTCATCACAGATGTGCCCAAGATGCGCAAAAGCGCTGGAAACGGTGAGATAAACCTATTTTTGCAACTATAATTAAAATCTTAAATTTTTCATCACAAATGTGCCCAAGATGCCCAAAGGCACTGGAAACTGTGAGATAAGCCTATTTTTGCAACAATGGTTAAAATCTTCAATTTTTCATCACAGATGTAACCAAGATGCACAAAAGCGCTTTAAACGGTGAGATAAGCCTATTTTTGCAACTTTGGTTAAAATCTTCATTTTTTCATCACAGATATGCCCAAGATGCACAAAAGTGCTGGAAACGGTGAGATAAGCCTAATTTTGCAACAATGTTTAAGGTTTGGAGGTTTCATAGACTAAAGTTGAAAATCAGTGGTTTGACTGCCATAATGAAATAGGGTCACTAATCAACGTGTTTTCTCAAAAGGCCTTCAGTCAAATTCCTTGATACTTAAAATGCATACAGTGGATTATAATAATGAAAAAGGATAATTTGAAATCTTGGTTTCAACTCTAAAGGAACTCTTTAAAAAACAGATTTTAAGTTTTGGAAACCCCAATGAAAAAGTAGCAACTGCACGGTTTTTACTGTCAGATTGGCTCTAAGTGCCAAAAAGTGCTGGAAACGGGGAGATAAGCCTATTTTTGCAACTTTGGTTAAAATCTTCATTTTTTCATCACAGATATGCCCAAGGTGCACAACAGTGCTGGAAACGGTGAGATAAGCCTAATTTTGCAACAATGTTTAAGGTTTGGAGGTTTCATAGACTAAAGTTGAAAATCAGTGGTTTGACTGCCATAATGAAATAGGGTCACTAATCAACGTGTTTTCTCAAAAGGCCTTCATTCAAATTCCTTGATACTTAAAATGCATACAGTGGATTATAATAATGAAAAAGGATAATTTGAAATCTTGGTTTCAACTCTAAAGGAACTCTTTAAAAAACAGATTTTAAGTTTTGGAAACCCCAATGAAAAAGTAGCAACTGCACGGTTTTTACTGTCAGATTGGCTCTAAGTGCCAAAAAGTGCTGGAAACGGGGAGATAAGCCTATTTTTGCAACTTTGGTTAAAATCTTCAATTTTTCATCACAGATGTGCCCAAGATGCACAAAAGCGCTGGAAACGGTGAGATAAGCCTATTTTTGCAACTTTGGTTAAAATCTTAAATTTTTCATCACAGATGTGCCCAAGATGCCCAAAAGCGCTGGAAACGGGGAGATAAGCCTTTTTTTGCAACTTTGGTTAAAATCTTAAATTTTTCATCACAGATATGCCCAAGATGCGCAAAAGCGCTGGAAACGGTGAGATAAACCTATTTTTTCAACTATAATTAAAATCTTAAATTTTTCATCACAAATGTGCCCAAGATGCCCAAAGGCACTGGAAACTGTGAGATAAGCCTATTTTTGCAACAATGGTTAAAATCTTCAATTTTTCATCACAGATGTAACCAAGATGCACAAAAGCGCTTTAAACGGTGAGATAAGCCTATTTTTGCAACTTTGGTTAAAATCTTCAATTTTTCATCACAGATGTGCCCAAGATGCGCAAAAGCGCTGGAAACGGTGAGATAAGCCTATTTTTGCAACTTTGGTTAAATCTTAAATTTTTCATCACAGATGTGCCCAAGATGCCCAAAAGCGCTGGAAACGGGGAGATAAGCCTTTTTTTGCAACTATGGTTAAAATCTTAAATTTTTCATCACAGATGTGCCCAAGATGCGCAAAAGCGCTGGAAACGGTGAGATAAACCTATTCTTGCAACTATAATTAAAATCTTAAATTTTTCATCACAAATGTGCCCAAGATGCCCAAAGGCACTGGAAACTGAGAGATAAGCCTATTTTTTCAACTTTGGTTAAAATCTTCTTTTTTTCATCACAGATATGCCCAAGGTGCACAAAAGTGCTGGAAACGGTGTGATAAGCCTAATTTTGCAACAATGT
The DNA here is from genome assembly GCF_947347685.1 of Pleuronectes platessa. Taxonomy (NCBI): domain Eukaryota; kingdom Metazoa; phylum Chordata; class Actinopteri; order Pleuronectiformes; family Pleuronectidae; genus Pleuronectes; species Pleuronectes platessa. Next base: position 301,824 of record NW_026518975.1, read on the forward strand.
TTAAGGTTTGGAGGTTTCATAGACTAAAGTTGAAAATCAGTGGTTTGACTGCCATAATGAAATAGGGTCACTAATCAACGTGTTTTCTCAAAAGGCCTTCAGTCAAATTCCTTGATACTTAAAATGCATACAGTGGATTATAATAATGAAAAAGGATAATTTGAAATCTTGGTTTCAACTCTAGAGGAACTCTTTAAAAAAAAGATTTGAAGTTTTGGAAACCCCAATGAAAAAGTAGCAACTGCACGGTTTCTACTGTCAGATTGGCTCTAAGTGCCAAAAAGTGCTGGAAACAGGGAGATAAGCCTATTTTTGCAACTTTGGTTAAAATCATAAATTTTTCATCACAGATGTGCCCAAGATGCGCAAAAGCGCTGGAAACGGTGAGATAAGCCTATTTTTGCAACTTTGTTTAAATCTTAAATTTTTCATCACAGATGTGCCCAAGATGCGCAAAAGCGCTGGAAACGGTGAGATAAGCCTATTTTTGCAACTTTGGTTAAAATCTTCATTTTTTCATCACAGATATGCCCAAGATGCACAAAAGTGCTGGAAACGGTGAGATAAGCCTAATTTTGCAACAATGTTTAAGGTTTGGAGGTTTCATAGACTAAAGTTGAAAATCAGTGGTTTGACTGCCATAATGAAATAGGGTCACTAATCAACGTGTTTTCTCAAAAGGCCTTCAGTCAAATTCCTTGATACTTAAAATGCATACAGTGGATTATAATAATGAAAAAGGATAATTTGAAATCTTGGTTTCAACTCTAGAGGAACTCTTTGAAAAAAAGATTTGAAGTTTTGGAAACCCCAATGAAACAGTAGCAACTGCACGGTTTCTACTGTCAGATTGGCTCTAAGTGCCAAAAAGTGCTGGAAACAGGGAGATAAGCCTATTTTTGCAACTTTGGTTAAAATCATAAATTTTTCATCACAGATGTGCCCAAGATGCGCAAAAGCGCTGGAAACGGTGAGATAAGCCTATTTTTGCAACTTTGGTTAAATCTTAAATTTTTCATCCCAGATGTGCCCAAGATGCGCAAAAGCGCTGGAAACGGTGAGATAAGCCTATTTTTGCAACTTTGGTTAAAATCTTCATTTTTTCATCACAGATATGCCCAAGGTGCACAAAAGTAATGGAAACGGTGAGATAAGCCTAATTTTGCAACAATGTTTAAGGTTTGGAGGTTTCATAGACTAGAGTTGAAAATCAGTGGTTTGACTGCCATAATGAAATAGGGTCACTAATCAACGTGTTTTCTCAAAAGGCCTTCAGTCAAATTCCTTGATACTTAAAATGCATACAGTGGATTATAATAATGAAAAAGGATAATTTGAAATCTTGGTTTCAACTCTAGAGGAACTCTTTAAAAAAAAGATTTGAAGTTTTGGAAACCCCAATGAAAAAGTAGCAACTGCACGGTTTCTACTGTCAGATTGGCTCTAAGTGCCAAAAAGTGCTGGAAACAGGGAGATAAGCCTATTTTTGCAACTTTGGTTGAAATCATAAATTTTTCATCACAGATGTGCTCAAGATGCGCAAAAGCGCTGGAAACGGTGAGATAAGCCTATTTTTGCAACTTTGGTTAAATCTTAAATTTTTCATCACAGATGTGCCAAAGATGCGCAAAAGCGCTGGAAACGGTGAGATAAGCCTATTTTTGCAACTTTGGTTAAAATCTTCATTTTTTCATCACAGATGTGCCAAAGATGCACAAAAGTGCTGGAAACGGTGAGATAAGCCTAATTTTGCAACAATGTTTAAGGTTTGGAGGTTTCATAGACTAAAGTTGAAAATCAGTGGTTTGACTGCCATAATGAAATAGGGTCACTAATCAACGTGTTTTCTCAAAAGGCCTTCAGTCAAATTCCTTGATACTTAAAATGCATACAGTGGATTATAATAATGAAAAAGGATAATTTGAAATCTTGGTTTCAACTCTAAAGGAACTCTTTAAAAAACAGATTTTAAGTTTTGGAAACCCCAATGAAAAAGTAGCAACTGCACGGTTTTTACTGTCAGATTGGCTCTAAGTGCCAAAAAGTGCTGGAAACGGGGAGATAAGCCTATTTTTGCAACAATGGTTAAAATCTTCAATTTTTCATCACAGATGTGCCCAAGATGCACAAAAGCGCTGGAAACGGTGAGATAAGCCTATTTTTGCAACTTTGGTTAAAATCTTAAATTTTTCATCACAGATGTGCCCAAGATGCGCAAAAGCGCTGGAAACGGTGAGATAAACCTATTTTTGCAACTATAATTAAAATCTTAAATTTTTCATCACAAATGTGCCCAAGATGCCCAAAGGCGCGGGAAACGGTGAGATAACCCTATTTTTGCAACTTTGGTTAAAATCTTCATTTTTTCATCACAGATATGCCCAAGGTGCACAAAAGTGCTAGAAACGGTGAGATAAGCCTAATTTTGCAACAATGTTTAAGGTTTGGAGGTTTCATAGACTAAAGTTGAAAATCAGTGGTTTGACTGCCATAATGAAATAGGGTCACTAATCAACGTGTTTTCTCAAAAGGCCTTCAGTCAAATTCCTTGATACTTAAAATGCATACAGTGGATTATAATAATGAAAAAGGATAATTTGAAATCTTGGTTTCAACTCTAAAGGAACTCTTTAAAAAAAAGATTTTAAGTTTTGGAAACCCCAATGAAAAAGTAGCAACTGCACGGTTTCTACTGTCAGATTGGCTCTAAGTGCCAAAAAGTGCTGGAAACGGGGAGATAAGCCTATTTTTGCAACAATGGTTAAAATCTTCAATTTTTCATCACAGATGTAACCAAGATGCACAAAAGCGCTTTAAACGGTGAGATAAGCCTATTTTTGCAACTTTGGTTAAAATCTTCAATTTTTCATCACAGATGTGCCCAAGATGCGCAAAAGCGCTGGAAACGGTGAGATAAGCCTATTTTTGCAACTTTGGTTAAAATCTTCATTTTTTCATCACAGATATGCCCAAGGTGCACAAAAGTGCTGGAAACGGTGAGATAAGCCTAATTTTGCAACAATGTTTAAGGTTTGGAGGTTTCATAGACTAAAGTTGAAAATCAGTGGTTTGACTGCCATAATGAAATAGGGTCACTAATCAACGTGTTTTCTCAAAAGGCCTTCAGTCAAATTCCTTGATACTTAAAATGCATACAGTGGATTATAATAATGAAAAAGGATAATTTGAAATCTTGGTTTCAACTCTAAAGGAACTCTTTAAAAAAAAGATTTTAAGTTTTGGAAACCCCAATGAAAAAGTAGCAACTGCACGGTTTTTACTGTCAGATTGGCTCTAAGTGCCAAAAAGTGCTGGAAACGGGGAGATAAGCCTATTTTTGCAACTTTGGTTAAAATCTTCATTTTTTCATCACAGATATGTCCAAGGTGCACAAAAGTGCTGGAAACGGTGAGATAAGCCTAATTTTGCAACAATGTTTAAGGTTTGGAGGTTTCATAGACTAAAGTTGAAAATCAGTGGTTTGACTGCCATAATGAAATAGGGTCACTAATCAACGTGTTTTCTCAAAAGGCCTTCAGTCAAATTCCTTGATACTTAAAATGCATACAGTGGATTATAATAATGAAAAAGGATAATTTGAAATCTTGGTTTCAACTCTAAAGGAACTTTTTAAAAAAAAGATTTTAAGTTTTGGAAACCCCAATGAAAAAGTAGCAACTGCACGGTTTCTACTGTCAGATTGGCTCTAAGTGCCAAAAAGTGCTGGAAACGGAGAGATAAGCCTATTTTTGCAACAATGGTTAAAATCTTAAATTTTTCATCACAGATGTGCCCAAGATGCACAAAAGCGCTGGAAACGGTCAGATAATTCTATTTTTGCAACTTTGGTTAAAATCTTCAATTTTTCATCACAGATGTGCCCAAGATGCACAAAAGCGCTGGAAACGGTGAGATAAGCCTATTTTTGCAACTTTGGTTAAAATCTTCAATTTTTCATCACAGATGTGCCCAAGATGCACAAAAGCGCTGGAAACGGTGAGATAAGCCTATTTTTGCAACTTTGGTTAAAATCTTCAATTTTTCATCACAGATGTGCCCAAGATGCGCAAAAGCGCTGGAAACGGTGAGATAAGCCTATTTTTGCAACTTTGGTTAAAATCTTAAATTTTTCATCACAGATGTGCCCAAGATTCCCAAAAGCGCTGGAAACGGTGAGATAAGCCTATTTTTGCAACTTTGGTTAAAATCTTCATTTTTTCATCACAGATATGCCCAAGGTGCACAAAAGTGCTGGAAACGGTGAGATAAGCCTAATTTTGCAACAATGTTTAAGGTTTGGAGGTTTCATAGACTAAAGTTGAAAATCAGTGGTTTGACTGCCATAATGAAATAGGGTCACTAATCAACGTGTTTTCTCAAAAGGCCTTCAGTCAAATTCCTTGATACTTAAAATACATACAGTGGATTATAATAATGAAAAAGGATAATTTGAAATCTTGGTTTCAACTCTAAAGGAACTCTTTAAAAAAAAGATTTTAAGTTTTGGAAACCCCAATGAAAAAGTAGCAACTGCAAGGTTTCTACTGTCAGATTGGCTCTAAGTGCCAAAAAGTGCTGGAAACGGGGAGATAAGCCTATTTTTGCAACAATGGTTAAAATCTTCAATTTTTCAACACAGATGTGCCCAAGATGCACAAAAGCGCTTTAAACGGTGAGATAAGCCTATTTTTGCAACTTTGGTTAAAATCTTAAATTTTTCATCACAGATGTGCCCAAGATGCGCAAAAGCGCTGGAAACGGTGAGATAAGCCTATTTTTGCAACTTTGGTTAAAATCTTCAATTTTTCATCACAGATGTGCCCAAGATGCACAAAAGCGCTGGAAACGGTGAGATAAGCCTATTTTTGCAACAATGGTTAAAATCTTCAATTTTTCAACACAGATGTGCCCAAGATGCACAAAAGCGCTTTAAACGGTGAGATAAGCCTATTTTTGCAACTTTGGTTAAAATCTTAAATTTTTCATCACAGATGTGCCCAAGATGCGCAAAAGCGCTGGAAACGGTGAGATAAGCCTATTTTTGCAACTTTGGTTAAAATCTTCAATTTTTCATCACAGATGTGCCCAAGATGCACAAAAGCGCTGGAAACGGTGAGATAAGCCTATTTTTGCAACAATGGTTAAAATCTTCAATTTTTCATCACAGATGTGCCCAAGATGCGCAAAAGCGCTGGAAACGGTGAGATACGCCTATTTTTGCAACTTTGGTTAAAATCTTCATTTTTTCATCACAGATATGCCCAAGGTGCACAAAAGTGCTGGAAACGGTGAGATAAGCCTAATTTTGCAACAATGTTTAAGGTTTGGAGGTTTCATAGACTAAAGTTGAAAATCAGTGGTTTGACTGCCATAATGAAATAGGGTCACTAATCAACGTGTTTTCTCAAAAGGCCTTCAGTCAAATTCCTTGATACTTAAAATGCATACAGTGGATTATAATAATGAAAAAGGATAATTTGAAATCTTGGTTTCAACTCTAAAGGAACTCTTTAAAAAAAAGATTTTAAGTTTTGGAAACCCCAATGAAAAAGTAGCAACTGCACGGTTTCTACTGTCAGATTGGCTCTAAGTGCCAAAAAGTGCTGGAAACGGGGAGATAAGCCTATTTTTGCAACAATGGTTAAAATCTTCAATTTTTCAACACAGATGTGCCCAAGATGCACAAAAGCGCTTTAAACGGTGAGATAAGCCTATTTTTGCAACTTTGGTTAAATCTTAAATTTTTCATCACAGATGTGACCTAGATGCGCAAAAGCGCTGGAAACGGTGAGATAAGCCTATTTTTGCAACTTTGGTTAAAATCTTCATTTTTTCATCACAGATATGCCCAAGATGCACAAAAGTGCTGGAAACGGTGAGATAGGCCTAATTTTGCAACAATGTTTAAGGTTTGGAGGTTTCATAGACTAAAGTTGAAAATCAGTGGTTTGACTGCCATAATGAAATAGGGTCACTAATCAACGTGTTTTCTCAAAAGGCCTTCAGTCAAATTCCTTGATACTTAAAATGCATACAGTGGATTATAATAATGAAAAAGGATAATTTGAAATCTTGGTTTCAACTCTAAAGGAACTCTTTAAAAAAAAGATTTTAAGTTTTGGAAACCCCAATGAAAAAGTAGCAACTGCACGGTTTCTACTGTTCAGATTGGCTCTAAGTGCCAAAAAGTGCTGGAAACGGGGAGATAAGCCTATTTTTGCAACAATGGTTAAAATCTTCAATTTTTCATCACAGATGTGCCCAAGATGCACAAAAGCGCTGGAAACGGTGAGATAAGCCTATTTTTGCAACTTTGGTTAAAATCTTAAATTTTTCATCACAGATGTGCCCAAGATGCCCAAAAGCGCTGGAAACGGGGAGATAAGCCTTTTTTTGCAACTTTGGTGAAAATCTTAAATTTTTCATCACAGATGTGCCCAAGATGCGCAAAAGCGCTGGAAACGGTGAGATAAACCTATTTTTGCAACTATAATTAAAATTTTAAATTTTTCATCACAAATGTGCCCAAGATGCCCAAAGGCGCTGGAAACGGTGAGATAAGCCTATTTTTGCAACTTTGGTTAAAATCTTCATTTTTTCATCACAGATATGCCCAAGGTGCACAAAAGTGCTGGAAACGGTGAGATAAGCCTAATTTTGCAACAATGTTTAAGGTTTGGAGGTTTCATAGACTAAAGTTGAAAATCAGTGGTTTGACTGCCATAATGAAATAGGGTCACTAATCAACGTGTTTTCTCAAAAGGCCTTCAGTCAAATTCCTTGATACTTAAAATGCATACAGTGGATTATAATAATGAAAAAGGATAATTTGAAATCTTGGTTTCAACTCTAAAGGAACTTTTTAAAAAAAAGATTTTAAGTTTTGGAAACCCCAATGAAAAAGTAGCAACTGCACGGTTTCTACTGTCAGATTGGCTCTAAGTGCCAAAAAGTGCTGGAAACGGAGAGATAAGCCTATTTTTGCAACAATGGTTAAAATCTTAAATTTTTCATCACAGATGTGCCCAAGATGCGCAAAAGCGCTGGAAACGGTGAGATAAGCCTATTTTTGCAACTTTGGTTAAATCTTAAATTTTTCATCACAGATGTGCCCAAGATGCGCAAAAGCGCTGGAAACGGTGAGATAAGCCTATTTTTGCAACTTTGGTTAAAATCTTCATTTTTTCATCACAGATATGCCCAAGATGCACAAAAGTGCTGGAAACGGTGAGATAAGCCTAATTTTGCAACAATGTTTAAGGTTTGGAGGTTTCATAGACTAAAGTTGAAAATCAGTGGTTTGACTGCCATAATGAAATAGGGTCACTAATCAACGTGTTTTCTCAAAAGGCCTTCAGTCAAATTCCTTGATACTTAAAATGCATACAGTGGATTATAATAATGAAAAAGGATAATTTGAAATCTTGGTTTCAACTCTAAAGGAACTCTTTAAAAAACAGATTTTAAGTTTTGGAAACCCCAATGAAAAAGTAGCAACTGCACGGTTTTTACTGTCAGATTGGCTCTAAGTGCCAAAAAGTGCTGGAAACGGGGAGATAAGCCTATTTTTGCAACTTTGGTTAAAATCTTCAATTTTTCATCACAGATGTGCCCAAGATGCACAAAAGCGCTGGAAATGGTTTGATAAGCCTATTTTTGCAACTTTGGTTAAAATCTTAAATTTTTCATCACAGATGTGCCCAAGATGCCCAAAAGCGCTGGAAACGGGGAGATAAGCCTTTTTTTGCAACTTTGGTTAAAATCTTAAATTTTTCATCACAGATGTGCCCAAGATGCGCAAAAGCGCTGGAAACGGTGAGATAAACCTATTTTTGCAACTATAATTAAAATCTTAAATTTTTCATCACAAATGTGCCCAAGATGCCCAAAGGCACTGGAAACTGTGAGATAAGCCTATTTTTGCAACAATGGTTAAAATCTTCAATTTTTCATCACAGATGTGCCCAAGATGCGCAAAAGCGCTGGAAACGGTGAGATAAGCCTATTTTTGCAACTTTGGTTAAAATCTTCATTTTTTCATCACAGATATGCCCAAGGTGCACAAAAGTGCTGGAAACGGTGAGATAAGCCTAATTTTGCAACAATGTTTAAGGTTTGGAGGTTTCATAGACTAAAGTTGAAAATCAGTGGTTTGACTGCCATAATGAAATAGGGTCACTAATCAACGTGTTTTCTCAAAAGGCCTTCAGTCAAATTCCTTGATACTTAAAATGCATACAGTGGATTATAATAATGAAAAAGGATAATTTGAAATCTTGGTTTCAACTCTAAAGGAACTCTTTAAAAAAAAGATTTTAAGTTTTGGAAACCCCAATGAAAAAGTAGCAACTGCACGGTTTCTACTGTCAGATTGGCTCTAAGTGCCAAAAAGTGCTGGAAACGGGGAGATAAGCCTATTTTTGCAACAATGGTTAAAATCTTCAATTTTTCAACACAGATGTGCCCAAGATGCACAAAAGCGCTTTAAACGGTGAGATAAGCCTATTTTTGCAACTTTGGTTAAATCTTAAATTTTTCATCACAGATGTGACCTAGATGCGCAAAAGCGCTGGAAACGGTGAGATAAGCCTATTTTTGCAACTTTGGTTAAAATCTTCATTTTTTCATCACAGATATGCCCAAGATGCACAAAAGTGCTGGAAACGGTGAGATAGGCCTAATTTTGCAACAATGTTTAAGGTTTGGAGGTTTCATAGACTAAAGTTGAAAATCAGTGGTTTGACTGCCATAATGAAATAGGGTCACTAATCAACGTGTTTTCTCAAAAGGCCTTCAGTCAAATTCCTTGATACTTAAAATGCATACAGTGGATTATAATAATGAAAAAGGATAATTTGAAATCTTGGTTTCAACTCTAAAGGAACTCTTTAAAAAAAAGATTTTAAGTTTTGGAAACCCCAATGAAAAAGTAGCAACTGCACGGTTTCTACTGTTCAGATTGGCTCTAAGTGCCAAAAAGTGCTGGAAACGGGGAGATAAGCCTATTTTTGCAACAATGGTTAAAATCTTCAATTTTTCATCACAGATGTGCCCAAGATGCACAAAAGCGCTGGAAACGGTGAGATAAGCCTATTTTTGCAACTTTGGTTAAAATCTTAAATTTTTCATCACAGATGTGCCCAAGATGCCCAAAGGCGCTGGAAACGGTGAGATAAGCCTATTTTTGCAACTTTGGTTAAAATCTTCATTTTTTCATCACAGATATGCCCAAGGTGCACAAAAGTGCTGGAAACGGTGAGATAAGCCTAATTTTGCAACAATGTTTAAGGTTTGGAGGTTTCATAGACTAAAGTTGAAAATCAGTGGTTTGACTGCCATAATGAAATAGGGTCACTAATCAACGTGTTTTCTCAAAAGGCCTTCAGTCAAATTCCTTGATACTTAAAATGCATACAGTGGATTATAATAATGAAAAAGGATAATTTGAAATCTTGGTTTCAACTCTAAAGGAACTTTTTAAAAAAAAGATTTTAAGTTTTGGAAACCCCAATGAAAAAGTAGCAACTGCACGGTTTCTACTGTCAGATTGGCTCTAAGTGCCAAAAAGTGCTGGAAACGGAGAGATAAGCCTATTTTTGCAACAATGGTTAAAATCTTAAATTTTTCATCACAGATGTGCCCAAGATGCGCAAAAGCGCTGGAAACGGTGAGATAAGCCTATTTTTGCAACTTTGGTTAAATCTTAAATTTTTCATCACAGATGTGCCCAAGATGCGCAAAAGCGCTGGAAACGGTGAGATAAGCCTATTTTTGCAACTTTGGTTAAAATCTTCATTTTTTCATCACAGATATGCCCAAGATGCACAAAAGTGCTGGAAACGGTGAGATAAGCCTAATTTTGCAACAATGTTTAAGGTTTGGAGGTTTCATAGACTAAAGTTGAAAATCAGTGGTTTGACTGCCATAATGAAATAGGGTCACTAATCAACGTGTTTTCTCAAAAGGCCTTCAGTCAAATTCCTTGATACTTAAAATGCATACAGTGGATTATAATAATGAAAAAGGATATTTTGAAATCTTGGTTTCAACTCTAAAGGAACTCTTTAAAAAACAGATTTTAAGTTTTGGAAACCCCAATGAAAAAGTAGCAACTGCACGGTTTTTACTGTCAGATTGGCTCTAAGTGCCAAAAAGTGCTGGAAACGGGGAGATAAGCCTATTTTTGCAACTTTGGTTAAAATCTTCATTTTTTCATCACAGATATGCCCAAGGTGCACAAAAGTGCTGGAAACGGTGAGATAAGCCTAATTTTGCAACAATGTTTAAGGTTTGGAGGTTTCATAGACTAAAGTTGAAAATCAGTGGTTTGACTGCCATAATGAAATAGGGTCACTAATCAACGTGTTTTCTCAAAAGGCCTTCAGTCAAATTCCTTGATACTTAAAATGCATACAGTGGATTATAATAATGAAAAAGGATAATTTGAAATCTTGGTTTCAACTCTAAAGGAACTTTTTAAAAAAAAGATTTTAAGTTTTGGAAACCCCAATGAAAAAGTAGCAACTGCACGGTTTCTACTGTCAGATTGGCTCTAAGTGCCAAAAAGTGCTGGAAACGGAGAGATAAGCCTATTTTTGCAACAATGGTTAAAATCTTAAATTTTTCATCACAGATGTGCCCAAGATGCGCAAAAGCGCTGGAAACGGTGAGATAAGCCTATTTTTGCAACTTTGGTTAAATCTTAAATTTTTCATCACAGATGTGCCCAAGATGCGCAAAGGCGCTGGAAACGGTGAGATAAGCCTATTTTTGCAACTTTGGTTAAAATCTTAAATTTTTCATCACAGATGTGCCCAAGATGCCCAAAAGCGCTGGAAACGGGGAGATAAGCCTTTTTTTGCAACTTTGGTTAAAATCTTAAATTTTTCATCACAGATGTGCCCAAGATGCGCAAAAGCGCTGGAAACGGTGAGATAAACCTATTTTTGCAACTATAATTAAAATCTTAAATTTTTCATCACAAATGTGCCCAAGATGCCCAAAGGCACTGGAAACTGTGAGATAAGCCTATTTTTGCAACAATGGTTAAAATCTTCAATTTTTCATCACAGATGTAACCAAGATGCACAAAAGCGCTTTAAACGGTGAGATAAGCCTATTTTTGCAACTTTGGTTAAAATCTTCAATTTTTCATCACAGATGTGCCCAAGATGCGC